>NW_012145079.1:3218281-3227352 GCF_000956105.1 Propithecus coquereli
GGTAAAATGTTCCAGCCTAAAATGGCATGTGACTAAAAGCCCTTTTGCAATGTCCCTTAAATTTCCACAAAATTCATGTAATAAAAAAACAGAGATTTCATTGAAATGTTGATACTATGCAGGTCTAACTGTTACTGTATCCCCAGAATGTGGAAGGGTTTCCATTAAGTTCAAACATAATGCAACATAGATAGTAAAACAAAATTGATATTACACCAGTGCATTGCTTTAAGAATGGTGCACACCTGCTTTGCTATGATCAGTAGAAAGGTTCTTTGACCATCTCCATTATCTCTTTCTTTTTTAAAAATTAGTATACATTATCTGCATTAGTATATATTAATCATCCACCAGGAAAGTGGTCTTCTGCACCTCTACTAGTTTTGCTGTTTGGGGCAGCCAAATATCTCTTTCTGGTCCTCCAATAGTATTTCCATTCTAGATCTAGGAAGATATTGCAACTTCCAAGAGTTTGTGGAAGAGAGTCATTAATAACCGTGAGCTGTATGCCATGAAATGTCTCCACGTTGGAGTGGAGAACAGAGTGCTGAGATACGTAGCCCATGCTTAGGATAGAAGTCTTTCAAGTACCATATGGGATGGACCACCAGACTGGATGAGAGGGTAAATAATTACTGCATCTTAGGGCCAAAAGAGCCTCATTCTGTGATGAGTACTAATAATGCTGACCGTAGGTAATATTTATTGAGCACAACTATGTGCTCATCCTTGCTGCATGCACTTTACATGTATCAGCTCATTTCACGCTCCCAATAATGGCTGTCACTAGCTGTACCCATTTAAATATTGGGAACTGATGGAAACCCAGCCTCCCAGCTGCAGTGATTAGGAATTGAACAAAACCTAAAAGGATAGAGAATGAAACAGGCCATTTGGGGCTAATTCATAAAAATAGGGGTATCAATGGAACAGAATAGAAAGCTCAGAAAGAGGCATTGGCAGTAGACTGTGGTTTATGATGAAGGTATGACATCATCAATCAGTGTGTAAAGGAAGAATTAATTCATTATTTTCTGGTTCTATTTTGTAAAAGAGAAATAGATCTTTACTAGATAATGCATGTTTAAATGATCCCCAAATGTATTGAAATTAAATGTAACAATAATAATGAGCCAAAACACACACATGGCATACTCTGTGTTGATCACTGTGGTAAGTGCTTTACACATAAAAATTATTTGGTCCTCATAACAAGTCTATGAGATAGAAACAATTATTTCACTCTTTTACAGATAAGAAAAGCACGGTACGTGGAGGTTAAGTAACATTATCCAAGATCATGCAGCTTATAGGAGTTCTGATAGCCATCTCAGTCTTAACATGTCTACCAGTGAATTCCTAATCTTCCTCATACAAATGGATCCCAACCCCTGTCTTCTCCATGCAGAATATCCTTTACTCAGGGTCACCTTCATACTTAAGCCAAAAATCTCATAGCATCCTTAACTCGTCTTACTCACAACCTGCATATGAACATTTCGGAAAATTTGTTGGATCTGTTTTCAGACTGGACCTGGAAACTGCCTGCACTTCCTACAAGTTGGTCAACACCACATTTCCTGGTTTGTTTCAGTACCCCCTGACTTTTCTCTCTGCTTCTACCTGTGCTTCCCACAGCCTATCCTCCCTATAATAGCAAGAATAATCCTTTAAAATATAAGTCAGCGCATGTTACTCCTCCCCTTGGAACACTTCTCCCCCAGGTAATCCCCAGAACCTGCCCCCTAACCTCCAAATCTTTGCTCAAATGTCTACAGATTAATGAAGGCTACCCTGACAACTTGTTAAAATTGCAATCCTCCATCATCATTGGCTCCCACCAGCACTTCTAATGTCCATCCCCTGTTCTTTTAACCACCTTCTAATAGTGCACATAATTGACTTATTTAACATATGTACTATTTTTTGGATATCTTCCTCAAAATATAAGTTCTACAGAAGCTTATCTGTTTTGCTCACCAATGTACACTAAGTGCCTATCACAATACTTTGCACTCTACAAACTATTTAAATGTAGACTCCATAAATATTTAAACAAACTCCATAAGTATTTATTGATTCAATGTTGAGACTGGGATTTCAAACATAGGTAACATGACTCCAGGGTCCATGAAATTAATGACTAAACAATTGCATTAGAAAATAAAATAATTAAATAAAAAATCAAAAAAAATAAATGAACATGGGAGGAAAAAAGATTTTAGAAACATTAGAGTACTAAAAGAAATCACTTTGGAAAAAATGTGAGTTTAACATTTGTAAGAAAAATTAACATTACTCCCAAATTTAACAATCAACAAAAATAGAGAAGTATCTTCTGTAAATATGGGAAGGCATTAATGTTAATATATTAAGAGCTATTATAAACCAAATGAGGGAAAAAGCACTAAAATTTTTGTAAGTATTGAAAAAGTATATAAACTCACAAGAAAGAAATAAACAGCATAGCAGAAAAATATAACACTCACCTTTTCTAGTAATATAATTCATTAAATTGAGGTGCCATTATTTTTTCAAATAGCAAGTCAGCAGAAGTAAAGAAAGAAAAGAGGGAAAAAAGATGCAGTATTCTCCATGTTGATGAGAGTTCCATAAAACAAGCTCCCTTGTAGCATATATCATGTGCTTTAAAATATTCCTGCATCTTGACACATGGCTGTAATTCTAGGAATCTATTCTGAGAATACAATCAGATGTACAGACAAAAATGTATGCAAAAAAGGTTTTCAACAAAGTCTTCCAATAGGGAATAATAGTATAAAAACAATCCCATTTTCAAAACTTGAAGATACTTAAGTATTTCATAGGTACGTATAGTGATTCATTAAAATTAACATTTTTGAAGAAAATTTGACAATAGAAAATATTAAATTTTTAAAAGTAGGTAAAAAGCTGTGTGTATAACATGGTCCATGCAGATTAGAGCAAAGCCTAGTTACAACTGATGGCAAAACAGCGTATGCAAAAATCTGGAGCAGGAGCTACATCTAAAAGGCAAAGGGAGGTAGAGGCCCTTCATTCAGGGGCCTCTGGTGAGCCCTTGTTCAGAATGCGGGAAAGTCCTGGACACAAAGGTAGAAGATACGCACATGGGCTTCAAAGACAATGTTCACCTATTTCCCAATTTTGCCTAAGATCAGAAAAGGCCATTATCATATACTTGATAATGGCGTCATACACCGATGCCTTACCGTCATGTAAAATGCTGGTAGTGATACATGTGCATAATTAAATTTTCCAAACACTAGTATCTGTTATAAGCCTGAGGCAACAGCTTTGGAAGAAAGTGTTTCACGGATATTACATATCAACTCCTAATGGAAGAATAATTTTTATAAGTAAATTGAAAATTGTGTTCCTAAAACAATTGTGATCCAGTTCCATGATATATTTCAACTATGAATAGGCATTACAGAGAATTGTTTTACTGCTATCATTTCCTGGGTCACTTGTCTCTTGCTAATTTCAGACCAAGAACACTTTCTTATTTTCTTTAATAAGGTACTAAAAATAACACCTAACGGGCACCATGCACACTATCTGGGTGATGGGCACACTTATAACTTTGACTCAAACTGTACAAAAGCAATTTATGTAACCAAAACATTTGTACCCCCGTAATACTCTGAAATAGAAAAAAAGAAAGGCAAAATAATAATCATGATGATAATAAGGTACTAAAAATAAATTCCAGATGGCATATAATATTTTATTGTAAATTTCTTAGACTTCAATGAATTGCATTTTAAGTGGAATGCAGGTTTGTGGAATGATGCCAACTTTATATTTTTTAATTGTTAAAAACAAACATTTCTTTGGACTGCAGTTATTGCAGTATATGCAGTTCACTGGAATGTTTAAACGGATTTCACACAATTTTTCTGTAATTGCTAATCATTTTTTAGGTGACATGAGATCAGCAATCAATAATCACATGAAACTGTTGAAACGGAGGCCTAATGATCAATAGAAATTCTTCTTTCCATGGGAACACAGCCTGCTCAGATGGCTGACTTGTATAAAGCTGTCCTTGCTGTTCTTTTCTACTTTGTATTTACTGTAGATTCATAGGCACCTTTCTTATGGGAAAAATAACAAATTAGGGGATCTTGGTAAAATCTCTCCCCTGAAATGGTAGAGATGACATTTGCTGTAAAGAACAGATCCTAAGAGGGGAAGGAGAGGTATTTAATTTGGTGCAGGTGGTAAGGTTGCAAAGTAAAGTTCATCATCTCCAAACAATGGGTACGTGTTATCACTGATCCACTCTCATTTAGCATGTATTTTTAAAATGTATTATAAAAACTCACACTCATCAGAGTATGTGGAATTCTATCTACCAGGGAGGTGTTTATCTTCAAAGATACACATTCAAACACATATGTAGCATTCAAACACATTATGCAGAATTTTGTTTTTCACGCTGAGAAGAAACATTATCAATACATTTCAGTTTCATTTTTTGTTTCTTATTTATTGATCATTAATGAGAAAGTAGGTTATTTCATGACAAAGTACAAAAATACTTACATTACATAAAATAGATTTCCATATACATACACATATATATAGCCTCCCCTGCCTTGTTAGAAAGTGGACTTAAATTTATTATAAAGTGTATTACCATGTCTACTGATAGATGTGTTTTGCATATTTTAAAAAGCCATAGTTTAACCTTAAGAAAAGTAAAAAATGTGATGCTAATATATTTTTGTGATAAAGAGTAAAAAGAGACTCAGGGGAGGAAAGAAATCCTTTTGTTGTTCTGTTCTGTCCTTTGTTTTCCAGAGAGGCATTGTAGGAGCCAGGCTTGTCTCAGTGGACCTCAGTATTTTGGAGGCTACTCAGTATTTAGTTAGTGCTCCTAGAAATTTAGAATAAGGGTGAAGCTTAGCTAGGGATAAATCCCTGAGAAGGGCAGTTATCTAGGGAGAAGATACATTAAAATATAAGAAAAGAGATTTAAAAGAAAAAAGCAGAATGTTCCATCACCCCAGTGGGTAATCTCTAGTGATATTCTCTTTACCCATGTAAAAACTGTTAAGGATAAAAAAAAAAAAAACCTCATGTGAACTGTGAAGGGGGTAGAGGGAGATAGCAAAGGAGGAAATTCTTTAATTTTGTGCTTTGGAGTCTGAGTATGGGTGCCGGTTTGCCGGTTTATATTCATTGGGTAATATTCCATGGGAAAAAATTGGTCTTCCTTGCAGTCGGCACAGCACAGCTTCCCAGAGGCACAACGCGAGGCTGGGACGGGGACAGGAGGTTGCCACTAATCTGTTGCACAAGCGCGAAGCAGGCATCTGCTGGGATGCAATTGGCGACCGGCAGCTCACCCCAGAGCTTTCGGAAAATAGAGGAAATCAAGTAGACAGGAAGGGTCGCGAGGCGCGCAATCGCTAGCTAAGATTCCGCAAGGGCGCCACTATTTTACAACTGGACTCGCAGTCCTACTCTGGGTTATGGGGTCGTGACCTAACAAGCCTGCGAGAGTGACAAGCTGGGAATCACCGCGTCGCAGTTGCAGCGAGTAAGTTATTGCCAACTTTGCCAATACCGTCTGTATTTCCTGTCTGCATTTTAATCTTATTTTGGTGTGTGAAAATAAGAGATTGGCCGAGAGATAACCTCTATCTTGAAATCGCGATCTTGGCGCGCGGATGCCGGTAACGCACACGCACACGCAGATCACCTGCCGCTGCCCAACCTCGCGCTCTCGGGCCGGCTGGTGTCTTGGGTTTCAGTCTTTGAAAAGTTGCTGATTTCCTACGTCTGTTGGAAAGACCGAGCAGGATGGGGGTGGTTGGAACTCTGTGGCTCGTCATCTATTCATTGCGACCGCCTCGATTGTTGACACTAGTGGCAAGTCGCATCCTCCCGCTCTAGCTGGGGAAGTCTGACACCTTGAGGACGGGAGAGGGGGTGCCAGGAGCCCGGAGGAGCGGGAGCGGGGGAAGCTCTGAGAGTTGCTGGGGGTTACTTTTTTCCTGTCGGGCGACCGGCCGCATGCGTGCTTGTTTACTAGGGTGGGAGCAGGGCGTCCAGAAGCCGGCTCCCGGCGCGAACCGAAGTCCAGCACCCCCTGCAGAGCCCGCCTGAAGCCTGGAGGTGTGTCTGCCTTGCATCCAGGACCGCGGGGCGGGTTCTCGCCACTGACTTGGTTGGATGACAGCTGGCTTGTGGTGAGCTCCTCTGCCCACTGGCTGACCTCAAGCAGTCGGCCCGGGGTGGTGGGGGCTATTCGGGGGCGGCCGAGCTGGGGACTGAGCGTCAGCTGCTGCCGGCGCGTGGGTCCCCTCCAAGGCCACGCAGAGTGGTGCGTGGGAGGCGCATCTTCCCGGACCGTCCCTTTCGAGCGTGGTCTGTGTGGACCCCCAACCAGGCAGCCGCCAGGAACGGAGGGCGGGGTGCCTTCCTCTGGGCTCACCAGCTATCAGCCGTGGGAACTCTTAACTTTATCCAGAGGCATCGGTGGGGGCGGGGGTGGGAGAGGTTCTCCTCCCCTGGCTCTCACCGCCCCCTCCCGGCCCGCTCCTCCCCCGCCTCCAATGGCTTCGCCTTCAGAGCATCCTCACTCCGCCCAGTTTGGTGCCAGCTGCGTGGGCTCCGGCTTCGTGCGTTTTCCTTGGAATGCTCCAAAACTCTGCAGCGACTAAGGAAATCCCATCGGAATTTGCCGGGCGTGCTCTCACCCGGCATAACGGCGGTGCCGTCCGTCCTTGGATCCGATCACTTCAGCCGGAAGATTGCAACTTTGCAGGTAAAGAGGATGTCGCCTCAGAGCTCCATTTCACTGGAGCTACACCTCGCCTCCTTCCTGGGATCTCGGTTAAGTTTCTTAAGCTGCCTGGGAAGCTGGCTCCCTTCTGGGAGGCGGATATCCCTGGGGGGTTACGAGTTCAAGAGGCTCCGGCTGCACGGTTTCTCTTCAAGGCTCAGGAAAAGATTTGTGAAGCTGTCTGTGCTTGACCCGAGCTGAGCGGGAGTTTGGGGGTGCTTCTCAGTCCTTCACCGCTCCGGGGATAGGGCGACGAGTGAACCCCCGGTGTGACTTATATGGTAAACAAAGGAGCTGCAGCCACGCCGTGGTGCTGGGGGATGTGGCTGTTTTCAGACTTTTATGCATTGGGGGGAAATGGAGATCTTGGGGTCCCCTGGGCATCTATAAGTAATCCCTTGGCTCTCTGGCACCTAAACTGGGGGAACGAAGGAAGGAAAGTGATCGGTATCCTGTCGCTCGATTACCCTCTGCGTCATTTTCATCCTCTGTCAAGAAACAGAAACACTTTTATCGGTGTTGCTGGACCCAGTCTGGTGATTCCTAGTTCGCCTGGCAACCGAGGTGCCAATTAAGCCAATGACCCTGTTTGCTACTTGGGTAAATCGCTGAGATTCACTGCACAACTTGTTGTTCCAGCTGTGAGCTCAGCTGCCTTTTGTGACTAGAGACAAGAGAATACAGGAAAGGCGTGGAGGGTTCTCGAGAGCTGAGAAAAGGGTCCTCTTATCTTGTCTGCTTGCATTCACTATGGTGCATCCACTATGGTGTATCCTTGTTCACATGGTTCCTCAGGGAGGCCCTTCCCAGTGAAATTCCACAGCTATAAAATACAGCAAGTTGCTTAAGGAGTAAGCACCAAGCCAAAGGAGTGGGAGGAGACAGAAGCAAGCTTTAGTTGTTTTATTTAAAAAAAAAAATTAGAACAGACTTGTAAAACTTAAAAAGAAAAAAAATACTCTGTCAGAGCTCATATAATTTGTTTTTTTTCATGGTACATAATCACAGCATATAGCAAATTATAAATTCTTTAAGAAATAAGGTTTGCTGGAGGGTTTTTTTTTTTTAGGTAAAACTCTGAATTAGATAGTGAGAGTAAGAGTGGGTGGATATGTTAAAACATGGAAATCTTCATCCCTGTGTTACGGTTTGCTATTTCAACTTACATTTGTAAGGCCTACTTCTATTCACCTGGAGTGTAGAACAGGACACACCTTTCTTCAATATTTAAGTGGAAAAAAGCAATAAGATATAGGGATAACTATATCAGAAACTCAGAATTAAAATTCAGTAAGACATCGTTAAAGAAGCACTGTAAAAACTATACTTATGAATTAATACAGTTGTTAATGTAAAGCGTCCCGTTAGTAGAAGTGAAATGTGTTTTATCAAAGTATTTTATGCAAATATCTTGGATTAATAAAGATTAGCACAGGTGAAAAGAAGGAAAGCACTTAATTGTTTATAAATAAGAGAGCATCCAGCTGGAGATCAGCTGCCTTTCCATGGAGCTGTGATCAGAACTCAAGTACTCTGCTGCACTTGAGGTTGGACTGAAGACAGATTTATGCCAAGAAAGGCTCAAAGAGAAATACCAACAGGTTGATGAGATTGATACACAAGAGGTGCTTAATATTCACTGAGGGAATAACTTTATAGTTAGACAAATCATGATGGAAAGATTTGCAATTACAAATTTAGAAAAGTTCTTCATCCTCAGTAAGAACTTAAAGGAACACGAACACTCATTGAAGCGTAAAGTAGCTAAGCTAGACAGAGACAGCAGACATGTCTCTCTAGTACAACCTGTCAAACATTGACAATGTCTGAAAGTCTCTGACTTTGAAAAATAAGATAAATTTCAATTTACTTGCTTAGTCATGGTTCTCAAGATACGAGGTATAATAGATTTTTATTACTTGTAAGCTTTAAAATTTTGTAATTTTTATAGTGTTTATTTTTCTGTTGCACTTATTTCCAGAAGGTCAAGGTCAAAATGCACAAAGAAGACTAAGACAAAATTAAAATTCTATATGAATTTTATAGTCATTTGACTTATTACAATAGTAAGAGACCAAATAACTTTCCATATAACATAACCTTAATCAAGTCATACTTTACATAACTAGTAAATAACAGAAGCAATGCTGTTTTTCTTTCTGATTAGGGGAAATTTGAATGTCTTGTTCAGTACACGTCTTTCAAACTTTCTTTCTCACTTAAACTCCATGGAGAGCTACAGCCATTTATAGAACTAAAAAGTTATTTCATC
>NW_012145079.1:3228233-3229626 GCF_000956105.1 Propithecus coquereli
AAATTGTATTGTCTGGGCTAAATTGAAATCAGTGTCATTGACCTCCTTAATACCTACGGAAAACCTACCATATTCATTTGGTTCTCATTAAAAATGAGATTGAAGAAACAGCTCAGAATAACATCCTTGCCTTTTCACCTAACTTATGCCCTACTCCTCTTTCCCAAATAAACATTAAAACTGGTTCGAGTCAACCCGACTTTAATTGGGCATTTGTTTCTATCTAGTTATAATGAAGGATTAATTTAGAACTATCTTTTTTCTCCTTATGTTTTCTATTTCAAAGCCTTCCAGATGTGTCGAGACCTCAATATTTTAAGAGATTTGAGAATATTTTGATCAGGGATATAATATTATGGCTGTGTCTTCTAATCAGCACATAGACCTGATCTCTGAGAACATAAGTACAACGGAAATAGCTTTAGGAAGAAAAAAACATATTTAGGAAAATAAATCATTCATTTAGGAAACTGAAAATTAGTGAAACACATATTGAAAACATGTTAATTTAAAACCACATTGTCCATAAACTATTTGGCAAAGAATTTATCTATTTCAATTTTTTAAAAATCTAAATCACCCTTATGAAAGTTGTTTAAATAGGCTAAGAAAGAAAGAGAATAGTTTTAGAGCTGATCTACTATTGTAACTAAACTGTAGATGATATCCCATTAATATTAATGCATATTTTGTCCTTTTTGTTGAAATACATCAATGTCATAGAATAATGACTTCTTGAGAGACAACATGACATATGGGCACAGTTACACATGTAAAATTAGAAATATTAATTAAAACATTAATTTAAAAATATGACTTGATAGCTTTATCTAGCACACTATATTCTTTTTGAGAAGTGACAAGTACAATGAAATGAATCTGATATGCATTAATTATATTCTGTCTGTAGTTTGCTATTATATTTTTGAAAAGTTTTTAAAAAGTTACTGTAAGTAATTTCTTTGAACAAATACTATTGAGAGTTGAAATTTTCTTAGGACGGAAAACAGGAACAATTATGGAAAAAAGAAAGAGGAAAATAAGGGAGGGATCCAATATTTATGAGACTTTAACGTATGCCAAACACTATGCTAAAAACTTTTTAGAAAAGCTTTTTTCTTGTTATCTTCACATCCACTTTGAAACTGAAGTATTATTATCACATTTTAACAACCTGGGAAAGATCAAATTTCCAAAAATCACAAAACGGCTTTGTGGTAAAGCCAGGATTTGAACCTATGTCTATTTGATTCTCCAGCCTACACTCTTTTTCCTTAATTCCCGTGGTTTCTGAAATAAAATTAACAATATTTTAACAATATTCATAAATTAATTGCATCTTTAAAGCTATTTATTTCTTGAATTTTTCAAGTATTGTAACATTGGGACATAA
>NW_012145079.1:3230457-3232383 GCF_000956105.1 Propithecus coquereli
AGTATTACTGTCTCCTTGAAGTTTCCTCTGAGTCTCCAGATGTCCCAAGTATAAATACAAGCAAAGCCCTTGTTATATTCTGCCTTGCAGGTGGTTAAAGGTCTGTCTCCAGATCTAGACGGTAAACTCCTTTAAGAAACCCAGAGGATGTTCAGAAATGTGTGAGTTTATAACTGAACTAGATTGCCATAAATATTATGCATCTGTAATTGAGCATAGTCATTTTATTTTATGCTTTTATAATACTGCACTTGGCTGATTTTTGAGCATATTTATTTATATCATGAAGCCAGTTACAATAATGGTGCCCATATGTGGTATATTAAATACCATATTATTTCCTATGTTACAAAAATAATTTATCCATTATTCAATAGGTATAACTTCCAGCCAACTAGTTACTTCATAATGCTCATTTATGTAGAACTTATATAATCAATTATTAATGTACTTTAGTGGTGCTGTGCCAGAATTCTATTTGTTCCTTTACACCATAAGAGGTTAAAGTTTAAAAAGGACAGATACAGTTATTTCTTAGGAATGTCTATTACTGAACTAAAAAAGCCAGAGACTTTTTTGGAGTGATAATATTTGGCAAATTAAGGTGAGAGTTCATTTTAAAGACATGACAGTACATGATACCCCTATTGTGGGTGGCAGAAGGGTTTTTTAAGTCTTCATTCTATTTCATTGGGAGTAGAGTTTTTATAAATCGAGGTTTATGAAAAGTGTTCAGATAGTCTGCTACATTTTTTAGTGCATTTCACCTGTAGATGATAGTGGAGAAATAACACAACTGTGTTAGCTAGTACCCTGTGCGTGCTAGGATTATAGTTCATAGCACAGTGCATTGTAATTTTCATTTCAGAATTAGTATAACTAGTAGTGCTGAATATATGCTTTTTGAATGGATGAGTGGAATAAATGAATGCGTGGGTGATTGAATTGGTCTGTTGTCAGCTGCTATGCTTAACTCCTTTAATTTAATACACTGGTCATTCAAGTAACTGATCACACTTCAATATGAATCACTAAAAATGCAACAGAACAATGAGAAGACAGGCATACTATACAGTAAGTGAAGAATGGAGAATGCATCTTGTTTTATATAAAATCATCTTCACCACTTGTGACAGCATGATTATCTTTTTTATATAAAGATCTCTTTCATGCTAAGGTAGAGTGAAGCTGTACACCGTGAAGATCACATTGAAGGCCACACTTTAAATGAATGTTCTTTGTGGTAGTTGTAGTTTGACAAGCATAGTTGAGTCTTCTTTAAGTTCATCTAGAGCACAATATGTATATGAATACATATATATGTATGTATATATACACACACACATACACATGAACACGAAACAATAAATGAGTGGGAGACTGCTCAAGTGTGAGACACAAATTGTTAGCAAAGAGTATAGAATAACCCACAAAGGACAGTAGGATTTGTTTTCCAGTGTATCAGTGTCCCTGAGGAATGGTTAGATATATAACAGATGACTTGTTGGAAGGTCATGTAATTCAAAAGTATGTTTCTAAGCAGGTCTCCCATATCTTGATAAATTATTATGCAGTCATATATATCATACAACATTTCTGTGAAATGCATTTCCAGGTGATTTTGTCATTGTGTGAACATCTTAGAGTGTACTTGCTCAAACCTGGATGGCATAGCCTACTATACAGCTACACTATATGGTAATGGCCTGTTGTTCTAGGCTAAAAACCTGTACAGTATGTTACTGTACTGAATGCTGTGGGCAGTTATAACACAATGATAAGTATTTGTACATTTAAACAGACGTAAACATAGAAAAGATACAGTAAAATACAGTATTACAATCTTATGGAACCACCACCATTGTATATGAGATTCATTTGATGGGATGTGTGTGTATATATGTATATACAAACACACTTTATTGA
>NW_012145079.1:3233078-3234068 GCF_000956105.1 Propithecus coquereli
AAGTCTGGATGCGTTTTTAGTGCTACATCCACATATTGCCTCATCCCCCTTGAACCAATGAAGCAAACCTAAGAACAGAAGCCAATTTTAGAGATAGGGATGTAATGATTTGGATCCTACCACCCTACCCCTTTGCTTTGGGACAATAAGACCCAGGCTTAATAAGACAATAAGACTCAAGACAATAAGGCCCAGGAGATTTGGAAGGCTGGATCCATTTCATAGTCATCTAGCAGTTCTCAGTGTTCATTGTTAGTGTTTCTCATGGGCTACTCTGTCTGTGGGTGAAAGTGTATTGAAAGCCTAGAAATAGTCCATCATTCTCATGTTCTTTAATCTTGGGAACAAGAAAGGGATTGGACTAGCCACATTAATCATTTTCAAAAATATTATTGGGATATACATTTCTAGGACTACTCACTTTTTGCCGAATTTTTGCTTTCAAGAGTCATCTTGGAAAATAATGAGTACCTACCTCTAAGCCTCTGAGAGCCTCTAAAATTAAGGAAAAAGAACATTTAAAGATATATCCCTTTGTATATACTGTTTAAAAAGAAATGTTGACAGAGGGGAAAGACTTATTTGCTTATCTGGTTCATTTTAACCTCACAGCTTAACATTTTCATTTGTAATGTGCAAGCTACTTGGAGCTGAACTGCACATTTTCATTTAGCTCTCCAGCACGTTCTTGGAACAAAGTGAACCAGCAAATATTTTGCCCTTCCATGAATAAAAGGAGCTTTAATGAAAAATCATTTCATTATAATCGTACTTATGGTAAATATTTTTCCAACATATAAAATATCAACAATTTTAACTTGAAGAATAAGAACTGCTTTGCATTCTATTATACTTAGTAATGAACCATTGAAAACAGAACTTAAAGCATAACTTGCTAATATACTTAAGTACTTTCATACTAGTTATTACATTGCTGTAATTGAAATATTAGGTATAATTCGATATTGAATATTGCCCCTTTTTAGATTA
>NW_012145079.1:3237783-3240914 GCF_000956105.1 Propithecus coquereli
TTTTCATTTTAACATCTAATTTCTGAATATTATTAAATATCACATTTAGTTTAAAATCTGAGGCTGGTAACTTAGATAACTGAGGTATGTGTGATCTGTTTTTCTTAGTCTTTTTCTTAGAATGCCTCGTTTTTAAATTTAAAGATAAAAAATTTGTATCAGAAATTGTAGAAGCTTGGTCATCCTTCCATAAAGAGGATACACCCTATCTTTGTCAGGTAGAGAGGGTAAGAGTAAATCATCTAATCCAATCACACGCTGGGATAACTGAAGACAAATTTCAGACTTTGCAAGGCTTTGTGTACCCCTGGTCTTACCCTGTTCTTCTGTCATTGGACCTGAGGGTCCTGAGGTCCTAGACTGTTTAATAAGGTCCGCTCTTCCTACAGGTTCCAGAATACTGAATTTTGTATCCTCATTTTTTTGTGAGATTACTGACTGCCCTAATTTTGAGCAGATTTGTGATAAGTATCTTCTTTCCTTGCAAAACTTAAGATTTTAACAATTGCCTTGGTGTGGCACTCCCTTCCATCTGTCTCTTTTCTCACCAGGACATGGGAACCTTGTGTTCTGGTTGCCTTGGCAAATGCCTTGAGAGCAAATATGGCTTGTACAAGGTCAATTTATCTCTATGTGGTTTCTCTCTATGTGGGATATTGGTTCCTCAAGTCCTAATTAGCTCTCCAACTCTTCTTTAGACAGAAACTTGATTATTTTCATGTTTGTTTATATTTACCCAGATTTTCTGATTGTTTTCAGAAGGAATATTAGTCTACTATATGTCAGTCCATCATAGTCAAAAACATAAACCTTTCTTCTTTTACATTTTATATTTAATGTTGAAACTTTTAGTAAAAATGTTTAAAAGAAAGAAATCATATTCATATGATACAGTGTAGATAAATAATTGTACCCACAGAGAAATAAATATAGCAACTATAAAATAGTTTTAGAATATTTAACCTGTGATTTTTTTTCATTGCCACAGAAGTAACATTATTCTTACAAAATTACCAAGTCTTTCACATCAGGAACTAAACAACTATTTTACAGCTATGTGGTATAAAATAATAAATTCTAAATAAAACTATATTAATCTTGCACAAATCACTTTTAATTAAGTTCCAACTAATAGCACTTTCTTGAATATCAAATACTTCATTAACTGAACAAAAAGTACAGGCAATATAATAGTAATTTGACCTCTTTGTCATTGAGGTGAAAATTTTAGGCCTGTGGTTTTCTGAGTAATCCTCATTTCTCTTATTCAAAGTACATTATAAAAGTATGCGAAAGTGGTATAACTCACCACTGTCTGTGTTAGTTATCACTGTTATTGCTAAAATTGCCTAAGGCTTGATAGAATATATTTTCTTAAAGATGTTCTGCAGATCTGCCCAACACTATATTAGACCCATATATCTTAAGATATAACTTACCATTCAAACCTGTCTGTGAGACATTGTCACTGATTTGACAATCAGTGTAATTGCAGCTTATGATTAATATATCTGCTTGTTGTTTTCATATAATCCAAATCAGACCCCATTTACCCTGTGTGAGATGTGGACTGTTTGTTTTTTGTGTTTGTTTGTTTTTAATTTATATTGTAGATTTAATTTGTGCCAAGTGAATGCAGGAGTAAATGAGGGGAGTGCTATCTTCCCAGTACAGACTCGACCATTATTGGATCCCAACACAGCATGGTCTCAGCTCTAGCCTGATGAAATGAGAGTTATGTTTTCAGTGCTGAACATTCTGGGGCTGGGGAATCCAAGTTTTTTCCATACTCCCTTCCAGTTTAATATCCATTTTAATTACAATGGTGCCCTAGTGGATGGCCTGAGTAGAAAATCATTTAAATTTGCTCAGAAGACAGTGAAGAGCTAGATCAAATCCTACTCAACGCTGTTAGCTCAAGTACCAGAGGGGAGATCCACATTTTTCTTTTGGGCTGATATTCTTAACCTGTCCCTCAGCTGGAAGTCTGATGTTATAGTTGTGATTGTGGTCCTCAACACTACATCTACCACAATGGGAAGGAGTTTGTTGTATGATCAATAACAGGTACACTATCTCTGAGCTTCAGAAGAACCTACCTTACAGCCAGACTTTCTTTCCAGTGGAACATCTTGGCTGTGTATCCCAAGATTCATCAATAATTTGATCCTGTTTATTGCTCATTACTATCCTATAGTATGGGTAGATGAACCACAGTTTCTGCATCATTTGGGACAGTGACATGGACAAATAGAAGGCATAGTGATACAAGACCTCACTTCACCCCTGAGCTACCTTCCTACCAACAGCCTGAGCTTCCATGACTACATACTCAGCTTCTTTCCCAGGTAGCTCATAGATTTCATCTAACTGGGAATCCAGGTCCTGGCAATGGGCTGTAGTGGGACCTCAGCCAGTCTCCTGGCACTTCTGGAGGAAGGTAACGAGAGCTTCCCAAGAGTGGTGGGGTACCATCTGGAGAACTTTGGGGCTATCTCCTATACCCAAGACAGTCCTTGAGTAATGAGCAGATGTCTAGGGTCTCTTAACCCAGCCCCAAAGGATCACCTCATTTCCACTCCACAGATCTATGTAAAGCGGATACTTTTGTTCTTAATTCTCTAATTATTCCTGACTTGAATGTTTTCTTTCTTCTCCATACATCTCATAGATTTGACAGAAAGCCATTACACCACTTTTCTTTCATGGGTACTAATGGCCAAGAGTACCTCCTCACAGACCTCCCTGATCTGCTTGAAGCCTTTTGTGGATAATGACTTCAGTAAACTTTCAGTTACCTCCTAAATGGGTCTGTTTCTGCAGATGATAAGGGTGTGTGCAAATGTCTGTGTAGTGTTGAAGAGGCTGACTCTGCTCTAATTCTTGTCTTCTCAGTGGAGACCTCAAGTGTCATCCACCGCTGTCTGAACCTTCATTTGCCTTCTACTAAGACCATGTGATTCTTAGGCATCAAGAATGGATATGAACAAAGGAAGAAATCAGGAAGCTGAATATCTTCCCCTCTTCATTTGTTCCAGTTTTCCCCCACCTTCATTTATTGCTATGTCTATCTGCCATAATGCTCCATGGATGATGCCGTGATTGCAGCTTGTATATAAATATTTTTATAT
>NW_012145079.1:3251674-3253136 GCF_000956105.1 Propithecus coquereli
CACCATGTTTCCAAGCTTTTAAGGCTTTATGGCAATTGCTAAAGTATTAACTTTTGAAGGATTAGATTTAAGTCCAGTTATTCAATATCTAGGAAAATACAATTCCCTCATTCCTTCCTTTTCATTTCTTATCCTTATTTACCAATGTCCAGTTTTAAGAAGTGCTATGATCTGAATATTCCTCCCCCCTCCCATTCGTATGTTGAAACCATAATCCCCAAGACGATGGTAATAGGAAGTGGGGCCTTTGGAAGGTGATTGAGTCATGCAAGCTCTGTTCTCATGGGGTTAATACCCTTGTAATAGATGCATCAGAAAGTTGCCTTGCCCCTTCTACCCTGTGAAGACACAGCAAGAAGGCACCATCTATGAACCAGTCAGTGAACCCTAGCCAGACATCAGATTTTCCATCACCTTGATCTTGGACTTCCCAGCTTCCAAAAGTGTGAGAAATAAATTTTTGTTGTTTATAGCATTAATACATATTTTGTTATAGCAGCTGCACGACCTAAGGAAGAATCATCACATCTCTTTCTTTTTCTTTTAAGTGTATTTTAAGCATGATTATTCCAAAGTCTGCCTCCTGAGTTATATTTTTACTTTTTTTTCTCCAGTCCCCATCCTTCATTCCCAAAAACCATTAATTTCTTTTTCATGTTTATGTATATATTTTTTCACTTTGAGAATGCAATACAAATGAAATCATGCAATATGTGACCTTTGAGATTGGCTTCTCTCACTCAGAATAATGCCCTTGAGATTCATCCAATTTTTTATGTATATCAATAGATTGTTACTCTTTATTGATGAGTACTATTACATGGTGTGTATGAATGCACTTTTGTTAACCATTGTCTTATTGAAGGACATCTGACTTGTTTCCAAGTTTCTTTCCATTACCAATAAAGCTGCTATAACCTTTTGTGTAGAGATTTTTGTGCAAATGTAAGTCTTCATTTATATGAGATAACTGCCCTGAATGTAATTGTTGGATTATATGATGGTTGCATGTTTAGTTTTTTAAGAAACTGCTAACCTGTTTTCCAGGGTGGCTATACCATTTTATATTCCTAGTAGCAATGTATGAATGATCCAGTTTTTCCACATCCTTATCAGCATTTAGTGTCATTACTATTTTTTATTTTAGCCATATTCTAGTAGTGATATCTCATCGTGGCATTCATTTCTGTTTCTCCAATGGCTAATGATGTTAAACGTCTTTTCATGTGCTTATCTGTCATCTGTATATTATCTTCAGTGAAATGTCTCATTGTCCTTTGCATATTTTCTATCTTTTTATTTTAGTGTTGAGGTTTGAGAGTTCTTTGTGTATCCTAGATATTAGCTATTTATCAGACATGGGGTTTGCAAATATTTTCTTCTGTAAGAAGAAAAGTCTGTAGCTTGGCATTTCGTCCTTTTAACGGGATCGTTCGTAGAACAAATGTTTAATTTTTTTTTT
>NW_012145079.1:3253212-3256035 GCF_000956105.1 Propithecus coquereli
TCTTGGTGATGTCCTCTTTGAGTTGAATTTGATTGGCAACCTCTGAACTTCCTGTTCCTGAATGTTGTCATACTTCCCCAGGTTGGAAAATTTTTAATCATTATTGTCTTAAATATGCTTTCCAGTACTTTTTCTCTCCGTTATTCTCCATGAATTCATATGCAAAAGTTTGTTTGCTTTATGATTCCATAATTCCCATAGGCCTTGGTCATTCTTTTTCATTCTCATTTCCTTTTGCTCTTCTGATTGGATAATTTCAAATATCCTATCTCTGAGCTCACTTATTCTTTCTTCTGCTTTATCAAGTCTACCATTAAAGCTTTCTATTGAATTTTTCAGTTCCATTATTATATTCTTGATCTCTAGGATTTCTAATTTTTTATTGTTTCTATGTATTTGTCAAACTTATCATTTTGTTTATGAATTTTTTTCCAAAATCAATTAAGTTTCCAACCAAGGTTTCCTGGAAGTCCCCAAATTTTAATAAGCAATTCAAAAAACCCCAAATCTTCTGAGTCCATTCTTGCAGCTTTATTAGGTTGTTTTTGGTGGTGTCATATTTCCTTGATTTTCATAATCCTTATGTCCTGACATTGATGCTTGTGCATTTGAAGAGATGGCTACCTCTTCTGGCCTTTGGAAGTGTTCGTTGGTATTGATAGACCTTTACTATTTAGTCTAGTCTGAGATTCCAGATGGGTCAGCTGGCAGCAACCACAGACAGGCAGACTTTAGTGCTGGGTTATTTAGTTAAGCTGGGGTTGCTTCCTGTGCTCTGAGAGGGAATGGTACTTCTGCCTGTTCTACAAAGTTTGGTTAGTCTACTGGCTGGACTCTGCCATCAGGTGGAGCTGCTAGCTGGGCTCTATGATTGTCTCTGATCAGGCAGATTTGCAGATCATCATCCCTGGCTGGAAAGTAGTATTGTTCGGAATCTGCAGTTGGGCAGGGCCATGTGCTGGGCTCTGAGGCTGGTAATATCTCTAGAGTTGCTGCTTTGTTACATGCGTGGGCAGGGCTAGAACCTATGCTTTACAGATACACGTGGACTTGCACTTACCTAGTGGCCTAGAGTAGGCTGAAGCCGAACACCAAGGTTTAATGGAGTCTCCACTCAGTAGCTGGAGTTGAGCAGGACCAGGTGCTCCTTCCACAGGTAATCACTGACCTGAAGTCCTCCCCTGGTCTGGGAAGACTTAATGTGAGCACCAGAACATAGTTAAGTCCCGTCTCCGTGGCTGGGATTGAGCAGGGCCAGATGCTCCCTCCACAGGTCATTGCTAACCTACAATTACCTATCAAGGTAATTGAGGAAGACTTATTTAAGTCTTCTGAGGAAGACTTAATGAGAGCACCCAGGCTGTGTGGGGAAGCTGGCTAGTGATTCAAACCTGGAAGACCCATGAACCTTGTTTCCTGTAGCATAGTGCTGTTGGCTAGTCTCTACTGCGGCACCTCCATTGGCCAGAATGCAGGGGAAACACCAAGGTTGGTCTCTGTGAGCCCGAACCCTATTCTTTGTTTCTTGTTGACCCCAGGTAATCTAGCCCTACCAGTACTTCCAGCGTTTCCCATGAGGCAAGACAAGAGTGAATATTCTGCAAAGGATCCCAGAATTGTGGGGAGGTTGAATGTCTGATTCCAACTTACTTTCCCACTGTAGAAACCATGGGTCTCAGGGAAATCTCTGTGTGTGGAGCTGTGCCAGCTTGGGAAAGGGATGGTGTAATCAAAGAGAATCATTCCTCTTACCATTGGTTCATGGCTAGTCTCAGTTCATGGTCCAAGGGGGTGCCTCTGACTCATTCTAAAGTTCTAGATGTTCAGGATGGTCTTCTTGCATGTGGATATTGCTAGTCAGATTTCTATGGCAAGAAACAAAGCTGGAGAACTACTATTATGCCCTCTTGCTAACATCTCTCCTCTGTACATATATATATTTTTTTAACAAACATCAATTTCAAAACATAACTCTGTAACAACATACAAACCCTCAGGACTGAAATCCTCTTTGATCCAGTAAGTAGCTAAGATTTTTACTCAGTCCAATTTTCTTGAGTGTTTTGTGAAGAGCCACATACACAGATAATATCTTCTCTGAAAACCTTCTTCTAGTCTCTTACTTTGTGGTACTACATTGATGCTTAAAGTCACATTACATTCCCCCAAATATATGATTATCGTGCTAAGTAGCTACCTGGGTTTTAATGATTCTGAGATTTCAAGCAGCTGATAGTATGGGAAGTTTAAGGAGCTCTGATAGCAGCTGAAATTCATTTTTCCAACTTTCTTCTGAAAATGGTAGCAACATAAAAGTGTTAACATTTAACAAGTGATTAATCTATGGTAGGCCTTATGCTAAATGGTTTACTTGCTTTATCTTATATTATTAGCCTCGTAACAACTATTAATATCATCATTCCTACTTTACATGTGAGGAAACTAAAGGCTTAAAATGGTTAAATATCTTTCCCAGGTCCCATAATTAATATGTGGTACAGCCCTAAATTAAACCCCAAACCTGACAAATTCCAAAGCCAAGTCTCTTGACCATTATGCTTTAAAGAAAGTTTGAAATCTGGGACATCTTCTCCGTGTACTCATCTGAGTGACTGAGCAGCCTCTGGTTTTCTTGTTTATCAGTCTTAGCAGGTATGACACCATCACCATGTTTCCAAGCTTTTAAGGCTTTATGGCAATTGCTAAAGTATTAACTTTTGAAGGATTAGATTTAAGTCCAGTTATTCAATATCTAGGAAAATACAATTCCCTCATTCCTTCCTTTTCATTTCTTATCCTTATTTATCAATGTCCAGTTTTAAG
>NW_012145079.1:3259660-3261954 GCF_000956105.1 Propithecus coquereli
ATAAAATAATATATTTCAGTGTCTGGTACATAACACTCCCTTATTTAGTAGCAAGATTATAGCTAATGATTTATTATTGATACAGTTATGGAAATAGAGTTATAGCTCACAGGTGGTTTTTAAGTTGATTGATTGTAACTTTTTAACTGAAATCATGATCTCTATAATGGTTAGAGACGTATGTCAACCCTGGATATGCCTGCATAATAAAACAAGTAATGCCCTTGACCCTGACAATAATTATCTAAGCTTTAAAGAAAGAGAGAGATGCCATTTTGGAGGCCAGGAACTCATGGCCTCGGCTATAGTCCTTTCCACCTGTTTTGTATTAATAATAGAACAAGGATTCCACAGCAGGGGGAGAACAGAAGAAAAACAAGCACATTATGGCTTCAGGGGGGACTGTGCATAGCTATAAGGTATCAAGGTATCCTGTTGGTGGAAATCCCTGGGGATTCTTCTTGGTACTGCCCTAGCAGTAATAATACCTATAGTAGTACTGTTACTGAACTGAGTTCCTTTGCCTGTGCGCATCAGAAAGCCAAACACTGAAGCACCAATCTTTTGCAGAGAGAAAGGTTTACTGCAAGGCAGATGAACAAAGTGATACGAGGCTCTCTCAAATCTGTCTCCCTGATCTGAGGTTTGGGGAAAATTTAAAGGGTTAGGGAGGACAGGTTGGTATGCAGAAGCACTGCAGGGAAGTTTTTGATTAGGAAGACTTCAAACAAGGCTATTTATGGTAAGGCATGGGGAGGGGTCTTATCACTAGACATTCATAGACTACGAAGCTGTGACTCCTGGCTTTTGAAAATGTTCAGGCTCTGGGCTTGCAGCCACATGCTGATACTTTAGTTCCAGGTAGGGGTCATTCCCAGGGTGGGGGGCATTGAAACTTTAGTTCTGGGTGTTATTTAAGGTCAAAGTTTTTTTTTTTATTTTTTTCTTCCCTGTGTGTGCTTTGGCTGCATAACTTGCAACTTCTTAGCATTGTGCCTGCAAAACAATTGGACATTCTGTTATCAACAGAGGGTGGCCAGATAAGACTGATCCCGCAGTTACATTACTAGTGTTTAGTATTTATTGAGTACATACTATGTGTACAATACATTGAAACCTTTCTACATATGACCTTATTTAATTCTCAGACTAGCTTGATGATATAGGTTCTGTTAAGATATTAACAGATAATAGCTAAGAGCATGGTATCAGACATACCAGGGTTTCCATTTTAACTCTGTCTATTAGTAGGTGTATCACCTTGGATGTATAATTTAGTGCCTTGAAAACTGTTTCTTCTTCTGTAAATGGAGAGGTATGCTTGATAATTATAACATGGACAAAGGCACTGAGACTTAAGTAAGCTTCAAGACCTCATAGAAAAGCAAGTGTGTACAGATGTAGAATATGATTCTAGGTGTATATATTATTAACTTTCCTTTAATGCTTCTCTCTATATAAGAATAAGAATACACTTAAAATGTAGTACATAGAGAAGTCGATACTGTATATATATTGGTTTGTGTCAGGGCAAGTAAAAGGTAGACTTAGCACAGCTGAATCATTTTGATACTTTTTCTTTTCAAATAGGTCAAATTTCTAAATTTTTAGTTACAAGGAAAAAAGAAGGAACAAACTACCTCTGAGTTATTTCATTCAACTGACATATTTTTTAGTAATTATGAAGTATAAGACAGTTTTTATCTATATCGTGTAAGGCAAGATCACTAAGGAAAAAGACATCTTAATCCCAGCTTTAACTCTGCTTCTGTGACTTTGTAGTTCACATAGTACAAAGGTCTAGAATCAAGATCAGTAGTTGGTTGCTGGTTGTTTTTTAAAAGCTCTAGAGTCAAGATCAGTGGTTGACAAACTTCAGAATGAATCAGATTGTTGCGCTTTGTCCCGGAGCTTTGACTCAGTGTGTCTGGGGTAGAACATGCAAATTTGGATTCCCAAAAATGTCCCAGTTGATTTTGAGGCTGCTTATCACACACAAAGAACCACTGGTCCAGATCAGTGGTTCTCCATCTCAATATGGTAGCATTCCTACGTGGTTGGATACGAAGTTTCATGCAAAAAAATCCATTATTAGATATAAAGTAGTAGTTTTAGGAAAATATATAACTAAGCATTCTAGTATATTTGTATTTATCCTTATAATATCATTCCCAATATATTAATATAAGCCAATGTCCTGGGTTCTCCATCTCAATATGGTATCATTCCTATGTGGTTGGATATGAAGTTTCATGCAAAAAAATCCATTATTAAATATAAAGTAGTAGTTTTAG
>NW_012145079.1:3276259-3277816 GCF_000956105.1 Propithecus coquereli
CATTATTTTCATCATCGTCATGTTCATTTCTTTCTTTGAATTTTGAAGAAAGAGAGCAGAATCATAGATAAAGTTTGCTAAATAAGTCATAGGAGAACAAAGGAGATAGATATGTGGAACAAGGCCCTTTAGCACCTGCCAGACTGAAAGGGATCTTAACCAGAGAATTTCTGACATCAACCAAAAGGGTGTCAACATCTGCTTTTGAAAATAAGGAAAATCACATTCAAAATGGATAATTTGCAAACCTGAATTTATATAAAGATCTCAAAATATGATGTTAAAGAGTTTTTTAAATCTTTCATTAATCACCTTAGGCTAGGTGTTTTTTCCCACTGTAAAACAGTTGGTCATTTATTTCAGACAGATGTGACACAAATGAGAACAACAAATGGTCATGAGTCATCCTGGAAGGATGGAGAGATTTTGAAATCTCTGTTAGTTTCTCTTTGGCTATGGCAATGCAGTGGACTATTAGAAGTTAATTTATTCCCTTTATACTTTAGAGTGGGTTCAGAGCAGAGCCTTTTTCATAGCAAGGTGTGAGTGACAAAGAAGAAGGACCCAAGTATCTTGCCCTCAAAGAGTTTGTAACATTTCATATTGCTCATTTATTTTTCTTATCAAAGATACTAAAATATACAGTTATGATTATTACTCAGCTGTAAAAGGTGGGGTTCCTGATTTTCAACTAACGAAAGCAACAATACCATTAATATCATTGTTATTATTATTATTTTGCTGACAGAGACAAAGGCTGAAAATTGAGTGTGACTTTTACATCCATATTTTAGGGTACTATTTAATTTTGATAAGTTTCCAATCTAAATGCTCAAATGAAATGTTTGAATAAGAATCAGCAACTCTTCTGTGTAGATAAAGATCTAGTTATGAGCATTGATGGCAATCAGGAAGGGTTTTGAGGGGCCCAGAAGAGCAATTAATATTATAGCATGTTATATATGTGTATGTGTGTGTGTGTGTATGAGAGCGAGACAGCAATTTGGCTCAATTTGAAGTCATTAAATATAAAGAAAGGGCAGGGGAAGTAAGTTGGCACATACAGTAATTGCAGTTTTTTCATAGAGCATCTGAGTTTATAAGATGCCCCAGAAATCATTTTTCTAGGTACTGATTTAAGCAATTTTCTAAAGTTTTCTTTATAGACATTTTTATAGTTGGAGTTTTCATTAGACAGTTCTCTGGGAATAGAGACTTAAAATCCCAGCCCTCTTGAAAAATAGAGCAGTAAATCAGTATATTCGGCTACTCCCAAGCCACGGGAGAGGCCACGGCGCCAGTGGCTGCTGTGGAGGGGTGTGTGACGAGGAGACAGAGGAGTTCATGCTTAGACCTGGGGCTGGTAGAATGTGCTTTCTTCCCCTCCCCCAATTACTCAGGTAAAACCGGGAAGAACTGCGATTAATCATCCTGCCGACCTCCCACTTTTTCTTTGAAGACCACTCAGCTTAACTTAATCCTCTTTTTACTTCCAAACACAAAATCTTTTATGCACTAGCTCAAGGACTTAATAAAGACAAGGGGTAGAAGTTTTAA
>NW_012145079.1:3278031-3280669 GCF_000956105.1 Propithecus coquereli
ATGTATATTCCTTCCATGTCTATTTTCTTGAGGGTTATTATCATGAAAGGGTCTGAATTTTATCAAATGCTTTTTATGCATCTATTGAGAAAAACATATGGTCTTTATTTTTGTTTCTGTTTATGTTTGCTTGTCTGGAAAAGTCTTTATTTTTCCATCATTTAGGAAATTCAGTTTTGCAGGCAGGATACAAAATTCTTCCTTGGAAGTTGTTCGGTTTAAGAAGATTAAAAATGGGGCCCAATACCTCCTGGCTTGTAAGGTCTCTGCTGAGAAGTCTGATGTTAGCCTCATGGGTTTTCCTTTGTAGGTTGGTTGTTCTTTTCATTTTGCAGCTTGTAGAATTTTCTTTTTCATCTTCACTTTGGCCAGGTTGATGACTGTGTGTCTTGGAGATGTCCTGTTTGCTATTAGTCTTTCTGGTGTTTGATGACCATCTTGTATTTGGGTATCTGAATCTCTAGTGCTACCAGGGAAGTTCTCAGTAATGCCTTCGAGTAAGTCTTCCATGCCTTTTGCTTTATCTTTTTCTCCCTCTGGCACTCCTATAATTCATATATTGGCTCATTTCACATAGTCCCACATTTCTCTGAGTGAATGTTCATTCTTCTTTATTCTTTTTTCTGTTTCTTTGACTGGCTGGTTTAGTTTGAAAGACTCATTTTCAAGCTCTGATACCCTTTCTTCTGCTAGATATAGCCTGTTGTTGAAGCTTTCTGTATTTCATAATTCCCTAAATGACTCTTTTATTTCTTTAAGTTCTGTTATGTACTTTGTCACATTGTCATCTCTTTAGCAAGATTTTCATTTTTCTCATTCATGTCCTGAAATATTTTTCTGGCTTCTTTGTGTTTGTTTTCAACTTTCTCTTCAATTCCACTCGTCTTATTTGCCATCCGATTTCTGAATTCCATTCCTGGCATTTTGACAAATTCCTTTTGGTTGGGTCCATTGCTGTAGATCTATTGTGATCCTTTGGGGGTTTGAACTACTTGTTTTTTCATGTTGTCAGATTTTTTTGCTGGTTTCTTCTCATCTGAAACCTCTTCTGTCTGCTCAGGGCTGATATGTTTGTAGTGCAATGTTTTTCCTTTTCTGGGAAGGACGAGGGTCCCTAGATAATGCTTTTGTGTCTAACTCCAGAGGACTGACATGGTGGGAGAGGAGCAGATGCACTGACAGCCTGTAACACAGCTGTTCTCCTGCATCAGCTTGATCCCCTGTGGTTGTCGCAGTCCAGGCTGATGCTGGGGGATATTTGTTTAGATTGGTGTCTTAGTCCCCAGACTGCTGTTGGAAACTTGGGCAAGTTCCTTTCCATGGAGGTTGGTGGTGTGACCTTGGCCGGTGCCTGGGCAGGTTGCTAGACATTAGTGGATGCCTGAGTGTCAAAGAATTGCAGTCAGTGGCAGGGCTGGTCGCAGGACCTTACCTGTGTGCCTCACAGGACCTTGGCCAGTGCTAAGGGATCTTAGTGTGGAGCGGTGGGTTGGTCCCTAGGCCACTGTTAGAAGCTCGGGTAGGGGCCAGGGTGAGTCCCTCTCTACTGGGGTGGGCATTGGAGGAGATTGCTCTGCCCAGGTCTCCCCACAGTGGTGGCAATGACTGTTGTCAAGGCTATTATCTAGGCTGTGGCTACAAGTATCAGGCTGCTGGTGTTGCCTCCATCCAGATCTAGGTGTAATGGTGGTAGATGGCAGGAGGCAGCTTGTGGATAGTGGGTCTGTGGTGGAAAGCTGGACCACAGGTGTGGCGTCACATGGTGCTGCAGGGGCATGGCCTGCCGGCTAGTGGATACAGCTAGGGGTCTTGTTCAGCTGGCCGGCACTCAGGTCTGCAGGGGTGTGGCCTGCCTGTCAGTCTGCAGGACTGGGAAGCATTGCCCACCTCACAGAGAGCAGGAAGCTTGCTCTTCCAGTCCACATGTGGCACCATAGGGGCTCTTCTGCTGGATGGCTGGGGCAAAATGCTGGCTTGACCCTTCAGATTTCCCTGATTTGGGACACAATGACTGGACTTTATCCTCTTGCATCAACCAGTCATTGGATGTGCCCCACCAAACAGGTGTAGCCTTGGGTGAGGTGGTGCTCTGTAGTTGAGACAATCCCTGAAGCGCCTGGCAACTGAAAGCTGTCTCCTGTCCACACGCCTAGCAGCTGAGCTAATAAAGTCTTCATGAAAGGGGGATCTGGGTGGTACATCACAGTTCCATCAGAATGTCTTGCCCGAATTCTTAGCTACAATTATAAGGAGCTCTCCAGAGTTATTTGTTAATATTGGGTACCACTCTTTATTTTTTACATTAGCCATTGCACTATGTACCATTTCCCTCACTCCCAAAGATTTAATAAGTGTAAACAAATGTACTTATCTGAAACAGATCTGCCAATATTTTCATTTTCTTCTTAATCTTATTAAAAACCCTTTAAAGAACCATGGCGTTTTGTTTCAGTGAACCATTTAAACACAACATAAGATTATAATTTGGAAGCATAACTTTGAATGCATTGAACATTATTTTCATCATCGTCATGTTCATTTCTTTCTTTGAATTTTGAAGAAAGAGAGCAGAATCATAGATAAAGTTTGCTAAATAAGTCATAGGAGAACAAAGGAGATAGATATGTGGAACAAGGCC
>NW_012145079.1:3284339-3286201 GCF_000956105.1 Propithecus coquereli
GTTATTAACCTTTGTCTATTGTTATTAACCTTTGTCTATAGATTTTTTCCAAATTACCAAATATAATCTTATTTACTTTTAGAGACTCAAAGCACTTCGTCATTATTAGAGATTCATAAAATGAAATATGAAGAAATGTAAAAAGGCTTTCCAACCTATGAAATACAATATAAACCTTTTCAAATAAGTTTGCTATCAAAGTAATGCCTTTTCATAAATCAGTCATAATTTCTTTCCCTTTTCTTTTCATAAGAATTGATTCCACTTTCTATAGTCCTTTTCACTTCAGATTGAAAATCAGAATAGCGCGGGAGGAAAGTATATGGAGTCGGGAACCGACTACTTTGGTTCATACCCTAGTTCTATTACTTACTAGTTATACGAGTTTAGGAAAGTGTCTTAGTCTCTCATCAGTTTCCTCATCTATAAAGCAGCTTAATAATGTTACCTCCTCCTGGAGTTGTGAGAACAAACTGAGATAATATATGTAAAGCACATGACAGAGTGCCTGGAACATACTAAGTGTCCAGTGAATGTCCGCTTTTGTTACTGTGATCCTTCTCTGGGGGTTTCTAACCACTTTCCTCCTCCAGTATCATGCCTACTGCCTAATACCTAAAGTGTTTGTTAATCATCTGGACCATCAACAATCTCACTATCTGGATTTAACCTTCCGGGCAGTTTTGATTTTGTGGGCTCTGGACTGCAGTGCGGTCCTTAGGAGCCACAACTATCTTGAGATCCAGCATTAGCAAGCATATACCTTGATGGCCTTTTTAATGCCCCATTACACACATCCTCAGCTATTTCTCCCAGCACTCCGGTGCACTGACCTCATTCTGAACCCAGCATGGAACAAGCCAAGTTCCTTCTAGTCTCCTACCACTGGCTCTCCCTCCTCCCTTTCCCTGTGCTACTGTTCCTTCTGATGTTCTCATGGCTCACTCCTTTCCTTATTCAGAGACCAACTAACTTCCTCACCCCCACGCCAACACAGTAATGGATCTTCATAGTTGTCTTGTTAAATTTCTGCCATTTCTGTCTCCCATCATGAGACATAAGTTCCATAAAAACTGTAGCCATATCTGACCTATCCACTAACAATAGCATTCTCAGCCTATTATAGTGCCTGATATCTACTGATTATTCAATACGTATTTATTGAATGGATAAATGGAAAAATGAATTGTTTCTCTGTTTACTTTTTACCCTGTAGTGCTTGGAGTTTGACATGTCAGAATGATTGTGTATGAGTGCATGTGCATGTGTGTGCACAGACAGATGGAAAAATAGATGTGTCTGTATATGCGGGCTAGTATACATGAATGCATTTCCTAGCTCTGTCCACTGAGAGGGCCTAGAGCCAGTGACACCCCAATAGCAACAAACACACCTAGTATCCAGATATTGATTTCTGAATGCCATGCTTCAATAAAAGGAACTTGGGCTCCTTTATAAGATAGTTGCTTCTAGGACTAGGGCAGGCAAAATACAAGATGAGCCTGGAGCATCTTACAGTGCCAGAAAGTAAGGAAGTGCTCAAGAAAATAAAACAAATGAGAGCATGTCAAGAGAACACAGGTGCCAACCTGAAAAAGCTCCCAATAGCCAAAGCTGAAACAGTTTGAATAACAAAAGAAATAACAGTAGATTATAACTCAAAAATAGAAATATATATCCACAAGTCCATAATGATATAAAGAAATGATTGGATAAATAGATAAATAGAAGTAGAACGGGACAATTTTTCCTTAAGAGTTCCAAGTAATAATTGTATTAATAGGAGGAATGAGGGAAACAGAAAATCACCATAAGAATGCCACAGTAATAATTGCTGCAGACGATATCAACAGATGGATGCT
>NW_012145079.1:3290072-3291731 GCF_000956105.1 Propithecus coquereli
GTATGTGTGTACATAGTCTGTATTAATAGCTCTTATGCGTATCTTCTATACATATATATTGCATCTTGGAGAATACCTCTAATATTAGTAATTTATTCATATTTCCATTGGTTTTATAAGATTCCATTATACTTCCTCGATCTTATAAAACTAAGGCTGAAAGAACTAAATATTAAATGCATAAGATGGTAGTAGATTATTAGAAATTGCTCCTCTTATAAACTCTGAACCTAGCTTCTTCAATAATCTGGAAATGAATTTCATACAATTAATTTAAATATTTCTTGCAGTAAAAATAAAACTATAAGTTGGTGCAATGGTGCACACCTCTAGTCTCAGCTACTCAGGAGGCTGAGGCAGGAGGACTGCTTGAGCCCAGGAGTTCAGGCTATGGTGCATGATGACCATGCCTGTGAATAGCCACTGCACTCCAGCCTGGGCAACATAGTGAGATCTGTGTCTAAATAAAAAAATAAATAAAACTGTAGAGAAATCATTATATTTTTATTATATCTATCATGGAATACATTAGTCCATTTACATTGGTCTTCATTTAAAGAAATATTAGCTCAATTTAAGCAAACAACATTTTTACAATTTTCATGAGTTTACATCTAGAAATGCAATGAAATGGGATGAAAGTAAATATCACCATTGATTGAATGTCTGCATATTAGCCACTCGTATACACTGTATCACATCTGCACAGCCTCAACCCTGTTTGCAGATATCATTATCTACCTTGACAGAGAGAGGAACTAAGTCTCAGCGGAAAAGACTAGCCTCAGGCTAAATAGCAGAAGGAAATTTCAAAAACCCAATATTTTTGTCTCCAAAAACCAACACACTTCATTGTCAATTTATTAATACAAGCTGGGAGTAGTAAAGCTCTAGTATTTTATCCTTATGAGTACTGTAAGATCACCTGAGTTCCCTCAGATCAAAACTTCCTGAGTTGTGAATTTAATAATTGGATTTTACAATGTGATGGCAGTAGATTTAGAATTAATTCAACTTTTGAACTTCCAAAATTATAGAAGACAAAAGGTCAGGGCTTTTTAAATGAAAAAGCATTTATTTTGTGTCTAGTGGGAATCAGGCACCATGGTCCACTTAATACATTTTATCTTAATTCTTTAACACAAGGTTCTGAGATATTATTTTCCCTATTTCACACATGAGGAAACATAACTCTAAGTTAAGTAATTCTGCCCAGACCAAAGTTGGGATTCAAATCAGCTCTTGCTGACTACAAATCTTAATGTTTTAAAAATGCAAAATGTAGACAGTCAAGAAGATTTCTAGAATTTGACAAGAGGCAGCAGAAGGTACAGGAAACAAAAAAGAATTATCAACTAGAAAAATTAGATCATTCTAGAGGAAACTGGCAAAAAGCAAGTTAAGCTCCACATACGTTGCTAGATGCCAAGGGTACAGCATTGACTAGGTATTGTTGCTAACATTCACCTTCATTTACTGAGATGGTCTTTCCCCATGGCCACTCTTACATAATTCGTAAAGAAGAGATATAAAATAATTATTCACTAAGCTATATTTCTAGTATAACATTTCTCACCTTCAGTACAATTGTATATACAAAATGTAGAATTTGCATAATGACTGTTTTCCTTCCAACTACACTGTTGGTGTCAACAGGAG
>NW_012145079.1:3291781-3292310 GCF_000956105.1 Propithecus coquereli
CTGGCAGGCGTGAATTTAACCGAGTGATCAAGGTTAGCGTCACCAGTAGTAAGGCATGTTGACACTGTGCAATAATACAATGAAATGGCCACATCACCAAATCCATAACCTCAGTTTAATCATGAGAAAAATCAGACAAACATAAATTGAGGGACTTTTTATAAAATATCTGACCAGTAATCTGCAAAAGTATCAAGGACATGAAAGATGAGGAATGATTGAGGAACGGTCACAGTTTGGAGAACATTAGGGGAAATGATGACCAAATGCAATGTGGTATCCTCAGATGGATCCTGGAAGAAAATAAGAATATTAGACCAAATTAAAAAAAGAGAGAAATCCTAATCAAATCTTTGGTTAACTTAATAATATTTACCAATGCTAATTTCTTATCTTTGAAAAAGTGTCATGTTTATGTAAGTTATTAGCATTAGAGGAAGCTAAAGGGGATAAGGGAACTCTCTATGCTCTCTTTGCAAATAGTTCCATAAATCTAAAATCATTTCAAACTAAGTTAAAAAAAAAAAAA
>NW_012145079.1:3295785-3301834 GCF_000956105.1 Propithecus coquereli
TATCAACTACCAGCTTCCCCAGAGGAATAAATAATTTTAATAAATCAGCAATTGTTTACAAAATTAATAAACCCTTTCACCTGACGTGGTATGGAATCATACCTATTAGAATCCGAGTAGCTTTGGGTAGTTTAATTCCTCAATTTTTCTTGACGCTGCTGGGTCCCCAAAAAGTAGAGAAAGAGCTGAGATCTAAGACCTGTTTGTATTGGAGCCAGAGCCAGAATGGATGGTTCTACTATACAGTTCATAGCTATCTCTCATTTCTTAAGTCAGTACTTTAAATTACTTTATGTCAACTCCTAGAATAACAGGCAAACTTTGACTTAAAGGAAACTAGTTTCATTTAGTTAAAGCTTAAATGAAGATTTGATCAAAAATAAACTATATCACTTATGTGAATAATCCTATCATATCTGCTCAACACCCAAAGGCACAGAGCTACTTGAATTTAAAAGAAAATGCCAACAGGCCTGATGATAAAATCTGCCTTAAGTGTAATCTTAACTATTCCATGCCAACACACTAAAGAGATAAACTTCTTTGGTGAGTATTTAAAAGTCATAATGCAGCTTTATATCATTAAAACATGATCACAATGTCAAAGGGCTGATATCTGTACAGAATAACAAAATTCTCTGGACAGGAAATCCATCATAAATTTGGACAATAACCAAATAATCTGTGAAAACTGCCTTGCCAAAGAAATCTAATCCTTGAAGTTGCTATGGTAATTACTACATTTGTTGGAGATATTTAGGAGATGCCAAATTCTTGTGCATAATGAACCTTTATAAAGAGTATTCTAAGCATTCTAATTTTAAAAAGTGCTTTTGATTTGCATAATTGATGTTTGAGTTCAGTGTAGAAATAAACGCCATTGGTAAATTCAAAGGACATGAAAAGATTGAGGGAAAGATTAAAAGTTCGAGGCAAAAGGAAGGGATTGCCTTTTATGATATTTATACCTACTACTTTTCTGTTAACTGTGTAGTGTTTTTAGGATGTTAAATACTCAATCTGAATTGCTATTCAAGGATTGACAAAGGGAGTAAGAATTGCCATTCCTCACAATCCCACTGAGTTTTAATCTCCTGGGTTTAATTTCATGTTGGAAATGAAACCCACACTTAATTATTTATCATTGCTACATTTCATATGAGCAAAGGATTAAATTATGCTATCCTTTCTTAGTTGCATCCATTGTGAGTTGAATCGGATTCTCTGAGGGGCTATCTCTGGGGAGTTGGGTCGGGGCCATGAGTGAGATACCTGTGACCTGTGGTGAGTGTTTTCTAAACACAAGTGAGCAGACATCTATGAGCCTGGAACTATTCCCTAATGTGAAGAGCCCAGGGGAGAGTGATAAATAGGGCTGTCTCCATTACCTGGAGTATTACAGGTCAATACTGCAGCTGGGACTCAATTTGCAAAGAAGTTTCAGCTATGAGAGACTGACATTTAGGGGAGATCCAGGAATGTTGATGAGGACTCGAAAAAACTATCTGAAACAGAGTGATGAAAACTGAGGTTCACAATCAAGAGACCAACTACACAGGTCATCCAATCACTAGAGAATTTGGAAACAACCCAGTCACTGGGAAACTGAACAACCATTCAGTAACAGAGTAAAAGGATAACTGTGCAATGCAGGATAAGGAAAATTGGGCACAAGATAAAGAACAACATTTACAAAGCCAGTGTGAGCTTTGCCAAGTCAATTAATCTCTATGTCCTTCCAATGAGACACTAATAATAGTACTTACCCCAGGGAGTTTTCCATTCATACAAGTAAAACTTAGAGTAATGCCTAGCACATAGTAAGTGTTCTGTAAATGTTGTTTTGTCATTATTGTTATTTTGTTGTTTTCCTGTTGCAGGTGTCTGGGATTAAAATAAAATCTTAAACTCTGGCTATTTTAGTAATAAGGCAAGAACAAAAGTCCTAAAGACCAGCTTCATTAAGGAGCAGCTCTGGTAGAACTCTAGCTCCTGCCTGCCTAGACCAAAAACTGTCTGAGAATGTGTGGTAGAATTTAGCCTGAAGGTTTTTACCACCTCTATCCCTGATTTCTCAATCACTGACACCATCCGCATTTTCATTGCTCATCCTCTTGCTGCGTCTGGAGTAACACTTAGCTGTGTGGCCTTGCAGAAGTTATTCAACTTTTCTAAACCACAGAAACTCATTACCTTCTGTGATTTTGTATAGTGCTTTCATATTCTCAAATTTATATAATCGCTAAAAAGTTCAGCATTTGGTAGAAAATTATAAGGATTGCTCAGTAAATTAGATGAGGTAACAAAAATTTTAAAAAGGTGCAGCAGGAAAGTCACTATGTAAAGGTAGAACTAGTTATGAAAAACTACACTTGTTTTAGAAGCAGAAACCAGCATAGAATGGGGAACTCTTTCTCATCACCACTACGGAAGAATCCCACTTCCTTTTCTTGGAATTCCTTGCTCCCATATAATCTTTGGGAAATATCTATTCATAGTTAAATACTTAAGTGAAGCTCCACCTCCTCTAGTAAGCTTTTCTGTCCCGCCAGGTTCAGCTAACTGCTTTCTCTTCTGAATCCTCCAGAAACATTGCTCAAACCTTTATTGGAGAACTTGCCACATGGTGTTTACCATTGGCTGTCAACAAGCACGTCCCTGCTTTAGTAATGTCCTCCCTGAGGTCAGGGGTTGTAATGGTGGTTGTTTAAGCAGCTTTATTTGAGAAGAGTATCCAATTTAGCCATTCATCTGGTTCTTGGATGCTCTCTAGAACATTCCTTTAAGCTGTGTCTTCTATGCTTGAGTACTGCCAGCAATTAGGAGTTTACTATCCTCTGGGATAGAGATAGACCGTTTAATCTTTGGACAGGTCTTAGTATTAAAAGGTCACTGCTGGCCGGGCGTGGTGGCTCACCCCTATAACCCTAGCACTCTGGGAGGCCGAGGCGGGGGTGGAAGGGTGGAAGTATGTGTGTGGGGGGGGAATTGCTTTAAATTGCTTGAGCTCAGGAGTTGGAGACCAGCCTGAGCAAGAGCAAGACCTCACCCCTGCTGTCTCTACTAAATATAGAAAAATGAGCCAGGCATCCTGGCTGGTGCCTGTAGTCCCAGCTACTTGGGAGGCTGAAGCAGGGGGATCCCTTGAGCCCAGGAGTTGGAGGTTGCAGGGAGCTATGATGATGCCACTGCACTCTAGCTGGGGTGGCAGAGCCAGACCCTGCCCCTCCCCACAAGAGCATTCTATTAATCTTGGTTGTAGCATTTGAAATCATGGAAAACAAGTCAAAAACCTTGTAAACATGAGAGTCCCGCTAATTATTAAGGACAGCTAAGTGTTCCTTTTAACAAACTTTCATTTTGTAATTAAAGAGGTTTTTTATTAAAATGATAATGTTCTCATTATCAAAAATTTAAACACGGAAAACAAAAAATTGCTAATTACCTATATATAACTTTTCTTAGTTATTAGTACAGTTACCTCCTTCTTAGTATAGGTTTTTTTCATTGTTGTAAATGCATTTTTATTTTTAAAATTTTATCCATAATTATCACTTATCATAATATGGTTATTTCCCTATGATAGCAAAATGCAACACATACTTTTTATTAAAAAAAATTCAGTACTTCATTGAACTGGCTGACAATTATTGGCTTTTGAGTCTCTCTAATTTTACCCAACAGTAAATAACAGAGTTATGGTTACTTCTGTGCATACATTGCCTGCCTTGTAAAATATAACTCTAGAGTTGATCCCTGGAAGAGGTATCCTAGGGTAAATGACTTGAAACTTTCAAAAGACTGATGCACATATTTCTAATTCCTTTTCAGTTTAAACCAGCGATTTATGAGAAAACGTATTTTCACTGCATCATTTCCAGTATTGGGCATTCTTTTGTCTGTAATCTGATCATATTTGGCATGCAATATCTTTTATCTTATTGGTAGACTTCTCGGCTTTTAGAGGTCAGTAAAGTTGAATGCTTCTCAAAATGATATATTCTATTTATATTTCCTTTCCTCTGGGGGGGTATTCATTTGACTCTTTGAATCTTAGTGGTTTTTCTTTCCTACTAAACTCTTCTCTGTCATATTTATTTTGAATAATTCCCCTAGTTATTCTGCATTTTAATTCTGTGTATTATGTTTTAGTACTAAGAATTTTTAAATGTTATGTATACATATTATGTCTTTCTCATAGTCATTTCTCCATTGTTTTTGCTTAGGAAAAACTCTTCCCCATTAAAAAGGTAGACTAATATTTACTTATATTTTTCTGTCATAATATTTAACTTTAAAACCCATTATCCATTCTCGTAGTGCTACAAAATAATTATTTTCAAAACTCCTAACCAGTCATCTCAGCATCATTTATTATTTTTCCATTCCCCACTCTGATTTGTCATGCTTCCTTATTAAAATGCTACTCCACAATATGTGTTCAGTTACTTCTCTCTGCCTCTTTCTCTCTCACACATACACCACCCCCACCGCCACCACTGCAACAACAGGAAGAATAGTAACACCTAAGCCACGTAGGATCTTTTCTTACCTCTGCGATAATCTCCTAATTGGTCAATTGTTTTTTTAAGAAGAAGTATTATATATTTATCAACGATTCTATATGTGCATCCAAATGGAAGCATTTTATATATTTTTGCTGTCATCACAGTATTTATTTCTTTCTGTTTGGGGCAAAAAACTCACCATTGCAACCATAATTATTCATATAAACACATACATACACGCAAATTCAGAAACTAGAGGTTGGCTATGGGCCACAGGATATGATTATGGTGGAGCACTTTGAATACATATTTCTGTTGAACAAGTCATTTTTGAAACAGATTATTTTGTCTTTCTTTGTATGATCTTGTAAAGTACTTATTTGCAAAATATTTTGTTCCCCCCAACACACACACATTTCTTTTTAATATTTTCCTTATGATAGGTTATGCTTTCATGTAAACAAGGCAAGACAAAGAAGTACTAGTATTTCTGGTGTAGTAATAATAATAGTAATGTACATGCACATACTTCTGTTTTAAATTGACACATATTCCTGAATAATTTCAAATTCTACAAATTATGAAAAAATAATATGAGATGGGGAAAGAAGGAGTAAAGTAAGATTACTCAAATATATTCAATCAGAACACTAATAAAAATATTAATAAACTCATAAAATATCAGCAGAAATTTAAATCCCTATGAATATTTTGCTACCATCAGAGTCTGTGAGATTTGCATTCTTAATCCTAGGGGTTACTGTGTTAATGTTTTCACTTTCTTGCAGAACCTTGATGGCACTCACTGGTTTATTGAGAGATGGTCTCTTCACTACTACTCTTGCACAATCCCTAATCAATCAGCAGTAGGAGTGATTTTTAAATTAGAGATCAGATTTTTCATTCCCCCACTCAAAGCCCTTCTGCAACTTGTTATTATGCTTGGAATAAATTCCCAAGACCTTAGCTTGAATGCTCTCTGGCTACTGTCTAGTTCTGCAGACTCATCTCCTCTACTCTTTCCCTTAGTTATAATACTATACTCCTGCTAACTGGTTCTCTGTCATATCCTGTTCCTCCTGCATCTTGGTTTTCTCACTTTCTGGTCCCTTTAACTTTATGCTCTTCTTTATACTTCTCCACATAACTAGCATTTTATCATCTCTCCTGTCTCAGAGAGGCTACCTCTGTTCACTTGACCTCATGTAGCTCTACATCTCTTCCCCTCCCACCAAATTCGTCCATCTCATCTCACCACTGTTTCCATAATAGTACTTATCAAAATTTATAATTATTGTTTGCTTTCTTTTTTTGTGTGAGTCCCTTCCAATGGATTATAAGCTCTGTGAGTGCAAGGATGTTGGTACTCATCTCTATAGTATTGCCAATGTTTAGTACACAAATAGGAATTCAACAAATATTTCACTCATTCAACAAATATTTATTGAGCACCTATTATACACCAGACCCTTTTCTAAGCGTCATGGATATGTAAGTGAACAAAACAGATAACTATCTCTTGACTTTTTTTTTTTTTTTTT
>NW_012145079.1:3303563-3308342 GCF_000956105.1 Propithecus coquereli
TTAATATGCATATTTTAGTCTCCTGTTATCTGGTATATTAGCTGTATTTCTTCTATTATAATATATTCAAATTTCTTTCCTAAGATATCTTGAATTTTTACCTCTTTGCTGATATTCCTCTGTAAGTATCAGCAGATGACTAAAGTCTTATGCCCTCCTGAAGATTTTAGGCAACAAAGCTGAGAAGCATGTTCCACAGCCCTGAGTGATGCATGTGTTGATATACACATTACAGTTGTGATTCCCCCTAGAGTTGTAATTCCTTATACAGCTACAAAACCTTAGTGGTAAAGATGTGCAGAGAAGAAAAATAGATAAAAATTGAAAATATTTTGCATAGTTGATTTGATAGCTTAACGGCTATTGACTGGAAGTGCTAATCCAATTTTAGGCAAGTGTTTGACCCTGCTTATTTTGTTCCTTAGTCTAAAAGGGCAGTGAAATAACTCTAAGAGTATAGTCCTTAATTCATGATTCTTTAAGAAATTTCAGGCACTGGTACAAAACTGTATAAGTCACAATCTCCTGTATACAGACCAGTAAGAAATGTTCTAAGTCTAAGAGATCCATAGGGTTTATAAAGATGCACAAAAAGGGCCATATAACCTTGCCTTGAGAGGAAGAAAAGAAAAGTCCTCAGAGGCTGTAATACTTCAGAGAAAGTTTTACAACATGGCAGGAGTTGCTAAGGGGTCCAGGGGAGGAAAGGTATTCAATTTATAAAAAACAGTATGAGAAAAGGCTTAGAGTTATATAGTACCAAGTAGTTGGGTATTCTTGGCAGTGTAAAATAAGGTGTGCCAGGAGCAGTCCTAGAAGCCAGATCATGAAGGGACCTGTATCCCATAAGTTAGTCTTTTTTCTGTGAATGGTTATTTCCTTATAGGGACTGTGAGAGTGATTCAATCAGATTTGCATTTCAGAAATATTAGGTATGTGGTCTTGTGGAGGATAAACAGGAAGGATGCAAGACTAACACCAGTGGGATTATTTAGCAGGATATGGCTGTAACCCATGTAAAAGATGATGAAGAACTAAAGTCAGTCACGTCTCAGTGACGGAATGCTATTGAGCAGTTGCAGTGTGGCCAGTAAGATGTAAGAAATGATTCTTAATTTTTGTTAATTTACACTAAAATGCTACATGTGACTAATGGCTACCATATTGGACAGCACAGGTTCAGAACTCGAGGGAGAGGTGTGGTCTGGCGACATAGGTTTTATAGCACATTTTAAAACATATGTGTGAGTTCCATGGAGCATTCTGACTAACAACTAGTGGATAAGAATAAGGAGAGGGATAGGTGAAGGAAAGAGCCACAAGCAGAAGCCTGGTCATATCAACACTTTACATTGGACAGAAGAAAATGAGTCCATGCAAACTACTGAGAGAACAGGAATGTTGAAGTAGGAGGTAACACATTAGAGAAGAGTGTCACAGCACCCAACTCAGAACAAGTTTCATTTCAGAGGGCTTGTCTTCAGAGGCTACCGAAAACTCAAGTACTATAAGACCTGAAAAGTGCTAAATGTGTCTGGCAACTAGCAGGACACAATTAAGAAAAAAAATTCATTCATGATAAGGATAAACATCATGTTAAGGACAGTCAATGAGGAAACAAAACATGAGCTTGAAGTTTATAAACTCATCTTATAAACTTGAATAAGAGAAGTAAGTACATTTGTGACTTGAGGAAAAGAAGCAGGTTTGCAGAAGAAGGTTTCAGACATGAAAGAAGGCGACTATGGTGTGGCCAGGTGCAGTGTCTCACGCCTGTAATTCTAGCATTCCGGGAGGCTGAGGCAGGAGGATCACTTGAGCTCAGGAGTTTGAGACCAGAGGGAGCAAGAGCAAGACCCAGTCTATATTAAAAACAGAAAAAATTAAGGGGTGCGGTGGCACATGCCTGTAGTCCCAGCTACTCGGGAGGCTGAGGCAGGAGGATCGCCTGAGCCCAGAAGCTTGAGGTTGCTGTGAGCTAGGCTGACACCACGGCACTCTAGCCAGGGTGATGGAACGAGATTCTGTCTCAAAAAAAAAGAAAAAAGGAAGAAGAAGACTATGTGAAGTGTAAAGTGTTAGGGAAGTGGGAATGGAGGGAAGAGGAAAGAGTGGGATTAGCAGCCAGAGTGAGAAGAGAATATCTTTTCCTTTGAAATCTGGTAGGGGAGGGGGAATAAATAGATCAATGCATGTGTTCTAACTCTCAGGATGAATATTCAAATTTTGACCGCTACATATGCTTTCTAAAATATATTTTCAAAATCCCATGAGATGAAAATCCAGCTAAATAAAACTTTTTGCCCTGCATATGCTATTCCCCTCAGTATATATATTTTTAAAATGGGGATATTTAGTATTTAGTTTTAAGTTTGGTCTTTGTTAACTCCTAAGGGGCCTCAATTTTAAAAATAAATACAATGTCAATTTCCTTCTTTAAAATTCTAGAATGCCATAATATTTTAGTTAATAAAGTGGGTTTTTGTTGTTGTTGTTCAATAATATAATCTCATTGTCTTAGAATTTACAGAAATACCCCTAAAACTTTTTAAAGGACTTTAGTAATTCATCATGCTTTTATAACGTCAAAATAAGAGAAAACTTTTGACAGTTTTTTTTTGGTTGGACTAAGTCACAAACATTTCAGTCAATACATGACATTTTTGGTGTAAGACTTGCAACTCCTAAACTATATATATGTAGTTTTCTGTCCAATGAAACTAGAAAGGGTCTGAAATTCAGAGTGATAGCAAAAATGAGAGCATTATGCTTTTGTGTGGAATATCTGATATGCCAAAGATTATTGAGATAATATGCTATGAAAATAGCAAGAAAAATTCAAATCGGATTAAGTGTGAATGAGCCAGCCAAGAAAATTTAATTTCATATCCTATTCCAGAAAAAGTACAAATAAAACTTAAGTGTATGTAATAGTACCCTAACAACAAATAAGAGGCTTTATTTCTCACTGTGTCATGGGATCACAGCTGTAAACACGTATCTTTTGATAGTGGACAAGAGAAGAAAAAAAAGGGGACAAAAGATATTTTGGAGAAATTCATTTTACCTTTAATGATGTATGCTAAAGCGTGGAGCTTTCTATATATTTCCTTTCCTTTATGTTCTTTGCAACTCAAATCCACTGTTCTTTCCACCATACAACTAAGCTTATCCTTTAGGAAATATGCCTTCGGATCTACATAAATATCTGGAACTTTCTATTTTCTGCTATATCTCTATGTTGCTTAGATAATTGTAGTTTTAATCTTTAATGATGATTTTTTAAATTTCTCTTGGGATCAATACCAAGTGGTAGCACTCTCCACATTTTTATTTTTTTAAATCCCCAGCTCAATTAGGGAAAATAAATTTTAGGTTAAAGGGTCCTTTAAATTCTATAAACGCATAGTGAGAAAAAAATCTTTTTCCCTTCAGAAAGTTCTTTCTAAAAGTGCAGGACAAGGAACAATCTTTTATTTCAACATTTTAGGTCAAGATATTTCCTCTACTGAGTCCCCTGTTCTTCAACAGACTTTCTATCCAGTAGTAATTCCCTAGTTGCTGATAAGTGTGTCAGCGCAGAAACTCCATCAGCCTTATCAGCACCTTCCACTTGCTATGGCGTTCATATAGCACAGTTATAAAATGTTAAACTTGATTTTTCTGTCCTTCAGTTAGTATCCTTGCATCTCAAATTATCAAAAAGGACAAGTCTATGTTCTGAAAAATTGTAGAATCTTCCTTATTCTCTTAAGATTGTAGCTATCAGAGTTGTGAGCTCTTTCTCTCTCTCTCTTTCTCTCCTCTTCTCTTCCTCTCAATCTTTCTCTCTGTTTATGTTTTAAGATTCCATTTTAAATGTTTAAGTTTTTAAATTTAAGGCACTTAAAATTTAAATCTATTTAAAATCTATCTAGCCTTCCTAATGTACATTCTTATATTTTTTCAAATTCAAGAGATTGTAAAAAGTAGTGAGAGTTAATAAAAGATCTTTCTCAGTACTATTTGATTCTTATCTTTCTATTCAATTATTTGGTCAGTGTTGATTTCCTCATATTATGGGTAGAGAAACAGATTATCTAATGCAATGTTTCATGCCCAGGTCACCTCTTAATTACAATGTTGACTACAGTATATCTTTCCTCCTTGGTAGCATCACTCTTTTTAAAACGTACTTACAAAGTTTATATTTGTGGAAGTTATCTGGATTAAATGAAATAGATTTTTCCAAGTCTAATTTATCCTTATCTGCCCTCTTCCCCCAAGTTCTCCAGTACCTTTTATTCTGTCCACCAATTCCTTATTGTCACTGACATCCTGTACATTGTCAATGAAGAGTAAAATGCTGTTTCCTGTCTAATTCTTTGATAGCATCATTTATAAAATCAAGTAAATGAAATAAAATAAAATGCAATTTTTCCAATCTCTGGGCTGATTCCTAATCTTGACTGAATCATAATCCACGTGAATTCCTAATCCGATATATGTAACTGTGTGCATATTTTCATTTTAACCTGTATTCTGGGTAAACTACATTCAAACACTTGTCTCAAGCAAAAAACATTATTGATAGGAAAGCTTGAATTCAACTCTAAAAGAAAAATTCGTATGTTTTTCCAAGAGTCATGGCTAAGAACAAAGTGAGACAATAGAGAAGTATGTATACTGCTGAAATAGAATATAAATGCCAGTTACTATCATTATGAGCCACTTAGACTGTAGTCCTGATAAGATTATAATGCGAAGGACATGGCGTTGATCCCACACACTCTTATGGAT
>NW_012145079.1:3309571-3313886 GCF_000956105.1 Propithecus coquereli
TATGTTTATCAGGCTCAGTATATTTTATTGACAGTAATGTTATTTACATTAACTTTGATGTCAATATTACTAGTATTAAGAATAGAATATATAACAAATGTAAAGTATTTTGCCAAGATAATGGTATTCCATAATCTCAGTAGCATTTCCATGATTAGCAAAATTGACAATGAATAGCCATTTGAATATCCCTGGTCCAATTTTGAAACCTTAAAGATACAGCCTCTGCTTTCCAAAGTGCTTTGCTAAAAGCCGTATGTATTTGACACATTCCGTAAATAATTTCTAAATCTCTATAGATGCATTCTCTGATAAATATCACTTTAAGAGTAACTTTTTAAATAACTTATCAAATACTGACCTTGTTTTCCCTTAGATTAAGACTTTTTGATTTGTGTTTTTAAATAACTGAATAATTATTAAGTCTATTTCCACTATTTATGGGGGGAAAACTCTTAACTCTGAGAAGTTAATAATAATGGTACTATGGCTGTCGTTAATATCATTGTTGTTATTGATATCATTGTTGGAAGAAAAGCATAATGTGTAATAATTTAAAAAGCATACCAACATTAATCCTTGTGACTTTTGTTTGTACTTTCAGAGACAAAGAAATAGCATGGCATGAAACATGGCTCAGTTCTATTACAAAAGAAATGTTAATGCCCCCTACAGAGATCGCATCCCTCTAAGGATAGTACGAGCAGAATCAGAACTCTCACCATCAGAAAAAGCCTACTTGAATGCTGTGGAAAAGGGAGATTATGCAAGTGTCAAGAAATCCCTAGAGGAAGCTGAAATTTATTTTAAAATCAATATTAATTGCATTGACCCTCTTGGAAGAACTGCTCTCCTCATTGCAATTGAAAATGAGAACTTGGAGCTCATCGAACTACTCTTAAGCTTTAATGTCTATGTTGGAGATGCTCTATTGCATGCTATCAGAAAAGAAGTCGTTGGAGCCGTTGAGCTGTTACTGAACCACAAAAAGCCTAGTGGAGAAAAACAGGTACATGTAAAAATACAGTTTTTAATTAATTTTGCCTGCAGAAGTTTTCTTTAGATGTTCAAATTTCCTGAAATTGCAAGAAATATAAGCATCAAAATCATAACTGTTATAAGAGAAAACTATGTTAAGTATGCCCTTCACATACTACAACAGTTCCCTCTGCTTGCACTTCCTGCCCTGGCGAATCATAAGTAATTGTGAGAACTAAAGCAAAACAAAGCAACCTATGTAGCCTTCTCACAAATTGGAAACATTTCTATGCAATGCTCAACATATGTTGTTTGTAGCTTAATGTGTATGTGTGGGTGTTTCTCCTCTTGTCTTTCATTTTCCAACATTCTCACACTAAATTGTTTTTTTTCTTTCCCTACTTACCCTACTTTTCCTACTTAACCTGCTTGCCCATTCTGGATTTCGGCATCCTACTGCACTAGTGAGTTGCACTATCTATTTTCATATTGTCCCTTAACAAACTCTAGTAAATTCTTTTAAATGGAGACTTAAAGAAACAAAAAAGATTACTAGGAACTAGCTGAACCCTGACTGTAAGCCTAACTATATCAAATTTACTAATGGTAAAAATGGGTAAAAATCTAGATATATCTTATTGTTATCAATAGAAAATAAACTATAGTGGCACACAATTATAAATACAATGTATTTTTTTTTCTATCACCCTATCTTTAACCAGGAAGTGAGACATCATAGACAGGAATGAGTAAGGAGTCTGTTTTTGTCTGTCTAGATCCCTCCCTTTGTTACTGCCCTGGATCTGAATTATCTATTCGATCCTTTTTCCTTTCACCCTGAACTCTTCCCTTCCCCTGCATCAAGGCTAATTGACTAATTGCAAAGACATTGAACATACCGCAGTGGTTTAAAAAGCTGTCTTTTAAAGTAAAATCTTATAAAATGTGTGTTATTACAGCTCTAACAATTTCTGCCCTGTTTGATGATACACACATCTCTCTCTGCAAATGACAGTCTACTAGGAGGTGTGACATTCTTTTAAAGCAAGCTCTGCTGTGGCTACCATTATCTTCGCTTTCCTGGAGGACTTTAATCAAATCCTTGCCAAAAGGAAGAGAATCTCGTGGCTGTCTGCCTGTCTTAGAAGCCTGTGTTTTATAGTCCCTTCTTATTATGTCTCACCCCTGTTCACCCCTTCCCCGTACCTGAACCAAAACTTTGATAAAAGAACACTCCACAATAACAATTCTTCCCAGCTTGTTGCTTTGCCAGCTTTTTGTTGTTTCATACACAGTTGTTTGTAGTTTGTGGATTACCTTCTCATCATATTGATAAAATTTTACTGATAAGAACATTTGCTTGTTTTACGTATACTTTCAAACTTGAACAAAGCTTGATGGGGGTAGATAGGTGATAATAATATCTAAATATGTATTTTATGTTTTATCCCAGTTTTTCACCACTAAGGAGGTACAATACACAAACAGGAATCAGTAAGAGTCTTTTCGTCTGTGTAAGTCTAAGTGCTACAACCTTAGTTACCTTGTGATTCCTTAGATACCTTGAAATTTCTCCCACAGCCATATCCCTAAAATATTTTCATTTTCTAATAGCAATGATAATGATATCGTATACCCTGTCATTTAATGTCTGTGTAGACAACCATAAGACAGATTTTGTGCCTGTGGTATAAATCTTTCTAGATTGAAGCAAGTCTATAGAATAAAACTGCCATTGAATGTGTTTTTTATGTTTATTACTAAAGAACCTTCTTAGTTCTATTTTCTAAAGAACATTGACCATAAATTTCAATGTCTCTTTAGTCGATGACGTTTGTACTGACCAGAATAATTTGGTGTCTGGAGACATCTGCTATTATGAGAGTGTTTGTTGGAAGATGTTCAACTTCTGAGCCAAACTCCAGCCTCACAAGTAGGTCCTGGCTCCTTAGAGGCACTCGATGTGGACCCCGATTATTAATACAAGGCAGTAGAGGTTTGCGATCTGCCAGGACTCTGAAATATCCCAGGCCATGTGTTTCTGGAAGATTTCTCTTGTATCAGTACGCTGGCCAAGAATTCCTTTTCTATTTGTACATTCTAGAATTCCTCTTCAGTGAAGGCACTCAGAATAAACAAAAATTGTATCTTTTTGTTTGAACTTTGTAATTTTGAAAGACCAATCCTAACCTTCCTTAGAGTTCCTGGTATCTTAAATGAAAGTGAGGTTTTACCAACATGAAATGTACACAATAGAGCACATAAAAGATGCCCTCAAGGCTTGGGCAGTACCAAACCCCATTAGAGCTTGGCTGTTTATCTGTGATTTTCTTTGGTAATTCCTTTTCTAAGCAAGGCCAACATCTTTTGGAATGATAGTTTCCATAAATCAGTGTGCTGCAGGTAGCAAATATGTTTATGACAAGATTTTTTTTTCTTTGATAAAGTGGAATTTCTTAGATTATTCTTGTGATCCTTAAAAGCCATTTTGTGTATTATTATAATTCACTGAATTTTCAGACTCATGGGTATCCCTGAAGACCCTGGAACACATTGTTATTCATTTTGTTGGGGTCATTGGAACTAAATGTTAAAACCTGAAAATAATAATAACCAACTGGACAAAATAAATGAGTAAAGAACGGTGTTCTAATAAAAAAAATCATACAACTGTGATTTTTCAGAACACTTACTAAGATTCTAAAATGTGGTATGTGTTAGAAATACATTCTCCTTTTATAAAGCTGTCACATATCAATTTCTCTCTCTGAGAAAATATTTAGTATAACATCCTCAAATCGTGGGGGCTATGAGATTGCAGATGAATGTGTGTCCTCTTCAGCACATTCACCAGGGAGCACTTTTTGGATGTTTGCTCTGCCGGGCCATGTGCTGGGCTCTGAGGAGGAGACATTGTTCCCACTCTCTCAAGTCTTAGGTCTAGTTGTGAAGAGAGAAAAGGAAAATATCATGGGAATATGAATAAAGGTCGTCACCATTGAAAAGATGAAAAGAAAAATGAATCCTCAGATACTTACGAAGTTAAATTGACTGGATTTCGCAAATACAAAATGTTAGCGGGTAGAGAGCAGGGGAGCAGGGGAAAGGCTTGAAGGGAAAAGAGGAAGAATGTTGAAGGGTTTACACCTTGGAAAATTTAACACCGTCAACTGAGTTAACACAATGAGAAAAGATTTATGGGACCAGATTGGGTGTATTTAATGTTTGATTTATTGATATCGATATCTAGGAATTAATTAGAAATATTAGATTTAAGAATGGGGCCAGGGATTGGTACAGAGATGATAGTAAGGACACTGAACAAATAAAATCACCT
>NW_012145079.1:3315136-3322508 GCF_000956105.1 Propithecus coquereli
GAAGGAAGATGCTGTTGTTATCCCCACTTTACAGAAGGGGAAATGAAGGCAGAAAAAGGCTTAAGTGCCATGTCCCAGACTACAAAGCCAGGAAATAGCAGTGCTGGAACTGAAGAGTCCCTGAAGATAACCACGGTGCTGATCTGGCTGTAGCCACTGCGCCAATTCAAATGGGAGTCTTTTAAATCATTAATTCATTATCCTAATTTAGGATATGAATTAGACAAATTTAAATGTGTCTCTAGATCTACATATTCGGACTATGTCTCATCCTGAATATTATTAATATAATGCCATTTATAATTTTGTTGCTCAATAAATATTAACTGTGGCCCTACACACTCCGTGCCATAGCATCACACGAAGGAATAACAAAGTCATTAGAAGCTGTGTTCATTGTACTCGTTAGATAGGGTTTCACCCATCCCCTCCTTGGCCCCTACCCCCTGCTTGATTTCCATTGAGTTTTACTCAATGAACACTATCTGGGGGAGAGGCACACTTTTAACTCTGACTCAAACAATACAAAAGTGATCCATGTAACCGAAAACATATATATCCCCATAATTCTTTGAAATTTAAAAAAAAAGTTAAATGATAAGAAAAAGCTGTGAAGTGCTGGGGAAGAGCACAGAATGAAGGGATAGAAATGCTGGCTTCTAGAGCTGTTCACCACTTACTAACTGGACAAGTCTCTGAATCTCAGCTGTTAATCAGGATTATAGTCTTAATCTTATCTGCTTCTCGAAGTCTATTGACGTTCAAATTCTGCAGAAGTGTGGTTATAAGGGAACAGATAATAACAGCATAAAATACTGGCATTATTACTGCATTATGCCATTATCTCTGTCTTCCTATTGACAAGCAAATATACTAATAACACAAAATATGTTGAAAAGATTAAGTTAAGCATCGGCAATTTACCCTCTAGAGTGCAGGACTTCTTTTTTCATTTGAAAAATGCAATCATTGGAAACAGAAACCCAGTTCAGGGAGAGCAAAAGAGAATTTAATTCAGTTTACATTTTTCTTTCCATCTCAGTGCATGTAGGAGATGTTTTTTATAGTCTCAACAGATCTATTAATACAATTTGTGGCTTTGGAAACATTGCCAGTTATGTGATCAGAAAATCAAACAGTCTGAAATGGAAGATTAGTCTTAGCATGTTAATGCAAATACCTACCTAACCAAAAATATATACTGCTAACAATATAGAATATTTTTCAGTTGATATGGATGCTAATAAATATATCCCTGGATACTGGGCATAGAACTATGTTCTTTAAACAAATCTAGATTTTCAGATTAAATCCATGTATTTTCTGCTTCAAGATTCAGATATGGAAAAAGTTCCACTTTTGACTCTTATGTTCATTGGATTTTTCACGTTGGACTTTGGAACAAGTCTACAGTCTCATGAATTTGTGTGGTAATTATTAAATGATACTGTATACCAACATAGTCTATATGCTCCGATCCTTAGAGCCACCCTCTGTGGAGTGAAAACATTTTAACTTTTCTTAGTGGTTAACCCATTTGAGGTTATTCCTTTATATTTGTCTTTATTACATCCTGTCTTAGGTCAAATCCTGAATATTGACAATGAGCCTCGATATGTGTAACCATAACTTAGGTACCATCAAAATTCAGAGAGAGCAAGAGCTAGAGAGAGCAAGGGAAAAAGAAAAAGTTATAGTAAAACATTAAAGATGTTCATTTCTCCCCATGAGATACTAAGAGACATAGCTAAGTCATCAATTATATTTCTTCATATTCTGATATTAAGTTATCAATAGAAAAGTCGTTTACAATATTTTCTTAATGTGCCATTAACATGAAAAAACTGAAAATTACCCCCCAATTTGATCTTTATAATGTAGCCAATATAAACAAGTACTTTGAAAGCCTAAAAAATAAATTGAGCCTTATTATTCCACAGCAGGGAGTTTAAAAGCTGTTACAAGACAGAGCAAAGTCTGTGTTTAGTCAGCTGGCAAATGGCAGTCACGAGAGATCTGAATAATTCTGTCCTAAAAGAAAGAATTTTTAAAAGATGAACTATGTTTCACTATTAATATGATACAGTGATTTAGGCTATCTGGTTATTCTAACTCATAAAATAATAACACCATTTAACCTCCTTAGTCATGTCGACATGTTTTTTTTTTTCTTTGTCCTGAAGACCAGCAAATCAGAGATAAATAATCCCTGTGAAACATGTTCTCTTGCTCTTTCCTCTCAGCACAAAACACACTTGCTATGAAATCAGAAAAAACATTAACTGTGTTTGTAGCACACAAGAGTAAAGGGCTTTTAGCCCTTCCTGAAAAATTAGATAAAACAAAACAAAGAAAATAGCATCAAGCAATAAAACATACCTCCACGTATTTAACGATTTCTTTTCCACAATGTGAAAATACAAGACAGGGCTCTTCTTTGTTTTTAGGCAGAGAAACTGAGTTATACAGGTGGATGGACGGAGTAAGATATAATGAAAAGAGTTTAGAGAGAGAAAGATTTGGATATAAATAATGTCTTATGATCTCAGTCATTTGAGCCTTGACTTTCTCATAAAAAAGAAGGGATGGCAGCTCCTGCTCACAGGTGGTTATCTCTAGCAGGAGAAGAGCACACTAAATGTATTAATAGGTCTCTTCACTTTGATGCCATTTTAAAGTTATTAAATTCTTATCCCCAAAGCACTTTATATTTATTATATTAAACTTGATTATAAATGCATGTGCACATTTGAAAAGGCTGAATAGTCCTCAAAGCAAATGCCTTGTGAAATGTTAGTGCTAGCAGGAGGAGTGAATTTACGTTAAATTATGAAAGAATGAAATAAGTATTTCAAATGTGGGCTTTGGTAAAAAAGCTTTTATGGGGCCATTTTTACTAAATCCCTCTAATCCATTATAAATATTGCGATTGAATCTAAAACTAATAACATCATGTTTCAGTAGGCAATATATTAAATGAATTTCTTCTTTAATCATAATACTCTAAATATTAATCATTTAGGAATAATAGTAAGTCATTTAACAACTGTAATTAATTGAATACATAAAGCATTAATGTAATTGGGAATTGTGAAAATACATATTATGATGAGAATATTTTCTGTTTACAACATGCCCTTTCATTGAGCTATATTCATTTATTCTCTGATTAGAAGCAAAATGAGTAGAGTTTTATGGCTTTAATATCAGAAACACAAATGAGGATTTAAGTCATATAGAATTTTAAACATTCTTTTCAAGAACCAGTTCTTCAAGCATTTAAAAGATAATTAACATTGAATTTTCAAATGCACATTCTTACATTTCAAAATAGCTAGGAGAGAATAATTCGAATGTTTTTAGCACAGAGAAAAAATATTTAAGGTGATAGATACTCCAAGTATACTGATTTGATCTTTACAAAGTATATGAATGTAGTAAGTTATCACATATACCCTGAAGTATGTACACCTATCATGCATCAGTAAAATAAGTAAATAAATAAAATGCAAAAAAAATAAAGTAAATAAAATAAAAAGAGTGCTTTTATTTTCATTATCACAATTTGTGTTTTATGCACTCATTTTTGGATCGATTAATTTCTAGATATGTCAATGTTCTAAGTCACTGGTGTTTGAATCATTTATTAGAAACATTTGACAATAATTCCAAACTGTGAGCTTTGAGGTCTATGAAAGCTGACAGCCATCTGAGAGATTGCTAAAACCCACCCATTAAGAGTGGGTGGTTTTTGGAGGGTGAGAGAAACTAATAGTTGCAAGTTTATCAACTGGATGCATCAGCTCTCTTCCCTTAAATAAGGCGATGATGGGTAAGTGGAGTGGGTTTAATTTTGCCCAATATTTACCCCTCTGGTGTATATCCTAATAATAACATCCCATCTTGGTGTCTGGAATCTCTGAGGGAAAGTATATAGATTTGTCTCACTTGGAGATCCAAGCCTAATCATTAAGCCACATTAGTACTATTATGTAAATGTGAATTTTTGATGCAATAATATCATGAGTAAAGTATAAATTAGAAATAACTATGCATTTATTTAGACTTTATATTCTATTTCCTACTCTCCAAAATATCAGAGAATTTTCAATTAGCAGTATATTGAATATTGTTCCTTAAAAAAATAATGAATAGTTTTAAAAAGCAAGTACGTTGAGGTGAATTGTAAATACATTTTAATATTTTACCACAGTCATCTTAGGTCAAGGGATAATAATAAAAATAGTTAATAATAATAGAGCATTACAATATATCAAGCATTTTTTAAGACCATTGTAAATTATCTCATTTAAACTTCATAAACATTTTTGCCATAAGTTCTTTCATTATTGCCATTTTAAAAAGAGAGGCTAACTTGCCCAAATCACCATCAGTAACTAAGTACTTTAATTGTCAGTCCCTCCACCCCAGCATCGATGAGACACTACTGATGAGTTGCGGAGTTCATTCTTGTTGACCCTAGTATAGCGGCCTTACTCTCTTTGTCTTTGTTGAACACTTGTTTAAATGGTCACTGCTAAATAGCAGGGGTTAAATAAGTGAGAAATAAATGCATGCACATGAGTAGGGATACAGAAAGCTTTTGTTTGACTATTTGATATATATTTTCACATTTATTTGATTCCTTCTGCTTATACTGAACTGTTACAGATAAGGAGATTGAGGCTCAGAGGGATTGGGTAACTTGCCCAAGTGAGATTTGAGCATGGGTTTCTCCGTTTTCCAGGCCTTTATTCTTCCTTTGCCAAATTACCTGGTTACTTTAGCTATTGCATGCCCAGCACAGAACATGCCTACAAATAAAACTTGTTCCTTAAGCAGCATAGAAAGGTCTCTGCATGATTTTGATGAAGTAGAAATGTCCTGAAATTCCTTCAGGGGAGGCTGCTGACCAAATCTTACATGTATTAAAATGACTGATTTAACAAAACTGGTTATCTGATCTCCTCAGTTCCTCTTAGATTGTTGTAAGAAGAGACTGGCAGTAATAAGGGAGTCACTGCTGGCACACTGAGAAATTGCTGGAAAGAGGGAGGTGAGAACAGCACATTCACAAGAGTGTAGGAGATTTAATGTCAAGCAACTAACATTTCAATATTACTCTGTTGGGGGGCCTGACTCAGCAGGCGGAGGGACTCTGGGAGGGGCTCCTTTCTGCACTGAAACCTGGTGGCTGAGACTCTGCAGAGACAGACCCCACCACCCATGCTGGAGGCAGGTATTTGTCAGACAAAGCAAACCCTGTTCTTGATATATAAACTATCAAACCTGATAGGCAATGATAGAAATTGTGAAACACTGATGGAGTTAAACCCCTCTCTTTACTACCATCGTATCCTGTCTGCCTCCTCATACCTCTTGGAATATTATGTTGCAAATGTTTCACTTTTCTTCACTTTGTGAGCTTCACAATCCCAGATAGTGAATATGTATGTATACACGCATGCATATACACACACGTATATGCACATACACGTGATATATACATCTGTGTAACATAGATTTGATTTATAGTTAAACTTCAATCATGCATTTTTTTTCTTCCTATCCTCTCTTTAAAATTTATTTATTGGGGTTGTCCTTTCTAGGCCCTGTTTGGACATATTTTCCCCTCACTCTTAGATAATAGACATAGTAGCCCCATTCAAAGCTTTCTGTTTTCCCTCAATATACTAACTCTGTGTGTTTCTGTGTGTGTGTGTGTGTGTGTGTGTGTGTGTGTGTGATTTGGGAAGCAGAGAGAAGGGAGAGCATTTGGGGAAAAGAGCATAGTCATTTGTTGAGCATGGAGTTACCAACTACTGCTGGAGCTTCCTAGTAAAACCTTCATGCCTGATTTGAGGTGTGTGGGAAGACAGTGATCTCTGGCTTCCCCTTGGGAACACAGGTGGCTCTGGGTCCAATTTCAGTTATCTACAAAAATTTCACTTCACAGAATGAACCCCTATCTTATTGTATCAATCCTTTGTATCAACCCCTATCAATCCTTTGTATTCTTGAAGTGGATGAGAAACCTCTAAATGAGGGGTCTAAGAGTTGTGAACTGTGGAATCTCTCAGCTAAACAGTATCTGGGACCTGTAGAAATTTCAACTTTACCATCCTGTTACCTGTATAAGGAACACTCACCTCTTCGATAATGTTGGCTTCCTTTCCTTCTATATATATATATACCTAACAGAGTTCCTGATATATGGCATGTGTTCAATAAATGTTGACTATAAGAATCATCTATACTTTTAAGAAAAGTAGTTTGATTTTTCATTATTTATATTATGAAGCTGTGTACATGTGCGTGTGTGTGTAATTTAGAAAGAAAGCAGATATAAAAAAATCAACATCGATAAAAGAAGATAGGGACCAGTGTCACTGTGTTTCTGTAAGGATGGCAAAAATATATAGAAAAACTATTCGGTGGTTTGAGGGAAAGTATAATCTATTGGCATATTATAGCTATTTCTTTGCAGAATAACACGGTATACTCCTCACCTCGCATGGAACTAATATGAAATATTTTTGTTATGCACACATAGAACTATTAGCTCTATCAGTAAAATACTTAAACTTTAAAAATTTGTGTTTGATAAATTGAAATACGTTAAATATTGCTAATTTATATTTTTCTCGCATACCTTTAATCCTTTATCAATTAAGGAGCTTTTGATTTTTCTGGCCTGACCTTAAATTACCATCCTTAGGAAAGCACACATCAAGTACATTCCGTTTGGTACTTTTTAGCCTAAATTTAATGCCAGACATGGAGACAGTGTTCATTAAATTATGTATTCTAGAAGCACTTGCTTTAGATGAATTTTCCTTTTACTGCACCATGTCCTATTTAATCCCAACCTGGTCTGCCTGATTCTCTCACCAAAAAGCGAAGTGTCAATATCTAACCTGAAATCAGAGAGAATTAAAAAGCATTTTGATATCACACTCACCTCCACACCCTTCACGCACACTAAATCCTTCCTGGCTCCATCATCTTTTACAGATATGAGGAAAGTGAAGCGTAGGGAAGTTAAGGAAATTTACCAAAGGTCACTGAGATTATCAGTTCTTGAGCCAAACCTAAGATTCAGTTTTTGCCTAAAATCAAATAGAAATATTTGTCACATTTATCATCTTAATACCAGCCTCAAATAGTTTATGAAACAAGGAAACATATAAATAAATGTTTTGAGGTTTGGTTTCATATAAGAAGAAATGTTTAGAATCTAGACAAATAGGGGTCCAATCCTAGTTCCGACACTTGCTAGAATGAGCTAACAGTAATTGCTTCACTCAAAATAGGAAATGGTAATGGCTACACCTCACAATCATTATGAGGATTAGAAATTTGAAATAATTCA
>NW_012145079.1:3326543-3328771 GCF_000956105.1 Propithecus coquereli
GGAACTGAATCCTTTAGGAAAAACAATTTAGCAATGTTTAGTGAAAGCAAAACCAAATAAAAAAGGTATTCATAGTTACACACTCATTCTTTCATGCATTCAGAATGGAGGTTATATTAATAAATGAACACATACTCTAAAACTGTAAGTGGTGATTAGTTAGTTAAATTACTATATATTTTGATTAAAATATTGTATAACCATGATGTTTAAAAGATTTTAAACCTATCAGGGATAAATACATGTTAAATAACAACAGATCTCACATGGATTAAAAATATAATGTAATTAATTTAAAATATTAGTGAACACTAAATCTCCTTCAAGGACTAGAAGTTTCTAGGAAACTTTATACACACACAGACTTTATAAAGCTTAAAGTAAATACATATTTAGACTATACAAAACCCTATGGGCATGCTTTTAAGGCTGGCATTCATTTTTATTTCCTGGGTCCATATACTCTCCCACCTTCCTAGACTATTAGTTCATTTTTTTCTCTCTTTCCTCCAACACCCAACGAAGCCACAACTCTTCTCTCCTCCTTCTCAGACGATGCCCTTGTTTTCTACTTTACTAAGACAATAGAATCAATCATGAGAAAAATTTCATATGCTTCTACCACCATAGCTACCAAACTACCTCAATACGTGCCTTAGTATTCTAGAATTTCACATTCTCCTTGTTTTTCTCCTACTTTGCTGTCTATTTTCTCAATATCTTTTACTGGTCCTTCCTTATTTTCTCTACTTCTGAATTTTGAAGTGTCAGATGGTTCAAATTTCTAATTACTTTTTCTATCTACTCTCACTTGCTAAGTGACATTCAGGCTTCACATACTATTTTTATGCTGATGACAGTCAAAGGTAAACACTCAGATTTTTAACGCTATCTCAAATTTAAAACCAAATACTAATCTTCATTGTGTCCCAAAACCTCTTCTCTCAACGTGTTCTCAGCAAGTTGCAGCCCCATCTGTCCAGGCTAGGATGTGTAGTTGTCCTTGACCTCCCTTTCTGATCTTAGTTTTCACATCCAATATTCAGTCCATTAGCAAATTCTGTTGGTTTTACTGTCATGATATATCCAATGTTGGACCACTACTCAAACTCTCCACTGCAATTTCTCTCAATCACCTGGAATTCTTGCCTTGATTACTGCAATAATTCCCACTAGTTAGTCCATTCTCAACACAACAGTCACAGTGGTCCTATTAAAGGCAGTGACATCTCTCTGCTTGAAATGCTTTGATGCCCTTTAATGTCATTAGGAATAAGAGCCAGAGTCCTTAAAATGTATTAAAATGCATGTACTTCCTCACCTGTTGCTTTTTTTTTATCTTCTCTTCTACCACTCTTCCACTCACAAACTGTACTCTTATCAATTTGGCCAAAACCCCAAGCACAGTCATGCCTCAGGATCTTTGCACTTGCTGTTCCCTCTTCTAGGAATTCTCTGCCCTTAGATATTAGCTTAGCTTGGTCCCTCACATTCTTCAATCTTCTAGCCAAATGTCACTACATCAGAAAGACATCCTGTCAAGCCTATACAGGGCACCAATCTCTCCTTGCCTCTGGTATTCTCTGTTTCCTCTTACTCCATTGTATTTTTCTCTAGGGCTTTTAAAATTTGACATTCATTCATTCATTGCTTTATTCATTCACTTGTTCACTCATGTCATATGTCTTTTTCTTTCCTCTCCCTCTAGAAGGTAAGTGGAAAGAAGGCAAGGATTTTATCTGTCGTGTACATTACTATATTCCCAAAACTTTGAAGAATGACTGGCATAAAATGGATACTCAAAGGTATTATTGAATGGGGGGCTGGAAGAATAAAAGTTGGTATATACAGGCCATAATTAACACAAGGAGAACAGCTAATGTTGTGCAGGAATATAACTAATGTATGTAGAATGAGAACACTGGGCGTAAGTTTGATTCCTGGGAAGGAACAGTGGTTAAGGCATGAATAGGAGAAGAGACCCCAGTGAGACCAAGAAAGCGCCACCAGAGAAAACAATAATGTGATAGCGATGACGATAATTATGATAATCATAATAGATTATGTTTTATTAAATATTATGTACAAAAACTTTCATCATTACTTTTAATCTTTAAAAGAACCCTAAGAGGTAAAGACCATAATTATCTCCACTTTACAGATAAGAAAATTGAAATTTGAGGGATGGTGGTTAAATAACATTCCCAAAACTATAAATGATTAGTGGT
>NW_012145079.1:3328841-3330007 GCF_000956105.1 Propithecus coquereli
CAATAGGAAAAAGCCAATGCTGTCTCAAACCGTAAGCCTTGGGCACACCACCAAAACAAAAGGCAATAGATGAGAAGGAAATTATTAAATATACTGGCAGGTTAGGCATAAAAATAAAGTTGTTTCTTTGAAAATCTTTAACTACTATTGTTGTAATCAATGAAAGGAACATAAAATTTAGGAATCTTATACTCACTCAACAGGCCAGTTCTTTTAGTATTCATAAATTAAATCTAAAATGTTATTTAATATTTCTTACATTTAATTCCCCATTATTAATAAAAACTAAAAACCACAATTGCAGCAGTTTTCTGTATCCTCATTTTCACTGTCCTAAGAGTGAGGCTTTCTCCTCCTTACACTTAGAAGTCGCTCTTACGCCGTCTAAGCACTTCCAACTTAGTCAGGCCACTTGGTCCTGTGACTAGACAGGCAGAAGTGGAGCTGATCAGTGCTGTGCTCAAGGCCACGCGGCCAGGTAGTGGATGAGCCAGGATCACCTGACTCCTCAGCTTTATCTCCTCAAGTCCAACTATACGTCCGCCTGTAGCCAATCACAATAGCCAGACGATCAGACTTCCTGCCCTACACGTGTGTCTCTGCTAACTTTGCCGCTTCTCATTCATGGGCCATTCTAGTTCTCATCCTAGCATTTTAGACCAGTGTGTTTTATCACCAGGATCCGTAATCAGTAAAATTCTGCTGTATATCTCACTGCCCAAAAGGGTACATATGAAGTTTTTTATCTCTTCTCTGTTTAACAGTTGCTGTGACCAAGAAAAGCTCTGAGTGAATTTTCCACATTTAGCACAGATTTAAGAAGTTTAAGTATCAGTTACAGTATGCAGTAGTATATTGCCATATCAGATTACTGATGCCTCATTTTCTACACTTCCGCCTTCTCCATATTTTGAATGTCCTTCTATCAAAGTGGGTTAAGATAAGAGGATTATTCATGTCATTTTGTCCTACCTCTTGCTCCATCCAATTTAGAGGATTATCTTGTGCTATGCTCCCCACAATTCTAGGAGTCTCAGATCATTTGAAAATTACAGGCAAGCTTGACAATATTTGTTTAAATTTAACATATACTAAGATATATTTTACTCCGTGGAGCCTTCATTGGAACCTCAAATCATAGGACTTGACATAATTATTCAACTTAC
>NW_012145079.1:3341115-3342442 GCF_000956105.1 Propithecus coquereli
ATGGCTGGGGGGTGTTGTTTGCTTATTAGTGACGTGGGTGTGTTTTCATGCATGTATGCTTGCCTGGGTGTGACGTCTTGATGTCTATGGATTTCACTTTGGGTGAAGTAAGTAAAGCACAGTGTGATTTTCATCTGCAGGGTTGTGCTAACGATAGTCACATCCGTCCCTACATATGCCAAATGGAAAATTTTAAAAGTTTGATAAAAAGAAAATATCTTAATAAAAAGAAAAAAAGATAATAGTTATTGCGCACCTACCGTGACTTATTTATTTTATGTGTTAGAAAAATATGCTCTTCACTTGTAACAATGGAACCACAAAAGAGAGAGAGTCGCATACTGAAGATACTGAATAGAGCAAAGGAGAGGAATTGAGACAGAAGACCGACTGTTTTGAAAGCAAAGCATGAAATATTTTCTGGGTTTCCTAAATGTTTCTGAGATCAAATGCCTTATATTTTAGACTTCCTTAAAACTTCTGAGTATCGATTAAGTAGTAAAGTTGATGATCAACTGACAAATGTCTCAGCTGCAGGCACTGAGCACACAGGAGTCTCTGAGTCAGAGCTTCTTGCTGCCCCCTCCATAGCTTCAGCGTGGCCCATTCTTCGTGGCAGGAGGTGGTTTGAGATGGCAGTCCAGCCTTCTCTATCTAGGACGTGGGGAAAAAGTGCCCCTTCAGCAACACTTATTTACAGCCAGCTGAAAGAAGAGAAAGGGAAGGGCTGTTATAGGCCCTAGTTGGATTTAAGGCTTCTCAGAAAGCTCCTTTCCAGTGTTAGAACTTGCAAATGTGCCATTGGAAGCTCCTGCGGTGCAACGTCTTGGACCTTTGAGTTCCGTTTATGTCCACCTTTCCCTCTCATATACGTGAGCATTAGGGAAACTGAAATCTGAACTCAAAGGAATCCTAGGGCATCCAGATTAGACTTCTCTGATATCTTTGCTTTGAATTAATTCTACCCCATGCTTCTATGTGCTCATTTTCTCTCTCTCTCTCTGCAAAATATACTAGAATGATATTAATACTTAGAAATTACCCCATTTCTTTCCTGGTTAAATTTTTCCATAATGCCATCAATCTCTATAAAATAATTCTGTTCAATACCATCTCTAATCTTTCCTAATCTATATTGAGGCATTTTACAATTTTTTTATCTGTTTGACTTATACCATTCCTTAAAGAATTTTTTTTTTTTTTTGAGACAGAGTCTCGCTTCGTTGCCCGGGCTAGAGTGCCGTGGTGTCAACCTAGCTCACAGCAACCTCAAACTCCTGGGCTCAAGCGATCCTACTGCCTCAGCCTCCCGAGTAGCTGGGACTAC
>NW_012145079.1:3342492-3343807 GCF_000956105.1 Propithecus coquereli
TATTTATCCAGTTCTTTACGCAAGATACAAATAATATTTAATAGTTATGATTTATGATATATCTATAGCAATACACAATAAAGAAGTAAATGCCATTTCAGGAGATACACAGCTTAAATTTTCAGTAACAAAAAGCACACATTCTAAACTTTGACATCTACACTTATGAAATCGGCCCGCCAGGAAATTATTGTTCTACCTTTCAGATAAATCAAGCACTATAATTAGGGCTGTGTTTATGTGAGGAGAAACAAATGAATCTGGCAAAACTGAACAAGACAGTTTTCTGGTCTTTCTCTTAACAATCCTAGGATTGTCACATAACACTAGTACCTCCATGTGATTTCGTGATTTATAGATTATGTTTTCACATTTAATCTTCACCACAACCCTGTGGGAATTAACTTTGAGAAAGCTTTGATATATGTTTCTACAGTTCCTATTCCATCATGAGAAATATTTTTTATGAATGCCCACATTTATAAAATGTGGGAAAATGAGAACGCAAAGAAGTTAACTAACTTCGTCAATTACACACGGCTAGAAACGGCTGAGGCAGGGTTTACTACATCTCCTTATTCCTGATACCAGAGCTGGTCCTGGGATGTCACAGAAGCCCTACCTGGAAGACATATAGTCTACTGATGAAGAATTTAGGTTCTGGAGACAGGCTGCATGGATTTCTATGTGACCATGGGCAAGTTATTTGACCTCTCTAACACCTGCCATCCTCATTTGTATAAAGAGGATAATAATAATACCTCCAAAAATGATTTTGAGGATTAACTAAGATAAGGCATAACGAGCTCCTCACATAGGGCATGGCTCATGGTAAGCATTTCATACACGTTAGCTATTGCTTATGTTACTGTCATCAGACTCCAAGTATATTTACATGTACAGCATCAGTTAATTGAAATGTTTTTTGCCAGACCCTCGTTCATTTTGTTCAAATGTGTATCATATTTCTAAAATAAACCTGCCACCAAGGTGTCATAGAATTGTATTTACTATGCACCCAATATTCCTTTTAAAATCAATACTATCTCTCTTTGCTGGTATTTTTAATTCAAGAGATCCTTCTGCCTCAGCCTCCTGAGTAGCAAGACTACATTTTTTGAGCCCCCATACATGGCAAAATTTTTTGTAGAGATGGTGTTTTGCTATATCTTCCAGGTTAGTCTCAAGCTACCACAGCCACCCAGCAATTTTTTGTACTCTAATATAACCTTCTTTCTAAATATTCAAATTTAAAGGAATAAATATACTTACATTGGATTAATGTCACTTCACGATGAATTTCACTCCAAAAATT
>NW_012145079.1:3355372-3356463 GCF_000956105.1 Propithecus coquereli
TTATCAACGATAGAATGAAATAAAATAGAAATAAAAATATCATGCAGAATTGAAATAAAAATTATTGCTACTAGTAGTATGAATGTATTTCAAAGAGCTAATATTAAACAAAGAAATCTAGATAGACATAAAAGAGTACATATTCTGTGATTCCATTTATATGAAGTTTAAAAAGTACATGCAAGTAAACTATGGTGATAGCAATTAAATTTGTGATTACATCTGAGAAGAGTAATAACTGAGAAGAGTAAGAAGAAGGAAGCTTCTGAGGTACAAGCACTCTTCTAGATTTTTATCTGGATCTTGTTAGGTGTGTTCACAGTTATAAAAAGCCATCAATCTGTATATTAACATTTTTGCATTTTATTGTATGCTTGCTATAATTCAATAATAAGTACAAAATGAATAATTATGGCAATGAATCATAATATATTAAATAAAATGAAGGAAGAATTCATGGGTCCATAGACGTATTCACTACTAAAAAGGAGAAGAGGGAAAACTTTTATATATAGAAGAGTGAAAGATAATAAATGTGGAACTGACGACATTATAAGAAAACCAAATTTTCAAACATGGTATAGACATGTAGTTAGTACTTAACACTAGGCAATTATTTTCTTACAGTATTTTTGTTTTGTTGTTATTATTTTAATGGAATGGGAGAGGACCAAAACCGGCCTTTTGAGACCTGGATAAACACTAATGTTTGGGCCGGGCTCGATGGCTCAGGCCTATAATCCTAGCACTTGTGGGGCCGAAGTGAAAGGATCACTTGAGGCCAGAGGTTGGAGACCAGCCTGAGCAAGAGCGAGTCCCAGTCTCCACAAAAAATACAAAAAATTAATGTGTGCCTACAGTCCCAGCTGTTGGCGACGCTGAGGCAGGAGGATCGCTTGAGCCCAGGAGTTTGAGGTTACAGGGAGCTGTGCTGACTCCATGGCACTCTAGCCCAGGTGACACAAAGAACAGCTGAGGCCAACAGTTCCCAATGTCTAGAGATCTATGACCCCCTGGGTGTTAGGCAATTAAATGTAAAGACCATATATAATGTTGTTGAATTTAGAACACATTTTAGAGTAAGAGGAAAC
>NW_012145079.1:3357122-3361196 GCF_000956105.1 Propithecus coquereli
AATGATACTCACTTTGTCCCGCAGATCCACGCTGGGTCCACTTCCAGCCCTGTTAGTCACTTAGCAGCCGTGCGGGTTATCAGAAGGACGGTCACAGTATCCCAGTGCTTGTGTTCAAGGAATCCTTATCTCACTTCATAGTGGACCCAAAATGCAAGAGTAGTGACGCGGGCAATTCCGTATGCCAAAAGATGCTGTACAGTGTTTCCTTTAGGGGAAAAGGTGGAAGTTCTCAATAAGGAAAGACAAAAAAAATAAGTTGAGGTTGCTAAGATTTAAGGTAAGAACAAATCTATATGTGAAATTGTGCAGAAGAAAAAAGAAATTTCATGCTAGTTTTGCTACCGTACATCAAACTGCCAATGTTATGGCCACCATGCATGATAAGTGCTTAGTTAAGGTGGAAAAACATTAAATTTGTGGGTGGAAGACATAAACAAATGTGTTCCAAATGACAGCAATCAGGTTTGCTACTATTTCCAGTTCCAGGCATCCAATGGGGGCCTTGGAACATATCCCCTGCAGATAAGGGAGGACTACAGTATAGTTAGTTGGAGATTATCTCTTGTTCAGTTTTGATTAATAGAATTTTCCTCTTTGTAATAAATATACAATTAATTTTTCAATGAATTTTGCCTTTAAAATGAAAGAAGCAGTGACGTATGTATTGATTCCACTTAAATGTAAACTGTTATCTCATCAGGCAGTCTGGTTTCTCTTGTACTAGTAAATACCTCTTAAAAAGTGTTTATTACCATCTTCTCTATGAAATGATTGCATACCTCTTAAATAACCTTTTAAATAGATCATTTCATCCCTTTTATCTTTATAGAGTTTTTCATAAATGGATACTCTAACTGGACAGATGAATTAAAAACACATGTTTAATTATTCATATATAAAAACTATACCTATTCTTGAAAGTATAATTGAAGTTTCATTGCAAATATCATTTTTCTTTACATGGTGGTTTTCCTTCGGTTGGTCCTTTTGTGGTTTCTTTCATGTTTTTCCAGCAGCATATTTTAAGGTGACATGTGTCATCATTTTTTCTGCATTAAATTTGTGGGTGGAAATTTTGCTGCAGCATATTTGAATGTGACATGTGTCATTATTTTTTCTGCCATTCCTGCTTGTCCTTATGTAGCGTTTATCTTTCAAAGATGCCTCTGTGACTGTGTGCCAGCAAAAATAAACGTTAAACCACAAGTGGTAAAGCAACATAGTGTAGTGCAATTCACACAAGCTTGGGTGTCAGACAGGTGGACCTGTCTTCAGTACTCGTTCAGAGACCACATCTGTAAGATGCAAATAATAAAGGGTGAGGGTTAAATGCACCCAGCAGATGCTGACTAAATAGTGGCTATTATTATTTTCATCGTTACCATTCCTAGAATATAACCTAAAGAAAATCATACATAAACACACTGCTGACCTGATTCAGTGGGAATTCACACTGCTGACCTGCTTCGATGTTTGTTTATTTCTGATAAAACAATAATGTTAGCAAAGGAGCACCTCTCATCATCTGGAAAATATACCAGCAAGGATTAGATGAAAGGAAGAAGTACGAGGCTAGCTCACTTATTTCTGCTGCCAGAATGATAGGAAAGCATGAAATAAAACACAATAAGAAACAAATAAACAAATGAAAAAAACCTGATGGAGGAATTGAAAGACTTCTTACTGCACAGAAAGAGCTTGGGTTTAAACCAAGTCATTAACTGTTTTTCAGTGTGTTTCTTGATTATTTAGAGTCAACGTCTCTGAGAAAGAAAAGCAAAGACTGTCAGAATGTAAATTGGGCTTATTTAAAAACAAGGAAAGCTTTTATCAAGTAGAGTTTCCATAGCCCCTGTTTTAAGATTTCATAAAATGTCATAATTCAGATTAAAGAAAAGAATAATATGCCATTATATTGGAAAGTTATTTTTTTTCCCAATTTTGGCCTGTCCTTTTTTTGCCATATCTCTCCTGCAAAATAAAAAAATAAAAAAATAAAAACCTGGAAAGGATTTCTGAACCCTGTTCCACATTGTTACAGCATGCTTTCTGAAATTCACAGCTCAAATAAATGAATAAATATTCATCACCTCTGCTTTCTTCTTTTTTCTAGGTGCCTCCCATTCTCCTTGATAAGCAGTTCTCTGAATTCACGCCAGACATTACACCAATCATTTTGGCAGCCCATACAAACAATTACGAGATAATAAAACTTTTGGTTCAGAAAGGCGTCTCAGTGCCGCGGCCCCACGAGGTCCGCTGCAACTGTGTGGAATGCGTGTCCAGCTCAGACGTGGACAGCCTCCGTCACTCACGCTCCAGACTCAACATCTACAAAGCCTTGGCCAGCCCCTCTCTCATTGCGCTGTCAAGCGAAGACCCTTTTCTTACAGCCTTTCAGTTAAGTTGGGAGCTTCAGGAACTGAGCAAGGTGGAAAATGAATTCAAGTCAGAGTATGAGGAGCTGTCACGACAGTGCAAACAATTTGCTAAGGACCTACTGGATCAGACAAGAAGTTCCAGAGAACTGGAAATCATTCTTAATTACCGAGATGACAATAGTCTGATAGAAGAACAAAGTGGAAATGATCTTGCAAGACTAAAACTGGCCATTAAGTACCGTCAGAAAGAGGTGAGTGTCGCCAGACTTGATCCATCAAAATGCCGTAGGATTTAATCACAGTGAGGTAAACTGTTACTCACACAACCAGTTTTGGGTTTTAGAGCATTTTCTATTTAACTGATTGACATTTATCATTTCGCCAGATTAATAATTATGAATCACATTGAAGAGTGGTATAAGTGGTTTAACAATCTATATTTTTGGCATGTGTGTAAAAATGTATCCATTTACTATGCTATAATAGAAAAACTGATACATTTTAGAATCTTCAGACTGAGGGTTCTGGCTCTGTTATTTATAAGTCTTGTAACTTTAGATGGTCACAGACAGATCTCTTTAAGCTTCAGGTTTTTCATCTTCTTAATAGACTTAGTATTTATAGTATTTTATACACACACACAGAGTTGGGTCTCTGTATCCTCAGATTCAACCAACTGCAGATGGAATACAGGAATTCCATCCAGGAACCGCATGGGTTCACAGGATTGTGGAACCCACGGAGATGGAGGGCCAACTTTCTGTAACCCTGGGTTCTGCGGTAACGAATGCCGTGGGAATAGAGCATCTGCGGATTTTGGTATCCGCAGGATGTCTTGGAACAAATTTCCCACAAACAACAATATATATATAATATTTTCCTCAAGGTTCGTAGGAAGTGTAAAATGTGTGGATGTGTGTGAAGGCTCTTAGTAAACTATAAGACATTATGTCAATAAGATACATTATTAGAAATTATTAATAAAGAAAAGGCCTCTAGTCCAACAGTAGATGAAAGTACTAAAATTTCTCTCATGTCTTGCTCGGTTTCTTGATTTGTCAAGAATAAGAAGTTAAAGAAGTTAATCACAGGGGGGTAATACGTTTCTCACGAAATCTCCATAGATTGGAGGTACCGTGTTAAATAAAGAAACCTCAGACCTCTTGCACTTATCACCAGCATAATTGTTTTGTGGTTTCTATCATGGCTCGTGTTTGAGTGAGTTCTCAGAAGACTGTTTACTTCTATCACCAGAAATTATTAGCTCTCTATTCAGTCTTGAATGACAGTAATTATATGTTCTAGAACAACATTTGGAAAAACTATTATATATAAGATGAAAAAAAGAAAGAGGAAAAGTAAAGGAGACTTGTGACTTTAAAAATGTACTCATTCTCTTTTGAAGTCGACCTTAATGCTTCCCTATTATCCGTGACTGCGTTGTCTGTTGCTACTTACTAAACACGTAGAAGGTTCAAGATACCTGAATTTGCTACTCCAAGTTTTTCTCAAATCGAGCTAATCCACTTGTTACGAGAGCCTGAAACTAGTGGAAATAAACTTTTTCTTTAACAGTAAAGGAAACGGCTTCTTTTGTGTATATTCTGTCTGACTCCAAAGTCATATTTGCTAGTTTGAGTCTATGTCAACAGTATTAACTCATTTCCTTATCATCTTGGGTTTTGGACTC
>NW_012145079.1:3361721-3366807 GCF_000956105.1 Propithecus coquereli
GAGGTTATATATTGATATGGCTTAAAATTGGGGCCCAACCTTCTTAAAGATTTATTATTAACACAGTATTATGCTTTTCTTTATTTAGGGTTTTTTTTTTTTTTTGAAGAGGGAGATTTAAGGTACTGACACAATGATTACAAAGATTTTCTCTTACAATATATCTGTTCAATGTTGATATCCTATAAATGATAAGCAGAATAAAATTCCCAGAATGTTCAATTCATGAAATGAAATAAAGAACACGGGAGCAGCCTGCTCTGCTCACTTGTGCTTTTTGCTCTCTCTGCAGCCAGTGAATTAAATCAGCTTTATTTTTGCCTGCACTGATTTTGGTTCTGACATCATAGCTGATTTAACTTTGTCTTTGGCTACAGTGACTTTTGTAAAGGCCCAGGAACAAAATACTCATAAACTCCTTTTATTATACTCTCATAGCAGAATTCTATCAATGATGTCTCATTGTCGTCAAAGTGTTGTCCCAGGTAGGAATTTTCATATGAATTTCTTGCATATTTATATGTCTTTATATTTTTACCTACAAATCATTTTTATGCACTTTAGCCATTCAGTGATGTCTTTATTCGTTGACTCTTTCAACATGTATGTCACGGAACACCTGCCAGGCCATGCGTGGGAAACTTGGGATTCCATGGTGACATGTCTCTGTTCTTGTAGAACATATAGTCTCTTAGAAGAGACAATATAACATTAAATATGTTATTCTCCATTTTGTTCCTAAACAAACTGTTCATCCCTACTGAACATTTTTTTCTTTGCTTGGGTTCTTTTGTGTATTTAATGAATATACAAAGTGAGTTCAACGTCAAACCCTATTGAACAAAAAGCCGCACATCTAGTCCCTAGATAGGTATGTCATAAGCATAGCAATGGAAGGCATTTGATCATTTCTAACACTTCTTTCAATATGTTTGTGCGTTTCGCTAATATGTGGAATTGGAGGGTGATAGACCTAATGATATAACAAGATAAAAGATGGCTAAAAACATATGTAACAAGAAAATAAGAATTGATAATACCTTTAAAAAGATTGCTTTTATAAAAGACATTGCATTTGCATTTTTTCCTTTTATGTTTTGAGATTTCAATGAGGAAGAAAATTAAAACAAAATTCTTATGCAATTGTTCTGGAGTATCTTTCATTTACTATCAAAGAGCCTATTTCCCTTGGGCTGACAATTTTCCTAAAGCAAAGTAACATTGAATAGATGATAGCATTATTAACAAAAAGTCAAGAATAAGATTTAACTCTCATATATATTCTTTGAAATCATAGGTTGTGTTTTATAAAACGTATTCCTAGATTATTCAGAAATTATTGACTTTAAGATATTAGATTCAAGATTTTCTAGTAAAATCTTGTGTCTTCAATGAAACTCTGCTTTAGCATAGATGTCTTGCCTTATCTCTTGTTACTACAAGTTTTCTTTGGTTCAGTCTGAACAAGTTTGGTCCGTCTTTCATGCTCTGGAATCCCTTCTCATCAATCTTCACATGGTTCAGTCCTGCTGACTCTTTAAAAGTCATCTCACATTTCATCTCACCAAGGAAGCCTTCTGTGATGCAAACCCTCCATAGACTCTCTGGGGTAAATGCCCTCATTATGCACACTCTGTGTTGCATTGTGTTATTACATTCCCTCTTCTCCTGCAGGCCGTGTGTGTCAGGAATATATCCATCTTGCTCACCGGTCATACCGCAGCACCTGACATACAGAAGGTGCTCAGTGATGAATGCACCTGAATGGAGTTACAGACTCTCTTAGTTCTGGATTGTTCCCTGCATGTTTCTTTGCCTGATCAAATTGCAGTGTTTAGGTTCATCTCCTAATAATAACTTTCTTATGAATTCAAGTATCAAAACAATTCATGTTGCTGTGATTTGATTGCAGGCTTGTTCTGGAATTTCTCTAATACCATTGAAAGACAAAGGCCTGCATTAATTGCATACCATAGATAATTTAACATTTTCATTTTATATATTTTTTCTAAGAAGCAGGCATAGAAATAAGAATGTTCTTGTTTCTATTAATTCTGGACTGATGATGTTGTAGTGTTACTGATCATATACTGGCAGAAAAGACATCTTGTAGCAAGTCAAATCAATACATATTAGGGACTGTGTTAAGTTGTTAACAGTTTATTATATATAAACCTCCAAATAAACCTCTGAAGGATAAACTATTTGTTTTTTTTCTGTGAAAAATCTGAGTCACAGAGTGTTAAATAATGTGCAGTGTTAAGTCTGTTAAGTGTTGGGGCCAGGATGCAAATCCAGATCTTAAGTACAAAAACTTTGCTCTAACTACTACACTACATTGCCTTCACCTAGACACCATTCTGGTGACCATCTGGTAAACCTGAGCAAACTGAAGCTACTGGCCTAGCTTAGTAGAGCACATGAATTTATTTCATTACTCAGCTTCCCTATAATGAAAGCCTTGCATTTCAAGTTGAACCTGTTTTGTTTTCACATTGTGATGGAACTCTTGATTTCTCCAAAGGGGACAGAGCCTCCTTTTCCTTTCTTTCTTACCCTATTTTTACTTTGTGTGTGTGCATCACATAATAATCTTTTTAGTCTCATTCTGAGATGAGACAGGGAAGTCCCTTGACAAGAGCTAGAAGCCAGCACCCACATCCCAATGTCACTCATCAAAATGAATAATATCAAAGGAAGCTGGGGGAAAAAAAATAAAAAACAGAACCATGCACTCAAGCCCTTAGATCTGATCAGTAAATAAAGGTGAAGTATGACTGAAGACATCTTTGATGAGTAACTTGCCCCTTGGGATCTTGGCATGATTTTTACACATGTGGAATTTGTGGCAGTTAAAATCACTTCCATGCTGTCATTCCTCTTGCCTAATATTTGTAGGATCACTGGTGTATGGGCAGCTTGATGCATTCTTTAAATATTTTTACAGCAAATCTTACCCAGTTTCAGTTACATATGGTTGACAACATTATGCAGTAACGAATCCAAAGACAGGGTAGACTAGATGTCAAATAATAATGGAAAGCAATGAAATACATTATTTGGTGTGAAAACATTACCATTCAGTCACCTTTGTAGCTTTTCAAATTAAAGTAAAAAACCTACATAGTAAATATTCTCTCTCTCTCTCCCCCTATATATATATGCACACACACACGTGTATATATGACCGCTGTCAGAAAGGAGATACAGGGCGATAGGTGGAATCCAAGGACAGAGGAACTACAAAGAGTGTAACTCGAATACAACCAGGAGACACCTTGGTGGGAGTTGAGAACGGATAAAAGGGAGAATGTCAGAAGAGTAGAGTACTGGAACAATTAAATCATAAATGAGCAGAAACAGTGGAAATTCTGTTTTCTTAAAACTACCTAGAACCAGACTTGTCTGTATTTCATGGGCTTTGTTTTGTTACTTTACGAACTTTTTATTGATAAGTGTATCATGCAAAAATTATTTTTTCATTCAAATTTTATTTGAAAAAGAGGCAATAAATGACCATGATCATTTAAATACAATCTTGCTATAGTTTGAACTTCATATTAAAAACAAATCAACCAAACATTTAAAAATATCACTCGTGTTCTATATCTACTTGAAATCTACCTACCTGAGAGCCATAGTGAGATGCCATTTTGTGCTTCTGTTAGTAGTTGAGGGAAAATGACATCTCTCTTTTCTTGAAACTACCAACCTTCAAGGTTGTACCACTACCCATTTTTTAAAAAACACACAGAGAAATTAATGATAATGTTGCTTCCTGGCTGTTGCATCAGAGCCTTGGGACGATGTTGGCAAACAATGACTCTCTCCTCTCAGAGCCAGTGGATTTTGGTGGTTGTTCATCAGCCACGCAAGATCTTTGCACTTGCTACCAATTGGACAGAATGGCAGACCCTTGCTAACCATTATCTTGGACTCTTTCATTTTCATCCTTTCTTATAATTGTTCAAGTCTTGGAAATCTAAAATATAACTTTCATATTTTTTGTGCCTGATAAATGCCATATCATAGTATACACAATTTAGGGGGAAAATATCTCATCCTATGGAATTTTTTCTTAAAGTTTAAAAAAATCTCATGCTGCAGAGACTTTTTTCTCAGGGGCATCAAATCACTCTTATAGAAGGATCGCAAAGGGAGTACTCCTAGGAAGAAAAGTAAGGAAAGGTAATGCACATGTGTTCCCCTCCATAACTGAGATTTTTTTGTGAAAATGCCTTTAAGTCATTTATAAGCAAAGTTGGCAATGCCTTTGCCTTACTTTGGTTTACTTATTTAACACACACTGGGTTGTGTGAATCATATTTAATGTTATTTACCATGTTCTTTTCCTTTATGTCTCTTCTGTGTTTGAACTCTTTTGAAAACATTCATGGCCTTCAGTGTCTTCTCAAATACCATTTTCTGTGGGAAGCCTTCCCTTAACGTATCCCCAAGTCAAAATTAATTATTGATTTTTAATATGTACGGCAGCAACTCCTTCATTGCAAATGTTGATTTTCCCCCTTGTTACTTATTTTCACATTTTGTTTCTCCAGTTGAGCACCTTGCCTCTAATCTTAACCTCCTCCAATCCACTACCTATGGCACTACTAAAGGTTTTTCGTTTTGCTTTGTTTTTTAGGAAAGGAAAATCTAGAGAGGACTTTGCCACTTGTAGCACTCAAAGTCCCATGTCCTGGGAAACGTTTGGTCATCATAAATCTGAGCACATGAGCTCTGAGTAAACCATTGTCATGTCTATCATGTAAAGTCCAAATACCACAGCACACTTACATGGATTCTGCCTAAATTTGCTTTCACCTTTCATAACACCCACCATCACTGCTTATTTTCCATATTTCAGCCAAATGGGGACACTCATAACACAATTGTACTATTTTACCACCTTTGGCCTTTATACCCGGGAGTCTCTTGACATAGAATGACATCTGGTCTATTTCACTTTGTTCACCAAGTGCAATGAGTTTCATTCACCTGGGTTGTGTTAGAATCACCTTGAAGGTTTTAAAATAATGCATTGCTGCTTGGATCACATACTTAGACCAGTTAAATCAGAACACCT
>NW_012145079.1:3367537-3369713 GCF_000956105.1 Propithecus coquereli
AGCATAGAGAAATAAAAGCTCTCCAATACATACCATAGTTATACCTTCTTCCATATAAATTTCTGATCATCTAAGTGTATAAGAACTAGTGGAAAAATATTGTTTTCTTGGTATCAAGTAACTCATCTCTGTGTGGCTCAAATAAAATATTGTATTAAAAATATAAGGCCTATGACTTGGATATAATTCCCTTTTCTGCTCCTAACCAAGGATGTGATGTTGGACAAATTATCTTCTGCATTTCTGTTTTCTCATTTCTAAAATGGGTTGCCTTGAGTAGATGAAACAAATAATGCAAGTCCAGAGCTCAGTATATTTCCTATGTAATTTGCTCATGAAAGAGTAGCTATCTATTATTATCAGTTATTATTGTTATTACCATTGTTTTTGTCTATCTCTTTATGGACCCACACTATAAAAAGCTAAGCACATGCAGGAAAATGTTATCCATCATTCTACTGTGTACTATGCAACGGAAAGTGTTAGCTTCATCATTTAACATTTTAATATTTGTTGTAAATATTCACCTGTACCTCATGGGTTGCATTATCCTTTTGAATATCACATAAATTTTATTCTTCTTATAGTCTATTTGTATAATCAGTACTCCGAACCACTTATATTAGGGTATACATTGTCATCAAAAGTATAATGTATAAATTTTATCCCAGTCCCTAAGGTTGTCCATACTCTAACTCTTCCCATTATAGGCTTTCAAAAACACCTTACATTAGATAGTACACACTTGATATTAATTTGTCTGTCTGAATTGCATTTTCAAATATATTTTAGGCACTGATTATGTATGCTCCTTGAACCTGACTGCTACACCTCAGCCTCCCATCATGAGATCTGTAAAAGGGATAAAAAGCAGCATTCTTCTGGCTTAGTTTTCTCACCTGCTGTTCTGCAGAATATGCTCACTGATTGCTGAGCCCCTTGCCTCTCTTTTCTCCACGCATGCACACACCTGCTGTTGCTAGGCAAAGGCCACATGGATTGCAGATTCCCTAATGCTTCACCAAACATTTCAGTGCTTGCCACTGTGTAATGAATGAAGCAAATGCCTGTTAGGACTCGTCAGCCTGGTTGACAGAGCTCTGACAGATCATTAGGTATTTAATTGAACACTAGGTTTTTACAGCTTGGAATTCAATCCCCATGAGTTTCTTTACAGCTAATTAAGTGACATATAACCACTTTCTCTTAATTCATATCTGAAAGTGTTTTTTTTGGTTCTACAGTTAAATTTGAAATTGTATATGTCCAAAACACTGTGTAAATTTATCCTTTTAAACTGTTTTAAAGATTAAAGAGGGCACAAAGAAATCAAGAAGGGGAGACGGAGAGAAGAAGAGGGGTAAAAACCTCCCTATGAACATGATTTGGGTGATGAACACACTAAAAGCCCCAACTTAAGCATTATAAAAGGTACCCATGTAACAAAAACATTTCTACCTCCTTAATATTTTGAAATCTTAAAAAGTGGAAAAAGGTGGCAAGTTTATGTCTTTAAAACATAAAATAACAAATGCGAACTTTAAATTAGATATAAAACATAGCTTTTTCTGATACTGCCTTAAATAAATATGAAAAGGATTAAGCAATTTATTTTCAGAGATGTCTCCTTCTATTCACACACAAAATGTGCGTGTCTCCAGGATAAGCAAGTCTTTCTAATGCAGCTTTCCATTTGTTAGACATAAACTAAAAACATTAGGCTAATGATAATATCTTTGAAAAAATTCCACTGTGTATTGGATACTTTCTCTTGATCCTCAAATGACTTGCTTTTGTATGTAAAATCTGTACTTCTGACTTCATGATGATTGATAAACTAGGTCTACCAATAAGATCAGCGCGTTTCCATTATTCAGATATTATCATTCAGTTTATCAGTGATGAAGATCATCATTGGTATCAAATGATCATCAAAACATTTCTTTTGCACAAATGTTCACATTTATATTTCAGGGTCATTTTCTCTTGGACTATTGTGTAGTGACCCATATTTTAAGTTTTTGAAATTGTGAACTTAACAGCTTATCCCATACCACATGTTTCCTGGAAAAAACACTGAAAACCAAGAGGTTGTCTTTTGGAAATTTGTGAAGCAGAAACATTACAGTTCTCAAGAAACTTTTGGTGGTTTTGAGATATAAACTCCTGTTTGAGT
>NW_012145079.1:3373133-3373882 GCF_000956105.1 Propithecus coquereli
GAGGAGAGGGAATCTTGCCACTGTGTATTTTTATGGGACTCACTTAGCACTAACTCAGGTGTTATGGCTTACTTTAAGTACTAGAAAGCCTTTTTCTGTATCCCCTCTATAAACTATCTCTCTTTTGTACTCCTGTTATTACCCTGAGCTTATCTCTGTCACTTCACATCTAAATATCTCACATTTACTTGTTTGCATTTCTCGTCCCTCACTGTGAGATTCTTGAGTGTAGAGATTCTTATTCATGTTTATCCTTGTTTCTCATGCAATAATTGTCACATAGTAAGTGCTCATTCACTAATTAACATTAGAATGAATAAAAGCATAATTTTAAAAGTTAGCTGTTGCTTGGTCTTAATTCATGTATTTATTGCTATGTGTAGACATAAGCTCAATATTTTAAAACCTGAATACTACTTTTGCATTTTCTCATGTATTTTTTGGGAAGAATGGGAACATCTTGTCTATGAGAACATTGTAGAACGCAAGGTATTTGGATAGTATTAAGACTTAGAACTTAAAAATAATCTAAGCATTTATTCTTCTAGTGTGGTATTAAAGAGACTGATATATCCAACAACAGTTTGGATTAAGTGGACCTTCCTAATATCGTGTGAGGATGTTTACCAACACTTGAATCAGTGAGTAAGGCAAATTTGAATGTTCTGATTACATCCAATTTGACTTAACCAAGTTTTTTTCTTTCCCCTGACAAATTATAGAGTCAGTTGAGTCATTGGTAGAAGAAG
>NW_012145079.1:3373932-3376762 GCF_000956105.1 Propithecus coquereli
GAGAGGGACATTTTTAATTTATCCCTCACCCTCATTTTCCTTTGATCAGATTAAGAAGATTCACAATATTTCTAAATAGTGGTTAATTATTTTATACTTGAATTCTTGGAAACAAAAGCATACAGTAAAACTTTCTAGGACTGGCGATAATGCCTGTGCGGTAATTTGGTGATTTGTGATTCTGAAGCTGTGTGTTTGCTGATGGCTTCTAGGTGGTATAAACAGGGAAAACAATCACCTAGGATTACATTTTTGTTGTTTGCATAGTGCTCTGTTCCCTTTCTCCTTCAGTGTTGGGGAGCATGCAGTGGCATGCCCTCTGAAGCCACAGAAAGAATAAATTAAGGGCTTCACCCTCGATAGCTCTCTCTTTGCTTTGATCCACCCGGTTGCCAGCTCTCTTCATGTTTATAAAAGTCTACTTTCCCACTCCTGCCCCACAACACAGCACTGATTTGGTGCTTAAATGGTGGACACTTTTTCTTCATGGCATTCTTTAAGCATAGGAACCCAGGCAACTGTGGAAAATATAGCCCTAGAACCTCTTTTCACCCTTTTCCTGACCCTCCTCTTTTTCATTTTATTTCATTTAATTGCCAAATAATAATTGTGCCTATTCATGGGGTACATAGCAATTTTTATATATATAATGTATAGTGATCAGATAAGGGTAATTAGCATATCTGTCATCTCAAACATCTGATTCTCCTCTTTAACCACTGGATCAAAGCTGGAAATTTTGTTGGCAACTGCTAAGACAGAGGGGACACAGAAAGCTAGTGCAGGAGGTTATTAGGGGATTAGGGGCTCTGGCCAAGAGCCATGTAGCTACAAAGATGCTCTCTCTAGGTGAAATTCCACAAACACTTACAGGGTGTCTTTTCTGTGCCAAAGACTAAGAACAGCAAAATGAGAAAATAGCAAGCCCTAGGCCAAGTTTGGATTACTTCCAGAAGTTTCCTAGAACTTGGAATTTTACTCTTGCTTAGATAATAAAACGAAATGTCCAAGAGCTACTCTCCGGAAGCCCAGGAAAATGGTTTCTAACTTTTCCTGAGGTTTGTATGGGAAGCTTTCTGGAAAAGAAATTGCCTTAAGTGAGTTTCAATGGAAAGCTAGTATTCATTCAGGCAGAGAAATTAGAAAAAGACATTACGGGGAAGAAATGCTATGTGCAGGTTCATAGAGGCAAAAAAGAGCATGAAACATGAAGTATGCCTTCGGTGTCCTTTCTGTCCTCATTCCCACCCTGACCCTCTGCTCTTGTTATCTGTCTGCCCCACATGTGTAGATGGCTCCTTTACTGGGTCTCGATTCATATTATCCCCTTCTCCATGAAGACCAGAACACCCAATCTAATTAGTATCCTCTTCCCACACCCTTTATTCCCAGTCATTCCCTTTTTCATTACAGTTTGATTATCTTCATGGCCCTTGTCAAAATCTAAAATAATTTTGTGTGTTTATTTATTTGTCTTCTTTCCCCTTCTAAGTGTCATCTTGTCTGACTTGATTGTTAGTGCAATTCCAGTGCCAATTACTTTCACAAATTTATTTGTGCTTATTAAAGTGATACCTATTTTCTGTTCAAAGTAAAGCAGGAATAAAGAAAAATATAAAATATCTTTTAATTTTGCTTTATTTTCAACATTTTACATTCTCCCTCTCCTTCCATTTTGTTTTCTTTTCAAAATTATATTATTTTTGTAGGCAGAGAGTATCCTGCCCCCACTTTTTTCATTATTTAACCTCATTTATTTTTAAGCGTCAGTTTAGGTTTTTCCAATCTCAGGAAATGCTTGCTAACTCTTCTTCCCTGAAGTCTCATAATTACAAAAGAAAATCACCATAATATGATAATATAAATAATTTAGAATTACGGAATACTTAAATACAATCTCAGTGTACACAATTCAAATGATTTAAATGCATAGAATGACAAAAGTTATTATTGCCTTTTATCATTCCCAGTTCATTCCTCAAAGTTAGGAATTGCTTCTGAGAATATCAGGGGAAATACTCCCAAGTGTTTGTGTACTTACACCCTCAAATTCCCATTGCATCTCCACATGAAGAAGAGTACACATTTAGCACATGTACAGACCTACACATTCATTGTCACAGACACAGTTTTAAATTGTTAGGTTTATATTTTTACATATCTATAAGTACGATTATGCTATGTGTATTTTTGTGTGATTATTTTTCCTTTGAAAATGTCTTAGAGATTTTTAAAATATCAGTTATTATATATTTCCTTCACTATTTTCAAGTAATGCATGGAATCCATAAATAATGAGTAAGTCATTATTTATTTAACTAATCCTTGATTTGTGGACTTTTAAGCTTTCCCAATTTTTTCTATTATAAATGAAGCATCAGTGAACTTTCTTGTAAAAGTTCCTTTGGATTTCTAAGCCAGTTTGTTTATAGGATAGATTTTATGAAAAGGAATAGTTTAATCAAAATGGGCAGGTTTTATAAAATTTGATAGAGTTAACTTTTTCGAGTAAAAAGACAACAATTTACACCCCGACTCATAGTATCAATAGTATCAGTTTTTCTTCACATCTGTCAGCCCGGATTACTATTCTTAAATTTTACTTAGCCGGGCGCAGTGGCTCACGCCTGTAATCCTAGCTCTCTGGGAGGCCGAGGCGGGCAGACCGTTTGAGCTCAGGAGTTCGAAACCAGCCTGAGCAAGAGCGAGATCCCGTCTCTACTAAAAATAGAAAGAAATTAATCGGACAATTAAAAATATATAGAAAAAATTAGCCGGGCATGGTGGCGCATGCCTGTAGTCCCAGCTACTCGGGAGGCTGAGGCAGGAG
>NW_012145079.1:3379062-3380495 GCF_000956105.1 Propithecus coquereli
TAAGACTCAGACTTTAACAATAATACTGAAATATGTTTTGAATGCCACTTTACAACATCCCCTTGGGATTAATAGTCATTGACATTCAAGAAATGAGTTACCATACAATTTGTAAAAATTAAAAACATAATAAATAAATAAAATAAACTCAGCTTACTACTACATTTGTTAACCTTTCCAAGACACTATCAGTAGAGAAAAAAAAATTAGAGAAACGAGAGGATTTTTTTCAATCTTCTTTAGCAATGAACAACTATTTTCTATATAAGCAGTTATGAAAAATGGAAAGGTGCAGTCTGTTAATAAAGGAGGCGCTTTTTTTTTTTTTTTTTTTTATTGTAGTAGAACTATTCATAGTCTGGCTCTTGGAAAGCTTTTTGTATAGTCTGTGAGGTTAGGAAAAAGCAGCTCTTTGTTTTGGATGTGTCTTCTAATGGTCGAGTTTTCAAATTTGTTCAAGTACTCATAATAAATATTTTGCCAGGCAGCAGCAAACGTTTTTCCACTAGTCCATGTGTCTACTGTGTAAATCACTGACAAACCCATGTGTTTAAAGGTTAGATACTATCCGTTGTTGAGTTGCATAAATTTCCTAAGCTGTGTCTCTATGTATAATTAAATATGTATCCCGAAAGAATTGAAAATGAAATACATTCAGAATGTACCCAAGTAAAACTCTCTTTAGCAATATAGGAAATACGCATTCAAATGAAAAATGAAAAATAAATCCACTCCTAAGTAAAAATTATGTAACATTACAAGTGTAAAAGATTAGTTTTGTCAACCCTTATGTGTATCTGTCCTTATCTGAGGTATTGAAGAGTAAAAATATATTTGTAAAACTCTTAAACACTTACTATCACTATTTTTAAATTTGTGAACCTTTTACCACTGGCTAAGATTTCTATCTAAAAATGCCAAATACAAAAAAAAATAAAATAAAATGACATTGTAAATCAGTTCTCATTAGATAATTTATGACATTAATTTCAATGGAGATAAAATAATTCTGGAGGAAAGCTAAAAAATAATAAGAGCCTCATTTCACATCTTCTGTAGCCCAAAACAAAGGACAGACTCAGGCTTCTCACCACTAGGAATGGCAAGTATCTGGCATCCTCTTTCCTTCTAGGATCCACAGCAGGTAGCGATACCTCGATTCCTCTTTGCCTTGTGATTTAGTGGTTGCTTTAAGAATTGGAACATGTACCCTTATCAGTTTTCTCTTGCTGCTGTAACAAATTTTAACATAGTGACTCAAAACAACACAACTTTTTTATCTTATAGTTCAGTATGTCAAAAATATAACACAAGTCTCGTTGAGCTAAAATTGAGATGTCGTCAGGGCTGATACTCCTTCTGGAAGCTCAGAGGAGAATCAGTTTCCTTGCCTTTTCTACTGTTGGATGCTTCATGCACTCGAAGGCTCATGG
>NW_012145079.1:3380545-3381200 GCF_000956105.1 Propithecus coquereli
ACTATTTCATTAACTATATAATATACTTATGTGTTGTTGTTGTTCTGTTGTATTTTGTTGCCTAGCTCCCTCAGTTAGAATGAAAACTACACCAACTTCTGGAAGCTCAGAGGAGAATCAGTTTCCTTGCCTTTTCTACTGTTGGATGCTTCATGCACTCGAAGGCTCATGGACCTCTTCTTCCTCTTCTTCCATCTTTAAAGCCGGCAGAGAAGCAGACTGAGTTCTTCTCAGCAGCACCACCCTGGATTTTTCTTCTTCCTCTTTCTTCCATCTTTTAAAGACCCTTCTTGACTACCCTGGGCCCACTCAGATAACCCAGGATAATCTCTCTATTTTAATTTCTGCTGATTAGCAACTTTAATTCACCTGCAGCTTTCATTCCCACTTGCCATGTAATATAACACATCCACAAATTTTTGGAATTAGGATATGGACATCTTTGGGGGAGGGCATTATTTTGTCTACCATAATACCTTTAATTTTTCATAATCTACTGTAAGTTTATATTGTACAACTTCATGTAAAATGTAGAAGCTTTGCCACATAATAGGCTTATTTTCCCCACACTATGGTCCTTTATGCTCTAATAGACATATACATTGCATATTAATATATCATAAATACCTCACAAGGTAGTATCTTAATTTTTGCT
>NW_012145079.1:3381769-3391188 GCF_000956105.1 Propithecus coquereli
GCATTTTTTTTTCATTTTTATTCTGTTTGAAGTTTTTCTGAGCTTCTTGGACCTGTAATTTTGTATCTTTCACTGATTTGGAAAAATTTTATGCCATTATCTCTTCAAATATTCTTTTGCTTACTCGTTTTTTTTCACTTATTCTCCTGAGACTTTGGCTACACCTTTTGATATTGTTCCCCAGATACTTGAGATTGTATTAATGTATTTCAATATTTTTTTCTCTTCTGTCTTCAGGTTGGATAATTTCTATTGCTCTGTCTTTGGGTTGACTTACTATTTCCTCTGTTTTCTCCATTCTGCTGTTATGCTCATTCAGTACTTTTTTTAAAAAAAATTAGATACTTTATTTTTCAATTCTAGATCTTCCATTTGGCTCTTTTATATAATTTCTGTTTCTCTGCTGAGATTTCTTATGTTTTCATTTATTATGACCATATTTTTTTCTTTGCCTTCTTAAGCATAGTTATAATAATTGCTCTAAAGTCCATGTCTGCTAAATCTATCATCTGGGTCAGCTAGGGGTCAGACGTCACTGATTGTCTTTTCTCTTGAGAATGGATTACATTCTCCTGATTCTTTCTATGTGGAGAAATTTTGCATTGTATTCTGGATGTTGTAAACGTTATGTTGTGGAGTCTCTAGATTCTGATATGATCATCTAAAGTTTGCTGTTTGTCTAGTTTAAAAGCCAGTTTAGTTAAAATCTCAGTTCAGTTCTTCCCCAAATCCCCTTTAGCTAGACTGTTTGTAGTCTTCCCTACATATGCATGGTTTGGTGTTCTGCACAGAATTTGGGGATCTTCTCTCTGGCTCTCTCCTCTATGGAATTCTCTCTCACTTTCCAGCATCTCTGGTTGCCTCAAATACTGTCATCTATTTCTGCAGGCCAAAATCACTCAGATTTTCAGAGTTTTTGCCACTCCGATATTACACCACAGGGGTAGCCTGTCCTTAGGTTGATAGCCATTTACAAATAAGAAAACAACAAATAAGTAAATAATGAACTCATTTTCCCTGTCTTTTCTCCCAAATTTTGACATCTTTCCAGAATCTGCCTGGTTTTATTCATTTTGAGAATTATGGGGTAGTGTTTCATTGTATTTTATTCAAAGTTATAGTTGTTATTTTTGGGGTGGGGTCTGTGTATTAGTCTCCTAGGGCTTCCATAACAAGATATCAAGACTGGGTGACTTAAACGAAATTTATTTTCTTGCAACTCTGGAGGCTGTAAGTCTGAGATCAAGGTGTAGACGGGGTTGATTTTTTTCTTGATGCCTCTCTCCTCGGCTTGCAGATGACTGTCTTCTCCCTGTATTTTCACATGCTCTTCCCTCTGTCCTTTATTTTAACTGAATTACCTCTTTAAAGACCCTAACTCTAAATACATTCACATTCTGAGGTACTGGAGCTAGGACTTCAACATATGAGTCTTGAGTAGAGGACACAATTCAGCCCATAACAGCTCATAAGGAAATGTCTTTGCCATACCACAACTGATAATTAGAGACATTGGATAGATAAGCTTTTCTTCTGAATTCTAATTCAATCTCAGACTTCAATTCAGTATATGTTCTAGGTCCCAATTACTAATACACTCCTGTTGGTATGAAAAATAAATTCTATTTCCATCCTTCTTCCTACACACCAACCATATGTACAATACCAACTACGATGTTAATTTCCAAAATTGAATCTATATGGCTTCCTAATGCAGTCTGCTCTAACTCAATAAATAACAACATTGCAAACATGGAAATGTATCTCAAGAATTTTATCTCCATCATGCCTAATATCCAATAACCAGCTTTTGTTGAATTTATCTTTGAAATATCTCTTCGGTCTGCTTCTGCCTCTGAAGTGAAGTATAAGTCATATAATGTCATTGTTCTTTGTTCTGTAAGTAAAATTTTCTGTTGGCTCTCAATGTCACTGAGTATAGCCAAAGTCCGTACAGCATTCTCTAAGTCTGTACATGTAGTTCTAACTATTTCATTAACTATATAACATACTTATGTGTTGTTGTTGTTCTGTTGTATTTTGTTGCCTAGCTCCCTCAGTTAGAATGAAAACTACACCAAGACATTTTTTTCTGTTTTGTTCATTGCCAAATCCGAAGTGTCTAGAATATAACCTGGAAACTGGTAGATGGTTAATACATCTTTGTTGACTTAATCTAAATAAGCACACCGTAGCATTCCCATTTGTTCTTCTCTGACTGAAATGATGTTATTGGAAATCAATAAGTCAGAAAAACAGCATCACCAAAACTAGATATTAACTACTCTTCCCTAGAGCCCTAATAATATGTTTAGAAACCCTTTCTTTAAGCATTTGTGAGTCTTTACATTAGTGACACTGTTTTGATTTTCATTATTATGGACAAGATCTTAAATGTGAACTCTTTTAGTATCTTTTAATATTGTATAATATTAAGGAACCAGTAGCATTTAAAATGTGGATTTAAGTATTATAAATGTTTAAAACTGAAATACTACTCTATTCTAAAACTACTTTGTGACATTTTCTTCTTTGTGAAAAACTCCAGCATAAACCATCTTAAATCTCTAAATCAATGTCATTCACTGATGACAAGTGAATTCTATTATTAATTTTCAAAAATTGTTCTTGAATCTATTTCTCTCTCTTATAATTCCTTGTAAAACATTGTGAATATGAAATATTTTTGTAGAAATAAGTTATTATCTCCTGGGAAGCTTCAGTTCTAATGTTTTCATTTTCCACCCATATGTGTTATTACGTTATCGCTGTAAGTCTCCAGGTCGAAATGTGTGTATGTATATAAATATGTATTCAGTCTATGATACTTTACCATGCTCCCCACCAGACTTCTCTCTTAGCCTTCTATATCAACCTATAAAAAACACTTACAAAACTTAGATGTATCCAAGAGAAGCAGCTATGAGGAAAATAAACTCACAAAGGACAATTTAAAAATAAAAATGTTTTTTTTCCAGCTTCCTAGTTTAAAAATACCATGCTCGTTGAGACTTGTAATGATTAAAAATAGCCCTTAAGTAGAGAGAGATGGTGTTTTTTTAAGATCTGTTTATCTGAAATTTTATGTCAAAAATATTTAAGAGTCAACATTCATATTTCAGCAGAAATGTCTTTTAAGTCCTCAGAGTCACCTCACCCCAGCCACATACGCACAGTATTAACCACTTCCTTAAGATACAGTGTAGGTTCAGAGTTCAACTTTATTTTGAGAAAGATTAACTCAAAGTTTAGAAGTTTTCCTATACGAAATTGAGCAGAAACTCAAAGCTAGTCCTCTTTTCATGAGCCCTTCTTGGCAAACGTATGGTAAAGAAACCCTTGCTCATAAATGTTGGTGTGAATTAGAAGTGTAAATTTAAATGCCTAATTCTAAGATTAATTCATTTGTAATTTTATGATTCAGAGTTCTACTATAATGGAAGGTACCTGATCTTTAATGAACTTGTTCATCTTCTTACTTGTAATTCCCATATATCTTAATACTCAAAATATTTTTAGACCTTGAAGGGTCAAATGATAGCCCAAGCATTACCGCATCCAGGAGACCATGCAGGAAGTCACAACAATCACACAAGGTACTCTTTCTTGGAAAAAAATTTGAGATAGGTTTGTAACAATATTTGTTCTCTACCTTTGATTGACAGCTAGAAGTTTTCATGTTTCTCATAGTCTATAAAAATACACACAAAAACAACATATTTAATTCTCGCAAAGCCTTATTAAAGCTAGAGGCTCTTAAGAAGGACATACAAAATGCCTATATGTAAAAAATTTAGTTGGAAGCCTTAGGCATGCCCTCGCTCCCGAGATGGAGTGGGGCCCTGAGTCACATTCCCACGGTTTCTCTGAGTCACTTTGCTGTATCTGTCCTAGGTTGGCAGGGATAATTTCTAATGAGCAACTCAAACCTCCATATACAGTTAGACGAGAAGAGAGATGACAGTTTTTTGTGTATGCCAATTCTGAATAATGTCCAAGATCACATTTCAACTGGCAGATTTCCCAAATGCCTTGTCTGACAAGATGGCCTATGATATTATGATCCAGTGAATAATAATTTCCTATGAGGTCAGATGCAATGCCCAGAGAAAGCAACACATGACTGAACTTAGTGAACACACTTCTCGCATTATCGTTGCAAGTGAATATAGAAATATTTGCAAATTGCTTTGAGCTCTATAATGTCTTCAGTGCAAGTATATGCATTGGGATGGGCAGGCAGGATGAAGGGAAGAACTGTTATAATAATACTTTTGCACCTGGTACTGTGATAAGCACTTCTTATACTTTGTCTCATTTTATTCTTCAAGTAAATGCAGCTATTTTTATAATCTACATTTTCAAGGCAAGTCTTTCTGGCTCAGGACCCTTTACTCTTCATATAATACCACATTATTTTCTATGTAAATCAGATTTTCTTATTCATTTGCTACCACTGAACCCAAGCTAAGATGAGCTACCTTGTTGATTTCCTGATAGGTCTGTATGTTGGCATAGAAGATATGCATGTCTAGCCTGCAAATGGAATGTTGCTCCCAGCTTTGGCAACATCAGGTGGCTCGTACTCTACCTTCCAGCCATATGCAGCCTAAGATGCCAGTAAAAAAGTGGACAAGTCTGGAAGGTAGACCTAGACAAGTTCTTCCAGCTCTCTTTAGACCCTGAGATCCCTGCAGATTCTTTGGGACGCTATGAACAATTTTCGGAGAGGAGAAATAAGAATCTCATTTCTTTCATTCATTTATTTATGGACACATGCATGTACACATGCCTTCATTTATGTACCCTTCATTAAACAAATATTATTTATGCACCCATGCGTATTGGGAATTGTTAGCCATTGGTAATGCTGACGTTAAAAGGATAAGTAGAGTTTCTGCACTTGTGTTAGTAACAGTCTCATGGGAGCAAATAAAAAAAATAATTGTTCAAATAAATGTATTAGTGTAGTTATTGAAAAGCATTATGAAGATGAACATAGAGAGCTTCATAACAATGCCAGAGGGAATCTGAACTAGTCTAGATGTCCCAGGAAGACTGACTGAGGAAAGAAGAGATAAAGAGAGGAAGGAGTGGGGAGGGATTACAGAAAATATTGCAGACAAAGGGAGCGTCCTGTGGGTAATGTGGTGGTGGAGATCAGTGCGCCTGGAGCACAAAGAACAACGGGGCCGTGGTTGAGCTAAGACTGGAGAGGGGTAGGCAGGGGAAAGATCAGTCCATGTCCTCTTTAAGAATTTTATTTTTTATCCTGAAAGCTGAAAGAAGATTGTAAAACTTTTTAAGCAGGGAAGTGCTTTGTTTACATTCGTGTTTTGAACAGATCAGTTTAGGTGCTTCGTTTAGAATACGGTGGAGAGTAATTGAAGTGTGTCAGATAAAACATAATGGTAGCTTGGGTGGCAGTAATGGGAGTAGAGAGTGAAGAAATATAAGATGTAGGAGAAGTCATACTTTCAGTTGTTGTTTATATATGTGGAGTGAGGGAGGGTCACAGAGGTATGGACCTGCGCACTTCCCATATAAAAGTTGAAACTGAAGCGAGGAATGTACAGATTCCTGTTAAATATGGCCACTTCTTGGTCACTGCATGCATGGCCTCTTTTTTCTGGGCATTCCTCTCTTTTAGCAGGGAAAATTGCTCCATTTATCCTTAGGATCAATAAGTGATTCCTTTACTTGACCTTTTAGAATTTTCCACCTTGTCCGGAAAGTTGAAGAAAGACTAAACTACAAAACAAAATACCCAAGGACTTTTATGGGGGCTGTGGGGATCTGTCTTCTCCCTTTTTTCCCCCATTGTCTATGCCCAGACCAGTACACCTGATCCTGTGTAAAATTACTCTTCTCCTTCAGTCTTTGAAGGCTGAGACCTTGATTTCAACCTCTTTATAAAACACCGAGTAAGACTTGGAGGATAGACAGACAGTGGAAACACTCATTTCTCTTTGGAGGGACTATGTTGCTTGTTCAGATCATGAGGAGCAGTCTACAACACCTCAGGGACTCATAAGATTAAGGAAAAGAAAAGCCCTGTCGAGACTGAATGTTTAGCTCTGATTTCATCCAATCTTTAGAGCTTGATTAAACAAGCATTATTTATCTTATGTTTTTTATTACCTAAGTAAAAGAATGCAAAATGGTACAAGGTCATGTACATAATCCTGCTAGTTTCCAAAATCTATAATTACCGAGTTGGGATGATAGCTATACAACTTTGACTTCATTTGGGGGTTGACTTCTGTCCAAAGCTCCGCCCCTCTCCCTGCCAGTGCCAGTCAGCACTACATGTGATAGGGAGCCCAATCTGCCTCTGCTGCTAGTTTTGTGTCCCTGGAAAATTCACCTGACCTCCATGGCCCTCAGTGTTCTGGTTGTAAAATTAAAAGATGAGGCTTGATGAGTTTTGAAGTAACTTCTACCTCTCACTTTCTAAGAAAGACAAACCTTGGTAAGTCTGACACAGAGTATGCTTGTGAGAGCGCGTGTATATTTTCTTTATTCAACTTCTTCAGTCCTGTGCATCTTCAGTGTAGGAAATTAAACCTCATGCATTTCTTTCTCTTTTGAGGAATCGAAGCAAATACATCATCAGTGAGGCATTTGCAATGATGAGCCCCTCCGGCATTTGAGATGTTTCCTGACGTGCACGCATATGTTTGGCCCCTCCTGTTTCAGCCTCTTGCCCATCTCTAGACTTGCCTCTCCCAGACCAGTAAGTTCTGCAGAGCCCCTTTGGCAGAACCTCTCTCAGGCCAACCTACTAGGGAAATGCTCCCAAATTAAAACTGAACAATCCTCCTGTGCTCTTAAAGATAGTCTTAGCAAAGGGGGAGAGTCATCTGATTTCCTGTTCAAAAATATTCTGTACAAAGGGGTCCCTGACTGATAGACTGAACTACTTCAACTCTCTTCACATTTTGAAATAGGACTGTTAACACCAGAGCCTGCTTATCGAGAGTGTGACAATGAGAAACGTGTGGGAGCAGATCTCGTTGCCTAGGCAGGGCTATCTGCCTCCAAAGTGCATCTTAAGAGCAGAAGTCTGTGCCTGGACACCCCTTTTCTAAAATCTTACAGATCCCCGTTATTGAATCTTCCTTTAGCACCATAAGAAAGGGACATTATATATGGGAGAGAGGAATGCAAATCCCTGCAGTCTGTAGCACTGGGGGTCGGGGAGAGGAGTGTGGGGATCGTTAAATGTAGTTGACTGCCTGCCTGTCAACCTTTGCAGGGAAGGGCAGCCAGGGACACAGCTACAGTCACTCTCTTCTGGAATAGACCTGGTGAACAGCCACTGGAACAACAAAATTGCTGTTCCCCATGTTCAGTACTCAGTGACCGACTTGAGATTTCTTTTGAAATTTCGAAGGATATCCACCGTTCTAGGACTTGAACAACACTTGGCCTGTCTTGCCCAATACAGCGGTCACTAGCTACATGAGGCGGTTACACACTTGAAATGTAGCTTGTCCAAACGGAAATATGCTGCAAGTGTGAAATACACGCAAGATGTCAAAAGCTTGGTGCAAAAAAGAAAGGAAAAGAAAAGAATGCAGAATGTCTCATTAATAAATGTTTATATTGCTTATATCTTAACATGATATTTTAGATATATTAAATAAAATCCATTATTAAATTAATTTTACCTATTTTTTTCCTTTTTGAAATGTGTCTAATAGAAAATTTAAAATTGCACACGTGGCTCACATCTTACTTTTTGGGACAGCACTGCCCTAAACTAAAGAAATTAAATGTCTGTATCATGCTAGCCGAGACAAGCAAGCCAAGTATGTAAGTAAAACACATGGGAAGAGCTATAGAAAGTTATTCAGTTTAAATGTCTTCACAATTTACCAATTTATTTCTTAAATATGTTTGTTACATCTTAAAGAGAGACTCATGTCTTGAATGGTAGGGAAAATAATCAAAGTGGATTTTGAATTTATTGACATTTGGGTGATCCATTTATTCGGGGACCTTAGGAAAAAAATCTTAAATGTTACAGAATTCAGGAATCTTTAAGTTAGAATCAGAGATTTGTTCATTCCATAACTAATCAATTACTTCAAACTGAGTAAAGCTATGATTTGAATGTCACATTTGTGTTATACTTAACAGTTTTCAAAGTACTATTATTCGCTTATACTATAAACTCTTAGAATGTGTTACAGATTCTGTTCCAAATAACTATTACTGTGATCAGTCATTTAATAGGATATTAAAAATAATTCATGGAATATATTATCTTTAGCACATTGTCCCAAAAAAGTTACTTGTGAATTTGCACAATGCAAACAAAAGGAAGTTTATAAAATGGGCAGCAATAATAGTCCTCTGGTATAAAAACACAAATATTCTAACAAAAGATGTGTGATGATATTTTATGTAAACATATTCTGTGTGATCTTTTAGAACACTGACTTGACTCACAACAGGAGCCTTTGTTTTATGGTTATTTTTGTGAAGTAGATTTTTTAAATCTCATTTTAGAGTACAAAATTAACCTTTGCCTGGTATAAGAATATCTAATTATACATTTTACAGCATTGTATAGGACCTAGAAATTCACTTCCCAATTACCTTGATCTAAAAGAAAGAGTCTAGCTTTCTTTTCAAAAATTCTTTGCTTTTATTTATTTTGTTCCCTTTCCTACTTGAAAAATCTATCACTAATAAATCCATGGACAGACATCTTCAGTCATACAAATCCTATACCTTAAAGATAGGAAAGATTCAAGACCCATAAAGTCAGTCATCAGCTAAAGATTTTTCTAACAAGAGGAAGGATAAATGATGTATTTGGCAGGTAGAGTGTATATATTTAGTGGAACGTTTAGCAAGAAAGCAATCATCTGATAATTTATATTTCTAAACTGTGTCCTTCTCCTTGATGTGAAAACCAGTGATTTTCATACCAAAGCTACAAAATTTATTCTACTGTACTTGAAAAATAGGAATGAGAATATTTCACGAAGTACTTTTTCTATGGGGTGTAGGTAGTAACACTCTCTCAAAATCTGGAAAATGTAAATAAACAGCTCTTTTTAAAACTAAAGATTTATCAGCCAAAAATAAAGTTTTGTGTATTTTTTTTGTTTAATTGATTCTTCAAGTTCTGCCTATTAAAAAACACAGTCACAGTAAACAATTATTTTGTTGATACTTCAAGTTTTATGCGTAAGCTTGGAATCAGTGATTTATGTCTTCATGTTTACATAAATCAGGAGAGGAGAAGTCTAATAGTCCAATAAGAATTAGAAATGTGTAATTAATTTGCAACAGAATTAAGGCAAATAGCCCCTTTTCCATATATTATGGTCATGTTTATTTACCGAGAAAATAATTTTTCTCCTAATGCTTCACATAGAGTAGTAAAGCCAGTAATATAATGT
>NW_012145079.1:3394878-3396887 GCF_000956105.1 Propithecus coquereli
CAGTGGATTTCTTAGGAAGCTTCCTGGGCTATTTCACATTGTGTTAAGAAGAGGGAGAAGGAGCTAATTATGTAATTCTGGAAATAGGCACAATAATACAAAGCATTCTTCTTATTGTTGAGGTTTACTGACTTCAACCAGGCTTTTCTGTGGAACTTACATGAGCAGTTAATGCCTGACTAAGTGGACCCATAAGCCTTTTGCTATGTTCAGCAGTTAATTCAATTGAGTAAATAGTCATTTATACCTCAGTGCCAGGCACTGGTGCTAGGGATCAAGTGATGAGAAATGACAGACTCTTCTTAAATATCTCACTATAATCCAAAAGCACGATGCAGGAGATGTGGGGGATGAGTGCAATTGTAGTTATATGTTCAAGGTCCAAAATCAGTACTGAGAATAAGAACAGTCAACTCTGGGAGTAACCAGGGGAATTTGAAGTTAAGTTGGAAGACCAGTAGGAACTCACCATGATAAAATGGGAGATAGATAGTTCCAGGCAAAAGTATTAGTGCAGTATACACAAATCTATAAAGGTTAAGGAAGGCCCAAGCATGGCTAGAGCACGCTGAGTGGTCTGTATGCCTGGAGTGTAACTACGCAAGGCTGGGGGAAAGGAGGAGGATGGTAAAGGAGCTAGGGCCCTGTAGGCCTTGCATAAACCTGGGCCTCTTTCCTGGGGACTATGAAATGACAGTTCAGATTTTTAAATGAGAAAGATGCAGGTAAATACGCATGTCACAAGGCCCACCTTGCCAGCAGTATGGTGCATGAGTCAGAAGGAGAAGAACTCAGAGGCTGACAGATTTGGGCAGAAAATAGGCTAATTTTCTTAGCTGAGGCCTGAAATAATGGCATATGATTTTTTAAAATTTTTATATAGGAGGTTTATTTCTCTTTGTTAATTAGATAAAAAGTATATATATTTATTGCATATAACCCAATGTTTTGAAATGGCTAAATCTAGCTCATTAAAATTTGCATTATCTCACATCCTTATCATTTTTTGTGCTGAGAAGTGAGATCATGCAGTAATTGTCTTTCCGTGCTTGGCTTATTTCACTTAACATAATGTCCTTCAGGTTCATCCATGTGGTCTCAAATGGCAGAAATTCCTTTTTTTTTAAGGTTTAATAACATTCATTGTGTATGTATAACACATTTTCTTTACCCATTGATACATCAGTGGACACTTAGGTATATATATTTTGGTTATTGTGAATAGTGCTGCAAATAAGCACGGGAGTGCAGAGATCTCTGACATACTGATTTCATCTCTTTTAGATATATACCCAGTGGTGGAATTGCTGGACATATGTAGTTCTATTTTTAATTTTTTGAGGACCCTCTGTACTATTTTCCATAATGTCTGTACTAATATACATCCCCACTTATCTGATGTTGTATTATGATATGGCATGATAACTAAGAATAGTATTGAGATGAAATAAGGAGATGAATACAACAAAAAGTTTAGAGGCTGACTTGATAAGATTTGGAGCTAGATAATCCTCATTGTGCTTGATGTACCAGCAAAATAGAAAGAGACTTATGTTTTAACAACTTCATTGAAGTAAAATTGACATACAATTAACTGTACATATTTAAAGTGAGCACTTTGATAAGTTTTTGTAATATGTATGTATGTAAATGAGATAATACAATATGTGTTTTTTATTTCCTCTGGCTTCTTCCATTTAGCATAATTATTTTTTGTATTTAACCAAGTATGTATATGTCAATACAATAGTTCATTCCTTTTTATTGCTGGTTAATCTTCCATTATCTGAATATGCCATATTTTGTTTATCCATTGATGGCTTCATGGATATTTGTGTTGTTCCATTTGTGACCAAGCCTTTGTATGAACACATGGTTTCTTTTCTTTTGGATAAATGCCAAGGATTAGAATCATTATATCATGTGTAGATGTATGTTTAATTTTTACAAAAACAAAAACAAACTGCAAATTTTTCTTTAAAATCACTGACAATTTACATTTTGATGGG
>NW_012145079.1:3396937-3398984 GCF_000956105.1 Propithecus coquereli
GCCACGGCACTCACTCTAGCCTGGGCAACACAGTGAGACTCTGTCTCAAAAAAAAAAAAAAAGAAAAAAAGAAATCTGAATGTTGACGATATTTAGTAGCAGAAGTTATCATCACCACTTAGCTAATGAGTGAGTGCTCTAATTTCTCAACTCAAAAAATATTCTCAATCTTTAAACACCGAGTTACGTTTTGTGGTCAATACGGCAGTAATACAGTGAAGAACTACCTTAAATGTGACTCGTGGTCCATGCCCAGTGTTTTCCTGCCTCTACACCGTCCTGGGGTGGAAAATTTTGCCTTGGACTTAGTGCAAGTTACAGGTGGACATTTCTGTTTCTGGGAAGACTCACAACTTGCACAAATATGACAAGATTATTGTGGGAAAAGTAAAATAGTGAGAAAATAGCAATCCCAAGAAAATGTGTCATAAAGGATCCTAGAAACCTACCTTCAACCTGCTGAAAAGGTGGAGATTACTTATATGCTGTTTACTTAGAGGAAGAAAGAAAAGAAAGCTTCCTTGCCACTCTTTAGCTTTTTTTACTTTCAACTAACTGAAGAAATGATTCACTGGAAATTAAGACTTGATTTAAATGACATTTTTTAGACCATTACTCACCATTCTTCAATTCTCGATGTAGGTATAAAAATATTCCCTGTGACTTTTGAATTCCTTTGGGATCAGAGAATGAGATGCCTACAGATGTGTCTAGAATATATAGCATGGTCTGAATTTAGTAAAGGAAGAAAAGTTCAAACTGTCTTCAGCTTTCAGCAATGTTTTGGGTAAAGTAAAATTATCCTGACGAAAATATAAGTAAATATTTTGACTGCGTTTCACATATGTATGATGCACCAAAAATTGCATTATAAATGTTTGGAGGTGGTTAAATAGTTACTCATAGTTGGCAATAATATGTCTAGATGATGGGAAGCAGGTAGGTTCTGCTTGCTATCAAATGGACTTTCTGCTACTAGAGAATTTAACAAGAAATTCTTGAGCATTTGTAAATATCCACATAGCTTTTATTTATTTCCACTGAAAGTATAGGTACAAAAAAATGGGCATTCTGTGTGATTATGATTATTTTTATTATTGCTAAGATTGTGATTCTACTTACTATCAAGGATGGATACTTCTCTGTTTGAACTGAGAAATACAATCCCTGTTCTAGAACAGAGAGAGTGCTGACATCGGAGGTTGAGGACATGAAGACTGCTCTCTTTGCTCCTCCCCCAGTCAATACAGATCAGGAGACACAGACCAAAGACAGGGATGATGAGAAGAGTTCAAGATAAAAAGGCTCAGTTCCTTCAGTTTTGGGACCTAAATCTCTGGTGTTCACTATCTTTTATAATGTCTTAAATGCAAAGGAGAGATTAAGACAAATCAATTAGCTATAATTTTGTATGAATTCTTTCATCTCCTAATCAGACCATTTCTAGCTAATGTAAAGAGTTCTAGAGGGATAGACTTGGTTCCACTGCTAGGAAAATAGATACACAATTTGGGGTGTCCCAGGGTAGCAAGAGAATTAAGAGTCATTGGATTACTATCCATGGGAGTGCCTGAATCCTATTGTAGTAGTCATGGTAATGGAGGGAGAAGTTGGAGTAGATATTAGTACTGGCATAGGGAACTTAATAGAATTTGAACTCTTTCTATATACTAGACTTTTAGAATTTGCCTTAGACTTTTAATCAGATTATATATGCATAACTAACTACTAAACACTCTGTTCATGTCTTATGATATTTAAAGATAATTATTGAAAGCCTTTTAGAAATAGTTCCTAAATTACAAACAGATTGCATTACAGAAGCTTATAACTTGATGAAATGGAGCTGAAGGATATATTTACTTTTTGGAACAGAGTGATACCAAGTATTGAAAATTCTCATTTGAAACATATACATTGCTTTAATCTATCTGTATATGTTCTCTGGTATACATTCAAAATAAGAGAATAAAATTTTCAATTTAATTTTTAAAGTGTTTCAATTTTATATGAGTAGTGAACAATACTCATCCTCTCTATAGAGACT
>NW_012145079.1:3402844-3408715 GCF_000956105.1 Propithecus coquereli
TAAAGTTATATGGGTTTTTTAAATTATTTATGGATTTGACATATATTTGGAGCATTTGAAATAGCAATTTTTATGTAAACTACAGAATCAACAGCTATATACTAGACAACTACCAGAAAATGAGTCATTATGAATGTTAGGGTTTGAATTGTTTCCTCCAAAAAAATACGCGTATATCCTAATCCCCAGAAACTCAGAATGTGACCTTGTCTGGAAATAGGATCATTGCACATGAAATTAGTAAAGATGAGGCCATACTGGAGTAGGCTGGGCCCTTGCTCCAGTGTGACTGGTGTCCTTGTGAAGAGAGAGACGATGCGAAGGAGACACACAGAGAGAAGACAGTGTGATGACAAAGGCAGAGATTCAAATGATGCAGCTTCAAGCCAGGCAATGCCTAGAAGTGACAGCCACTTACAGGCAGGTAGGAAGAGGCAAGGAAGCATTCTACCTGGTCTTGGAGGGAGCAAGGCCTTGCCAACACCTTGATTTTGAACTTCAAGTTTTCAGAACCTGAGAAAAGGTTTTTTGTTGTTTTAAACCCCCAAGTTTATGGCACTTTGTTATGGCAGCCCTTAGGAAACTAACACAATGAGCAAATACATTTTAATAAAATCTCAGACGTCATATAAAGACACAGTTTATATATAAAAGTTTTGAATATCCACAGTCGTAGAAGTTCCTTAGATCAGAAAACAATCAGTGAAATTCTTATTCACACTCAGACCCCTTGGGGTGCAGATTGACTTCCTTTGAAGTTTGTAGGTCTTTGATGGTTGTGGGTCTAAGTTTTCAGTAACTAATTTCCTATGTACAATAGCTTATTCTTTATTTTAAGGTCCTCCTTCCCCCATGACTCTTGATCTGTTTTTACACACTGGGATGTGCATTCGCTTAGGAAGCTGGCGTGAAGGACACATAGATCAGGATGAGAACAAGCAAACCCTGCAATCATGGCAGCTGGAAATCCTGAAAATGATGATAAAGGAGAGGAAATAATACACCTCTCATTTTCAGTAATGTAATTTGGGCTATTTAAAAAAATAGGAGAGAGGGAAGCCTGTTATTCAGTACTCCTTGTCAGAAATAGAGAAGCTGGGTTAGAGGTATGCTAGCAGAGGGCTGGAGAGATGGCCCGGCATGGGAGAAACAACACAGAGGTCTGACCAGTGGGCATCCGTGATGATTGGATGAGTGAGAAAAGGAGAAAGAATTAAAATGATGCCAAAGAATAATTTCCTTTGAACAGACACTTCATTCCTTATTCCTCCCTGCTCTGTGAAAGTGATGTCAAAGACTGGCAGAGTTATAGGGATCTATTTTCTCCTTTTGGCTCCTTTATGTGTTGTTTTTGTTCAGTTGCCCCCTCTGTTGCCAGACATGTTGGAGCAGATAGCACAAGCGGGGGGGTCAGTTACTGTGTGGGTTCTGCTATTTCCAAAACACATAATTTTTTCTCTCTCCATCATAGACTAATTTCATTCCAACTTCAATGAACAGATAGTTAACAACTGAAGATTATTATTATTTTTTTACCCAGAAAATTTGTCAGCAAAAATAAGTCTGCAGAGCAGTTGTCAGAGAGGCCAAAAAGAGTTTGGTGGAAGGAAAATAGATTGAAAGATCACAAAAGGAAGTGATCTTATTCTCAAACCTAAGAATAGAATTTAAAAATCATCTGTTTAGAAGACTTAATGCATTTGAAACGCATATAACCCTTCATTTACATCACCAATATCTATGGCAGGGTAGAGAAGGGACTCTGTTCTGTGATATAAACTTCTGATTCTGGGAAGAAGGTATAAAATAAGTCTTGTATTTTGTAAGGTCTTGTACAATTTAATTTTCTCACACACATGTCTTGATATTATGTGAAAAAGGATAGGGAAAGGAAAAGAAGAGTGACTATATCATTTTATCTCAGAAGAACAACGAATATTCATTCCCATTCTGTCTCTCTTTCCTTTCTGGATTCTTGCCCTAACGGGAGATAGTAGAGTCCAGGCTTCAGTAGGAGTCTGTCCAGGAGATGTGACCAAGAGTGGAGCACCCTCTCTAAACATGCCACTCCTCTTTGCAGAAAACGGTGGCTCATCAGAGATGGGAACAAGCTCCATTCACGGATCTGGACCAAACTTTGCTCTTAGTTTTCCGTCTACCATTGTCATCTGTTATTCACCTACGTGATTCAACAGTCAAATGGTGGTATCCTCAATATCATGTAATTTTCTGCCTCCACCCCTCTATTCATTTTTTAAAAAGCATCTAGGTAGCTACCTAGAAATGACTGGCATTTTTTTTCATCTATTTTTCATAATAGCTTGAAACAATTCTTCATATGTGCCCTGAGGGGGGTATTGGTGAATAGATGCAGACTTTGTGCTGACTGCTGCCCTTTGAGATTTTCAAAGAATGTTCTTTATTGGCTCTACCTTCCTACCACCTAAATTGGGTTTTGTTTGTTTGCTTTTTTGTTTATCAAGTTCCATGGTTGAATGCATTCAGTGTTGAGGTTATCATCCCCCACTTTATTTCCCTTGCCTCTGCCATTTTCAACTTCCCATTGCTTCCCACTCATCATTCCAGCTCAGCTGCCAAACCTAATTTGAATTTAGGCCCAGGAGTAGTTTAAGAAGTTTCATCCTGTCCCTGCCTCCCCAATACTATCATAAGGAGTTTAGTTATCATCTTCCCTTCTGGTTTTGAGAGATCAGATGTGATGCTTCAGTAATATGCATTGATCTATTCCTTGAATCCCAAGTCTGAATTTAACATGTGTGTTCAAGAAAAACAATTAGGTGATTTGATGACTGGATATGAGATTTTTGAACTTAACAGAGCCAGGGGGCTTGTTGGCCAAGACAGTCTGCAGAGGAAAGAATCTAAAGTTTATCACTTAGTCTTCTTGATTATTCTCAAGCTTTTTAAGCCAATGTATTCTCAGCTTTGATTAAATCTTTATTAATGTTTTACCTTTTAACAAGGCTGATGAAAATTCAATTAGCTAGCTAGTTATTTTATTGGTATTCCTTTATGCCTGAATTATTATTATCCTCTGAATGCAATTTCCTTGCAGAAATCTTTTTAAATTAAGTGCTCATTTTGTGATATTATATTAATTAAAGTTAGGTTATATAGTAGGTAAAAAAATATATAAATAGGTAGAACAGCAAAACCCTTAATATGCTGAAAGTGAATACACATTATATATTTGTGTATATGTCTATAAGTGATTGTATATGAATATGGAAATATATGTGTATGTGCATATCCTTGTATGTGTAAGAATATGTGTATATCTGCAAAAATGGTAATTTCTAACATTTATTGAACATATACTATGACCTAGGAACTGCTGTATTTTTCATACATTACTTCATTTAATTTTATAACAACACTTTGAAGTAAGTATTTCTATTATCCTCATTTTACAAATCCAGAAAAAGGCAAAGTGAGAATTTAATAATTTATTAACATTCACGCAATCAGGAAGCAACAAATCCTGGATCCAAATCCCAATGGGCTCTTTCCAAGACTTATGTGCTCTTAATCTTTACGATATCCAAATGTATAAATAAGGCACAATAGATTTGCCATATCACTTTAGAGTCACGGTGATGACAATAGGGTAAGTCTGCGAGAAACTATGTATACACATTTTTCTCCTATTTTCCCCAAGCCTCTTTATCATCTATTCATGTTTCTCATGTCCACTGAATCCCAGTGAGTTTCACACTGGTCTTGGCCCCTTTCTGGCATTCATGCTTAATGGTGAAATTAGCCAGCTCTCATCCTCTGGCTGCAATCACACTTTTTCAACTTTTTCACCTGCCCAAGGGTTCAGTGATTTGTTGTGAATTATTCTTGATTTTTTTTTTTTGCTTATTCCTGCAATTAGATATTATGCTAATCTGTACCATAAAATATCTGCTTGATGTGTGACTTCTGTACAAATCCTTTTAAAGGCAGCTTTACTGAGCTAAATTTGCTTGTTGGTAGCCTCAATAAGAGGGCTAATTTTAAATGAGGAAAGCAAAAAAATAGGAAAATAGAAAAAAATTAGAAAAACTGGAAGACTATTTCACATTACTCAAAAGCCTTTATATAAGGCAATGCTTCTTAAAAGTTGGTGCCTGGATCAGAGTCACTTTGGGAACTTGGAACTTGGTAGAAATGCAAAGTTTAGGTCCCCACTTTGGACCTACTGAATCAGACACTCTGGGGGTGGGGCTCAGGAAGGTGTGTTTTAATAAGCCTCCAGGTAATCCTGCCACTTGCTCTACTTTGAGAACCACCACTCTGTGGCCCATCCCTATCATTCCAGTACTCATGCAAATCTGCACACTCACACGCACACATGTACACACACAAACACCCACTCCCAGGGTTTCATGGTCAGCTGTTTCTTGCTTGCTTTACAAGCTTTAGAATGTATATTTACATTGAATTATAAAACTGTTTTTTAAATGTTTATTGGATCAGTGGAGTTGTAGATAATTTCATTAGACATCAAATCCTTTAAAACAGTGCTTATTAAATTTTAACATTCGTGGCAGTCATGGTATGCATATTCTTCAGCAGGTTTGAAGTGGAGCCTGATAATCTCAATCTCTAATGATTTAGGTTATTAAGTATGAAATGTCCGATTTCCTTAAGTACTAAGCTTGACAGTTGACATCTCTGACATTTCACTTTACACTTTTTGTTTTATTTTTATTGTGAAGGCACATCCTCATTCTTTCAAAAGTGCAGTTAGGCTTGTGATTATCTTCCAAATTTTTTAAAGCAATTTTTGTGAAATCATGGATAAGTCAAAAATTCATGTTATTTTCGAATATAAGTTCCATCGTCGAAAAAATGAAGCACGGACAGCTTGAAATATCAACAAAGTGTTTGGGAAGGATGTGGCTAATGAATGCACAGTACGTCTATGGTTTCAGAAGTTCCGTTCTGGTGATTTTAATCTTGAAAATGAGCCATATGGGCGACCTGAAACCAAAGTGGATAATGATGAGCTGAAAACTGTAGTGAAAGTGAATCCATCTCAACCTACAGGTGAATTAGCAGGAAGATTTAGCATCACTATTCCACAATATTGAACCATTGGAAACAAACAGGCAAGGTAAAGAAGCTGGATAGATGGACACCGCACAAAATAAATGAACATCAGAAGAGCAAATCATCTCAAACCTTCCCTTTCTTTGCTGTCATGACATAAAGGTAAACCATTTCTACACCGTATTGTTACCTGTGATGAAAAATCGATTCTTTTTGACAACCTTAAGCCTTTGGGCACATGGTTAGATAAAGATGAAGTGCTGAAACACAGTCCAAAACTGAATATTCATAAAAAAATGTTAATGGTGTCTGTCTGGTGGTCCAGCGCTGGTATCATCCACTACAGCTTCATGAAACCTGGTCAATCAATAACAGTGGATGTCTACTGCAACCAACTGGACGAAATGATGGTGATGCTTGTGATTAAGCAGCTGAGAATGGTCAATAGAGACAGGTCAATCCTCTTGCAAGACAACGCTCAACCACATGTTGCACAAACAGTGCTGCTCAAACTACAGAGACTGAACTTGGAAACTCTCTGTCATTCATCATATTCACAAGACCTTGCACCAACTAACTACAACTTCTTACATGCTTTGGACCCCTTCTTGCAAGGAAAAATTTTCAGTTCTCAATAGGCTGTGGAAAATACCTTTCATGATTTCATGGCCACTCACTCTCCATGCTTCTTCATTGCTGGCATAAACAAGCTGCTGTTAAGATGGCAAAACTGTGTCCATAATTTAGGCACATAATTTGATTAATTGTACTGCTTCTTGTTTGAGATGTAATAAGCTAAACTTTTGATTCAAA
>NW_012145079.1:3412729-3414354 GCF_000956105.1 Propithecus coquereli
TTATCATTTACTAGATATGTAGCCTTAGATAAATCTAGTGATCTCTTATAACTCCTCCTGTCCTCACCCTTCAAATACAGTAAGTAACATCTATGCTACATCTCAAACATATTGTCAGGATACAATGATGTCATGTTTGTGTAATGTTTTGTATGTGGTAATCAGTTACCCTTAGGCAAGGTATTTGCATCGGTTCTACTAAATTAAGCTATGACAATTTACATTCTGGTGAGCACAATATTCTTTCATGTGTTTTTCTTATTGCCTCAACCCAATTAAAAGACTATTTATCTTTTCTGATGGTGAAGGTAATAAATGCTTATTATAGAAAATGTTGAAAGTACACACAAATATAAAAATAGCAATCCAGTGTAATGTCGTAACCAAGAAATAACCGCTAAGCCAAGAAATAGCCACATTCATGTATTCTTAAATATGTGTTTATATATAGATGTATGTGTATCTTTGTGGACTACTTTGCTCTCTGATCAACATATAGTATGCATGTTCCCATTTCCCAGTTCTGTTTTTGCTTCCTCCAGGGCAGCCATAGTATCCTGATTTCAGTTGTGTCTCCCTGAGCACATAGCCCTGTGCCTTGGCTATAATAAATGTTCCCTATACGGGCTTTATTCACAGAATGACTTAAAGCTCTCTGATGGTTTAAATATAAAATTATGTGCAACAGAACTTCTGTCTTTAAAGATGACTGTGTTCTTATTGACGAACTGAAGCCATTACATGTAACACTGACTTATTTTCCCTTTTCCTTTCCCTTTGGTTTAGTTTGTTGCCCAGCCCAATTGTCAACAGCTGCTGGCATCTCGCTGGTACGATGAGTTTCCAGGCTGGAGGAGAAGACACTGGGCAGTGAAGATGGTGACATGTTTCATAATAGGACTTCTTTTTCCCGTCTTCTCTGTGTGCTACCTGATAGCTCCTAAAAGCCCACTGGGACTGTTCATAAGAAAGCCATTTATCAAGTTTATCTGCCACACAGCATCCTATTTGACTTTTTTGTTCCTGCTGCTGCTTGCCTCTCAGCACATCGACAGGTCAGACTTGAACAGGCAAGGTCCACCGCCAACCATCGTCGAGTGGATGATATTACCGTGGGTCCTGGGTAAATGTGTTACTATAGAAAATATAATAAAAACGTGTTACTGCCCTGGAATTTTGTTGCTCAGAAAATAATATTCATTAATGTTTGGGACACAGGACTGTTTAAAACAGTTTCTCACCATTGAAGCTCCAAGACCTAATCCCCAAAGCTAAATAAATATTTTACATGCTGCAGTGCACCTGCTCCGAAATGTAGCCTGTGAAATATAACCTTAAGTTTTAGAAGTCCAGATTTTAATGACTTTATATTCCATGAATGATTCTCTGAGTTTTTGTTTGTTTGTTTATTAAAGCTTTTCAACATGTCACATTGGCCATATATAAATAATCATTCTAATTCCTAATAGATAAGCCTTGTAAAAGAAAGTACAGATCAACCTGAAGAGGTGGGTGCAGCGGCTCATGCCTGATTACAGCACTTTGGGAGGCCAAGGCAGGAGGGTTGCTTGAGCTCAGGAGTTTGAGGTTGCAGTGAGCTATGACGACACCACTGCACTCTAGCT
>NW_012145079.1:3415904-3419264 GCF_000956105.1 Propithecus coquereli
AATACAGCTTATTTTTGAATTGATAAAGAATAAACAGTAATACGCAGAGGAAACTAGCATGTATATGAATTTGTGCTCCTTTTTGAGCTCAGGAGTCAGATTGTCCTTATGTAAATCACTGTAAAACAATCAATGCAAAAGTTTCAACTCTGTAATCGGCCAGCAGTCAATTTAAGACTCCCTTGTAACTATCTGAATTAGTCAAGATGGATAAAGTAGCCAGATGGTTGTTCCCAGAATCTAGATTTTGCTCTTATACAGATTGCCACAATTGGAACTTTGGATACAGATTTTTAAATTTGAAAAATATATTGAAAAACTGAAAAGATGAAAAAAGGACAAATATCAAGTAAATCTGATCCAGTTATTTTAATTAGCAGGGATGCATTAATTTTAAAATTATTTTCTGCTTACTTTGTCCATATACAGGTAGTATTTTCAATTGCTCCCTGTGAGTGATGAAATTTTTGTTTATTTGGCTTTGTTTTGTTTGATAAACTTTTCAGCTTTATCCTCCTTCTCCTCATCATCCTTCGTTGCCTTTATGTTTTGGGGTTTCAGCATTTTGCGTAGTTATTTTTAAATCATTGATACTGGATCTCACTTTCCTTATTTGTAAAGAGGAGATTAGATTCAATAATTTTCACTGTGTCTTCAATATTTGGAATCCCATGACTCAGTGATTCTATAAATAATCATGACATCAGGCTTTTAAAACTTTTTAAAGGTTATTGAAAGGGATGGATGGGAAGTTTTTAAAATTTTTTTCACAGTATGTTTTATAAATGCATGGTACAAATGTGAATTTGAATATTTTTAATGTTTCATAATAATATGAATTTTAATGTGATGACAAGAGTTGTGAGCGAATTGGCCAACAACTGTAGGGAGAGAGGGTCTATAATAAAGTGTGCCTAAAAACAAACACCGCTTCCCCCAGTCCTGGAATGGTACGGAAGATGGTAGTTCCGGTGACTCATCGTGCACCAGCAAGATGGAGTAGGGGAGTAGGAGCCGTAGGCCACCAGCATGCAGCAGGCAATGTGAAGGCCCATCTGGAGAAAGCTTTGCTGGAATGGCCCAGTGGCCACTGTCAAAGAGTCAGGTGACCCCTCCCTGAGAGTGTCCCTCAGAGGAGGTTGGGATAAAAGTGAGCACTACTCCAAATAATCCAAGTAACAGACAGAGAGAGACAAAGAGAAAAGGACACAGAGAAGCAAAAGGGAGGGAGGAAGGGGAATGCATGACGTAATCGAAGCAATTTAACCTACTTTAGCAATTAAAGACTGAAAAGTTTTAGAATATAAAAGTTTAATTATTTCAATCCTCATTTTGGTAATTGATTTAACCACCAAACCCATTTTTAATGGAAAATCTATTAATTAATGGGATACAATTTAGGAAATGCTGGTCTAGACAAGTGAGAGCAGGTGTGGTAGAAAGGGATGTGAAACTGGGTTATTTCAATCTTATGATTAGAGCAAATCTGTAGCCAAATAATATCCACATTTTGGGGAATGTGTGTTACACACACTCGCTCCTGCTCTTCTGATATGGTCTCCTCTCTGATCTACAGATGTCTCCCTGTGCCGTACACACAATATAAAATTTTCTACACTGGTCATTTACTAAGCACAGGTGTGTACTTTCCAATAGTTAAAGAAAAAGTGCTTTTAAGAAAAAGCAGAAATAAAAAATCAAGGCTAACCTAGCACTTGGCAATGGCAGGTGTTCTACAAGGACTAAACTATCTGCTTCTTCTAGGTAATTTAACACAGTCTATATATGTGTATTAGGCAGCAGAAATATTTATCCAAACAAACCTTAAATGCTCCCAATAAAGTTATTTGTTCAATTGCCCTGAGTGCCCCATGCTCTAATGCGATTTTGGCCAGGAAGGACAGAGTTTATGAGTCCAACACCTTCACTTAGACCGCACTGAATAAAGTACATACCTTTGTTTTACTTTTCTGCATGTGTGAAATGTGTTACTTAGTCCCTCAGAGTGTTTCTTCAATTTATGAAGACTAATAAGATTATAGCAACTGATTGTTATATTTTGTATTTTCCATAGGTTTCTTTAACTCCCTTCTGTTAAGGCTTTTAAGCTGTGCTGAATTCTAATACTTTAAGAATATTCTATTCCATGGGGAATGAAAACATAAAAAGAAGATGGTAGACTATTATTTGTTTATGAAATGCTGACGTGAAGGATTGTGTGGGGAAAACAATAAAACTCTTGAAGAGAACAGTGCTTATTAATGATCTATAACACTCTTCGTCAGTATTCTACAGATATATCAGCAAGAACTCTATTTTGACTTCCAAATACTTGGCTTTGACCCAAATAATAGGCAAGGAGTGTGTCAAGAGAAGATATTCTTTGGATTACAAAATTTAACTGTACTGTTCATGGAGCTTGAAATTTATTAAATGAACTACATACAAGATAATGAAGAGAGCCTCATTACCCCAGCCTTGAAGACATGCTGCCTTATTTTTTATCTATATTTACTTAAGCCATCATCATAAACTTAATTCAATTTATTACATATTTTTTGCTCACTGTATACTTTGATGAGAAGGTATACTAGACAAGATAAAGAGAAACAGTTACATTAGAAACCATTATTCATCCAGTCTGTATAGTTGAACACATCAACTATGGAATTGCTCTTTAAATCAGTCATCTCATTCCTTCTTTCCTACCCAAACAGGTCATTCTTTCCGTTACCTAGGGTTTGCTTGCTTGCTTGCCATCAAAAAAGAGAAAGGTGCCAGATGTGGTGATCACACCTGTAGTCCCAGCTAATCAGGAGTCTGAGGCAGGAGGATCACTTGAGCCCAAGAGTTCAAGGCTGCAGTGAGCTAAGATCACACCACTACACTCCAGCCTGGGCAACACAGCAAGATTCTGTCTCTTGAGGGGGAAAAAAAAGAAAGGAAAATGTCTTGCCTAAAGTTCAGCTTAGAACTGAAGAAGAAAAATAGGAAATGTGGAGTGTCGGGAGGGGGCCCCAGTGGACCTATGAAAGGACCCAAGTATTAAGTTTGCTTAATGAGTAAGCCTATATTATGATGCCAACAGAACTTTTTCAAGTCTCTTGCATGGAACGTAAACTTCTACTTCAGTCAAAACTACCCATAGGGCATCTTTTAAAGCCACTGCACACTTTCTCACCAGGGTATACCATTGCTTTCCCACCATACCTTGCCTTGGATTGCCTTCTTCTCCCTTTTCTGCTTATGCAAATATGCCCACTGGGAAGCATTCCTGGACCATTCCATCTGGAAGAGAAAATTTACTCTTAATTCATATATTGCTTAGCTGCCAATACCTATGAGAAAGGTGGTTTACAG
>NW_012145079.1:3419334-3420057 GCF_000956105.1 Propithecus coquereli
GGGCCCAAACTTTGAGTTGCCAGGACTTAGACTCAAGCATTGCCTCAACAGATATTTTCATTCATATCCCAAAAGATGGCCACAATTTTCCTTTACATTCTATCTCTAGTATATCCACCATTGGTTATAACCTTCTAGCACAAGGGATTTCTCATGTGAACATACTTCTCTCTGTCTCCATGTTTTTAACATGATATTATCTTAATCTAAATTGAAACACATTCACCTACCAAGCTGTGCCTGTCCAAATCCTGTTATTTCCAGTTTAACCAATTCCAGTTCCTTTCTTATATTTTCCCTGTTTATTTCACATTAGGCATAATTTCTTATATATTCTGTACCTCATTTTTAACAAGTCACGTTATGCTCTGTATTAAGTTATCCAGTTATGTGATTGGTCCCAATGTATTTTGAGTTCCCATAAGACAGATTTGTCTGGTTTTTACAGATCTCAGCTCTCCTTCCACTAACCTGGCCAATGTCTGACTCATAGACTGTGCTGAATACTATTGGCTTAATTAATTTGGGAAGGACCAGGTGAAAATGATGTTTTGATTAATGAAGTAGGAGCGACTGATCGATCAGTCATGTGGTATGACTGTGCTGAGGGAGATGAGAAGAAGCATTTTAATTAGAAACACAACCAGAGCTATCCCTACAAAATAGGGAGATAGACAGTTAAAGGCCATTGGCAGCTATGAAAAGATTTAGGGATGAAGTATA
>NW_012145079.1:3420443-3420728 GCF_000956105.1 Propithecus coquereli
TCATTTCTTTGTTTTTAGTAGAGACGGGGTCTCACTCTTGCTCAGGCTGGTCTGGAACTCCTGAGCTCAAACGATCCACCTGCCTTGGCCTCCCAGAGTGCGAAGATTACAGGCGTGAGCCACCACACCCAGCCCCAGACCTGTACCTTAATCTGTGAGAAATGCTCACTTTGATACCTCTCATTTTGTTTATCCCAAAAAAAAGACTTTTGATTTCGTATATTTATATCATAAATTTTCACTTTTTCTGAGTAGAAAAATTCTCTAACTTTAAAGCCTTTCAAA
>NW_012145079.1:3420778-3423185 GCF_000956105.1 Propithecus coquereli
AATTATATCAAATCTGCAGCAAATCATCATAAAGCAGAAAACCTTACAGTAACTAGTGAAAACCTTGTTTTCCTTTCCTCTTGTTATTGTAGCCACGGTTAAAATTTACATTTCAATTATTCTTTCCTCTATCATACTGTGGTTTGCTGAGAAATCACATTGTCTCAATTTAGCCCATCATTTTAAACCTCTTTGGTATCATACCCATCTCGTCATTTAGCAATTAGAAAATATGTGACAAATTTCTTGATTCATAGTCTCAGATGATCAGTTTGGATTAACTATCAAAACTGCTGAAGACACTATAAAATGAGAACAAGACAGAAAACAAAAGGGCAGCCTATCTGAATCTGAGATAGATCTATTTTCAGTTAACACTGTGATGTTCACATGGCAGTAATACTCTCCAGGGATTAGGGGGATGGGGGGGTAAACCCGCAACTAAAGGACAAGGTGAGCATTGTAGAGGGGAAGGGCATGCCTCTAACCCTTGCTTGGGTGAGACAAAGACATAAAATGTAACCAAAATGTTTGTACCCTCATAATACCCTGAAATAAAAATAAAAAAATAAAAGAAATTACAAAAACTGTACTTTAAATACTGGCAATAAGAAAAATTCAGAGGGACAATGTTTGATGTTTTACATATGTTACTAGAAAGAAAACATTCTCAAGCAAACTTTAAAATAGGGTAGGTTCTCATTAATGAGAAGTGCATAAAGTGTGATCTTGCTTCAATTAGAAAAAAAATTTAAATAATCTTTGGAATGCCCTTTGGAATTAAATAATTAAGATATTACAGTTGACATTAAAGATAAAATGACCCTGCCTCATTTAAATTAAATATCCCTCATTAGGAATATGTTCCTTAATGGAGTTTTCTTCATAGAAAAATTTTTTAAACAATTATTACAGAATTGTTTAGGAGGTTTAGTTTCCCATTATAGGTAACTTATATTGAATATCTAAAATTTCTGATGTCCCAAATGAAATACAGAATATTTCATTTTGAAAAACTACTATAGATGTAACACAGCACAAGCAGATACAGTATGCTAATCTTTCCTTTGTACAAACAAGTACTTTCTAAGCAGTAAGCAAAATGCAGTGTGATAGTGATACGAAAGTAAAACAACAACAAATAAACAAACAAACAAAAAAATCCTTGCCTTTATGAAGCTTAAATTCTACTGGAGGAAAAGCATAATAAGAAAATATACATGTGATATAATGTCATAAAATGGCAAATAATATAAAAAAAAGATCTAAATTTATACAATGAAAACAATCATTGGCTGCCTGCTACACACTAGACTTGTAACAGAATATTTCATGAATGCTGGCTAGAAGAAACTACATTCAAACCACAAATAAATGGTTAAATAAGGTATAGATTTAATGTGAGAATTATAATTCCAGCTGAGAGAAATATCTGCTAAAGGTAACATTTTCTCAAGGTATCCTGACTGCAGGGAGTTGATTTATGTGAAAATTTTTAGGATGAAAAGAGATGCCCTGGAATCAAAAAAAAAAAAAATTCATGTGAATGATCATCTTGCTTAAATAACAGGGCATGAGGAAAGAGTGTTTATATATGAGCTAGATTTGTCAAAGCAGTTATATTGTTCATTAAGGCTGGTGAATTGTGAGTGCCTTGTGTCTAAGTGCGAGTTCTAGGTGCTTCTCTAAATCCATGGTTATAAGGAGTGTGCTCTATGCTATTGGGCCATTGTGGAAAAAGCCCTGGCCTTGAATACATGCCTAGGTTCTACCACTAAGAAATTACAGGTGTTCACAACCTCTCAGGATTTTCAGTGTCTTCATCTATAAAATGAAAGATTTAGAGTGGATGACATCTGAAGTCCCACTGAATTCTATTCTATCATCCTGTCTGCTGAGCTACTGTTACTAAGAGAGAAAAAAATTATTTTTTTTGGGGGGGGGGTTGCAGGGAGGAGGAGGGATCAAAGGCATCAGGGTAGGAATGCTTTAACCTTTTACTAAAAGTGTGATATAGACGCAAAGGCATGGTCTGATTTAGTGACTATATTAATGAATCTTCTGTATTTTCTCAGCAAGTCCTGCCATCTGCTAAAGTGGCCACAAGTCCATTAGCAAGGCATTTCATAGTTCATCCATTGCAAGATTCTAGATTTGTAATAACAAGACTGAACAACTTACGAAAACGATGTGGCTTATAAGTATGTCCCCCATCATGTTAATTGGCCCAAAGAGAGATTAGAACTTTTTTTATGGGTTTTTCTCAAATCTTCTTGAACTGACTTAGATTTTCAACCCATGTCACCTCTGTGACCTCCCTGTTGTGTAAAGTAATACTTTTTGTATGTACTAAATTTACCTTTCTATCATTTTCAGGGGTTGATCCCAGACTTATACCTTTTTTTTT
>NW_012145079.1:3423670-3442562 GCF_000956105.1 Propithecus coquereli
GCTTGGGAATTTCTGTTTTATATTCTTTGCTGTATTTCAGCAATAAGAACTGTATTTAGCCTCATACTTAGATCCGCTTATCCTGTGATTTAGTACAATGGCGAAATGTTTCTATGTTATTTTCAACATCTTTCCTGTTGAAGTTCAACATTTTGTTGACTATTTAAATTGAAATCTATTGTGTTTTATATCTTTAGAAAGTAATTCACAATGGCTCTTCTATCCCTGTGCCGTGGTGTCATTGATAAGTTGTAACTCATCATCCTGCAAAGCTTTTTGAAATTTTTTGACTTCACATTTGCTTGTATTGAAGGTCATCAACACTTCTTCTCTCTCATCAAACAGCCTCAAGAGTTCTTCTTGCAGATCTTTGCTGTCAGGATGAACTTTAGCATATGAGAAAGAAATCCAAGAGCCTCATAGAGGGATCAAACTTAGGATTTTAGTCATTGTGACGTATAGTTCTTACCAGTGGAGAAAACTAATCATGGACAATTCTGTTAGAACTCTCTCAACAGATAGGTAAATTCCAGACAGATACACACCAACATCCTTCTTATACTGTCAAATCACCCATATAAGCTAGAGTAAAAAGTAAAACAATAGTTTGATCAAGCATTCCTATGGGCCTGATAACAGAGCTATACTTTTCAGGTGTCTGGAGAGAAAGTGTCATTAGAAAGACTGAATGATGGATTAGAAAGAGCTGGGAGCTGGACGATCAGAGACTTTTATGTTCTGAAGCTCTTAACTTATTCAGGGTTTGATTTTTAACATAAAATACCAGGAATATGAAATGAATAGAATATTCATATGAGAAATTTATTTTTATAAAAACTTAACATGCAAACTAAATAAAGCATGTTATATGTGTAGTGTACATTGTAAGAATTCATCTAAATTATAGCAGCAGTCCACAAACACATGCCATTTGTTTCTGGAGATATATGGAGTAAAACAGAGAAGAAAAAAAATAAAAACCTTTGGAAGCTGGTGCTCCTGCCCTCCCAAAACCCAGTTTGGATTTTTCCTCAGAATCCATTATAACTCAATTGCAACAAACTTGTGTTATAACTTAATCCTCTTGCACAAAAAAGTGTGCATATATAAAATGTAGACTTATATATTATCGGCTTAGCAAAACATTATGAAATTGATACCATGTTTCATAAAATAAGTAGAACTTTGATGAAGGCTGCCATATTAAAAAGCAGGAAATAACTTTGTTCCTATAAGAACACAAAAGGGCTGCTGAAGTGACTTGGCATTGTGGGCATGCCTGAGAATATGCCGCCGTTAACCAGTATGTAAATCTGTGCACGCTGAGCGTGATGATGAGAAGGGTCAACTGAGGAAACGGGATGTGCCATAGGAGGAAATCTACACTCTGTTAAAAATAGCTTCTATTGAATTCCTAGGCATAAAGTAAGAATCGCTCATAATATCCAGATTATACATCTTGCTTATGACACAGACTTATTTAGCAATTTTTCTTTAACAAAATTGGTCTGTCATTTCCACGATTTATTTTATATGCGTATGTTTTAAAAGGTTGCTATTAGCGAGTTTGAACATTTCAACGAGGCCTGCCCAGTTGAAGATGTAAAATGAAAAACGATGATCACATTCTCATCTAAAGACTAACAGTCCTATACAAATATTTTCTTCCTTTCTTGTGACCATTTCTTCATCTTTTGTCTGAAGTCATGAAGCTCATATGGCTTCAGGTACTCATACATTCAGCCCTGAATTACTCATTCCCTCAAGTATCCCCCCAAAGATATCCTTGCAATTATGAGACACAAGCCTATAGGTTTCCCCATTCCCCTCCTCAGCAAGGTGCTCAAATAATCTCAGCAAACTACCTGCAGGCACATGCAGACAAACACAGCAGCAGAATATCCATTTATTAATTTTAAATGAATATTTTAATTTTCAAGGAAATCAGATAATCATTGCAGTATGACATATGATCCTCATTTTCCTGTTTATCTGTGGGAAAAAATATTTCAAGATCATCTTTATGGACTTATAAACACCTACCCAGTAAAATCTCAAAGACTGAAATATTTTTAAAATTTAAATTGTTTTGTGTGCACCTACAAAGGCTAAGTAAATGATTTATTTATTGGAGATAAAATGAACTCTTTTAGGCTATGACAATGCAATACAAATCTGATACACCAAAATTGAAATCTACAGGCCTTCAGAGAATGTTCAGCAACATGGTTCAGGTGGTTTAAGGGAAGAAGGGAAATAATAGGAAATAATAGGACCCCCCCCCAGGAATAGAGGGGTCCGATACCAGGAAAGGAAAGGTCAAAGTAGAAGACTAGAGGGATCCTTGCGTTAGTTTCCATTAGTTCAGAATAGCAACAGTAATAGTAGTAATAATAGTAGGAACTAAAAAAATTAGGCACTGTGCTGAGTGATTTACTTAAATGCATGTTCTCATTTGAACCTCACAGTAATTGTATTCCATTTAACCATAATAAATAATGTTAATATCTCAATTCACACAAAGGAAACTGACTTAGAGAAATTAGATCCCTTGTCCAGGATCAAGAAGGTGACAAGTGATAAATACTAGATTCAAACTCCAGTCGGTGTAACTCCAGAGCTAGAGCCTCCATCCTCTACAAGACACTACCCCAGAACTGTGAGAGGCAGAAGGAAAGGAGGCAAAACCAGGCTAGGAACCTCGTCTCCATACTGAGACTTCTCTGCCTCTGTTTGCCCGCTCATATTTTTACTCAGGTTAAATTTGAGTGGACCATGTTTCTGATTCAATAAAGGTGTAATGTTCTTTACGAGGCACATCTGATGTGATTTACTACTGAGGATCATGTTTGCCAACAGGCCAAATTTATCACTACCACCCTCACATCACCGCTCTATCGTCATTGCCTGTTTCCAGTCTAAAACGTTATGCAGCTCTCTAATCCTGAAAGAAGCAATCTATTCCAAGAAATAAAGAACAAAGTCCTTTGATATGACCTAGAGATAATTCCTTTTTTTGCTTTTCATGTATTAATTGCTAAGACCTAACATTAAATTTCCTTTCTTCAAGGACATTATTAATTTTCAAATTTTTTATTGCTCTGTGTGTGTGTGTGTGTGTGTGTGTGTGTGTGTAGGGTGCTCAGGAAAATGTAAAGAGATACATATATTTCCTTTGGACATATTTATTTTAGAAATATTAGGCTGGGTGTGATGGCTCACAATTGTAATCCCAGCACTTTGGGAGGCTGAGGTGGGAGGATCACTTGGGGCCAGGAGTTTGAGACCAGCCTGGGCAACCTAGTGAGACGCCATCTCTACAAAAATTGTTTTAAAAAATTACCCGGGTGTGGTGGAGCTCACCTAGCTACTCAGGAGGCTGAGACAGGAGAATCGCTTGAGCCCAGGAGTTCAAGGCTGCAGTGAGCTATGATTGTGTCACTGAACTTCAGCCTGGGTGACAGAGACTCTGTCTCTACAAAAAGAAAAAAATTAAGAAGTTTATATTAAGTAGAAAGTGGTAACTTTCTACTTTCTACTTTCAACTGAAAAAGTTGATATTCAGTCATTCAAAATTTTATATTGAGCAAAGACTTGGAAAAATATTTACTCATCATGTTCCCATCTACATAAGCATTCTATTTCTTAGTTTTCATGGAAAATTTTAAATTCAACAGAAATACTATAAAAAGAATGCTACTACACTGATAGATACATCTCACTTGATTTTTAAGTAACTATATTTAGGTCATAATCTATCAAGTGATCTGGAATTCTAAAGTTCTACATTTTAGTTTTACTCTGAAACTAACATGGCATTCTTTCTTGATAAACTTTGAAAATATATACTTCCTTAATTGTATATTCCTAGTTTTTTTTCTCTAAATGTTAAAATAATGGTGTCAAAACCATAGTGGTTGAGGCGTTTTTAGATGTCTTCAAACTAAGACTATTTAAGCATTCACTGTCCCTTTATGTCAGTGTTCTATGAAGTACAGTCTACTGACTAAAACTATACTTACTGTGAATTCTTATGAAAAATTCAGATTATGGTTGGCTGATTTAGAAATTCTAGAGGTATTTTTAACGTTCAAAGTTGAGAAACAATTCTGGAAGTCAAATTTCATGTAAATTTCAAGTTCATATTAAGGAGTTTCAACTGCATTCGAATCTAAACAAAAAAACAGTTTTACTTCTTCTAATCACTCTCTCCAGCTACCTTATATCAAATATCCTTTCCTCGTTCCTTAGTTTACTATTAGATATCATAAATGTCCTAAAATTTTGAATTATTTAATAGTAGGCCCAGTTCACCTTAAAAGTCAATCTTATAATCAGTTTAAATATCTTCCTTGCCCAACAAAGGCTTGACCCATGGCTTGAAGGACTTGGAATTGTCCATCTTTTGCTCATCCTGCAACCCCAATACTAGAATGGAAGGAGGGGCATAAACTCTTAATGTTGTTGCTATTCCTATTGCTTTAGGGAAGCGGAATGACGGAAGAAGTTAAATGTCTTCATTACTTAACTGGTACCCTGGTCACAGCTCCTTCTTGGTTGATTGTCCTGCATCTCTGGCTATTGCTAAGTAGCCTGTGTGACAGGCCTTGACTTGCCGACTCTCCCGAGGGGTGTGTGAGTGCTCTTTGAGGGCTCTGTTGTGCCTCTACAATGCATAGTTCTTGGAATCAGAGATTCCTCTGCCTGGCATCTTCCAGTCCCTCAACTCCTGTAACCAGCAGTCAGTCCCCGTTTGGGTCCTGTGACCCTAACAAGTCCCTCTTGAGTCCTGGCAAGAAGGCTCAAACTCGGCCTTTTCCTATAATACCCATTTACCCTACAAGAGCATCACAGAACCTTGCCACCTCAAATGGCAGGAGGTCAGTTTGCCACAGGCTGCCCCACTGCCAAGCCCCACTGCCAAGCCCCACTGTGTTTCTATTTTCCCTGATGAGCTAGACCCAAGGGGAGATAAGTAAGCCAATTTCCCAAGCAGATGCTCCAGCAGGGAATGAGAGAGCAGTTTCTCCTTGTAGCAATTCCCCGACTTTATGAGGGACTTTCTTGGAGTCCCCCTCACTTGACAGTAATATTGGTGAGTAGACACCTCATCTCTCCTTCTGGTATTCCTTCTTAGCACAAAACTGCACTGACCTGCCCTGGTCATTCTCTCTCCGTCGGTCTCCCTGTGTTTTCCCTGTATAGACCACTGGGTTGGAGGGGGAAGTTGTCTATAATAGATATGGTCCTGATGCCTTTTGGTAAGCCCTAGAAGGAAAGGTTTGGCTATAATTTTCTGCAAGCTCTCTTCAGAAAATGAATACTTGGAGCCCTTGTCTTCATCTTTGTTTGGGTTTTAAACATAATGCTGAGATGGCGGAAGCTGCCCCTAAACTGAGTGCCACTTAGGGGTGCAGCATAATGTGAGTCTCTGAGTAAAACAGTTCATTTAAATTTCTCTTTGAACAGAAGCAGAATCTTGACTAGAGACTACGTTTGGTTTGAAAATCAAAAAATTAAACAAAACAAAGGTCCAGCAGGGAAGAATTCTTTGTGTTCTTTTTATCTTCATTGATTTGGTGCCTTACCATGGAGCTCAGGATTCTATGAGCAGACCAGATCAGATCCCCGACAGCTTTTGGACTTAAATAACAGACCCTTGGAGGTTGCCATAGATGACCAGGTGACTTGCTCTTTGTTTGGGGTTGTTGTTTATTATTTGTGCAAGTAGGGACAGCCAGAAAGGACAAGACAAGAGATCTGTTTGCAGAGTTACACTTTTGTCACATGTAATTGGGGCTGTTCAATGTGGCATCTGAGCACTGCCTACTCCATCTCATCCTCACAGCTAGCTTCACAGGCTGGGACGTTAATACAATAGAACTCTCCAACAGCCACGAGTGAAAACTGTTATGGGAAAGGTAGGGGAAAAAAATAGGAAAAACTTCCAGGCATCCACAAATATTTTTAAAAGGAAGTTCTCTGAGTCATTTGCTCTATGATCTTTCCTTCCTTGTTCCCCACAGTCTTGACATCAATGCTTGTAATTAGGCCTCCGCCACGACTCTGAGAAATCATGTCATCTTTTTATAAACAGCAAAGAGCAATTTTGAAATGTTCCCATTATGGGAACAGGACAAACATTTTGTGACAGAAGCTCCCTTAAGCTTTGTTCTCTTCAGGCTTTTTAGTTACCATGAATAGTTTACTATCTGGATGCATTTTTCATTTAGTTAATAGCACCCTCTGGTTTTTCTAAAAGCTTGTTTCTTCAAAAATTCAGTGAATGTTGCCAGAACAGATGAAACTTGGTATTTCACTAACATGCTCATAACAAATAGAAATCAATAGCCACCAATAAGGTATGTGGGGACTAGAGCTCTATGAAACGACACTTCAATCTAGAGCTTAAAAACAAAAAAGAGCCCAACCCCTTCCCCATCAGGCATTGATTGGCAGTTTTATCTATGGCTCAAGTAAAAAAAAAAAAAAAAAATGATGGCATGAGTTCCTGATTTTATCAGGATCTCTGTTTTATCCCATACAACTGTGACTTTCAAAGGTCAGAAGTAAGATGAGATTTTAGGTGGTCAAGAAGTCAGACTTAATGTCTCCTCCTCGCCTTCAAAGGAACTACAATATATCAGAATTGTGAGTTTTTATTGTTAGTCTTCTTAGGATACCTTAGAGGTCATCTGGTCTATAACTTTCAACTGAAGTTTCATCTCCTTCAACCCATCTAATAAGAACAAAGTCTGCTCAGATATTTAATAGTAAGGAACTCTCAAGTTAAATGCTGCCTCGTACTAAGCTCATAGCCACTTCTTTACAACTGCTTTCCAGGATAGGCCTCATTCTGCCCTCTGAAGCACTTAGCTCGAGTGTCTTCTTCCTCTACATAACTGTCCACAAAATGTTCCAGTTAGCTGTTTTGGTGACTGTTAATAATCACATTTGGCTTTTCAGTGTAGTAGAAGCAGGTAAGGAGATAATGCAATCTATCCATAATGGGTAATAAAATACAAATGCTCTGATTGGTTAACAGATACTTTAAAATATATTTTACTTTATAATACATACAAATATGAAAACAACTGAATGAAAGATTCATCCAATTGGAATGAACTTTAGAGATTACATAGACCATATTGCATACATTCATTGCTGGAATTTCTTTGGAGTATAATCGACAGAAGACCGGCTCTGGACTGGAATCTCTAGCTCAAAGGATAATCCATTACAGCTTTAGAGCCACTCTCTCCAATTGCCGGAGAATTCTTCCTTACATTGGGCCAGAAGCTGTCTTTCTGTACTTTTCATATCAAGATCCAGTTCTGCTTTCTGGGCAGACCAGAGCAAGTGTTTGTTCTCTCGTACAAGACACTTTCATGGCAGCTATTGTGATGACTAATTTTAGTAAAATTTTGATAATCTTAACGGGAAGAAACAATACCTAGAAATTTATACAGTTAGGGTAAAATCATACTTCTTAGAAGTAGTATAATCCCTTCTCTTTTTTTGAAGTGAGAAAACTGAAACCTAGAGAGATTGGGCTACTTGGCTAAGATCGCAAAGCTGATTGCTAGTTGCGTTGAGCTGGCACCTCACTCACCCGACATATACTAGTTCTTATCACTGTTCCTTCTGCTAAAAATTAACTTGAAATGCATTTGTCCAATCAATTATTGCATGCACATATTTTTTAATCTCTGGAAGTTGGAAGTTTCAAGCAAGACAAACCAGATAAACTACACTGTAAAATCTAAAGAATAAGAAAATATTTTCTAAACGTACTGCATTTAGGAGATTCAGATCAAGTGCTGGTTTTTCCATTAACTAAACGCATAGAATTAGTTAATGCTGTGTCTCTTTGGTTCAAACTGCTTCTTTGGGCCTTAATTTTCTTGTTGTAGACTGTGCTTGTCTGCTGGTTTCTGTGACTGTACCTACTTTAGTAGGAAAAGCACCATGAGTGTGGGAGAGGGAACTATTTCCATGTTTGTCAAGCATTTTTCCTCATTGGATGAAATCAGTTTTAAGCTCCCCGCCAGCTCTAAAACCCAGTGGATGTTTCATATCTTATTCAGTTCTGATATACTCTTTTCTTCGACATGGAGGTGGGGAAAATTGTCACCTCCCCAATTATGCCCCAATCCTATCTGAACTCTCAAGGGAGATTTGTTTATGAAAGAAGCCTGAAAGGGGAAGCTAGGATGTAAATACCAAAAATAGAATAAAGCAGTGTTCCACAGCAGACTTTAAAATATACAGTATAAGAAATTCACCTGAAATCAGTTCTCATATGGGTTATAAATTTAAATGTAACTTAAAATTTAAAAATAAAACTTCATTGATAGTTTTAAATAGCCATTACTAGTTTTCACTAAATAATGACAGAACATCATGTGTACTGCCCTTTCATTTCTAAGTTTTATTATAAAATTTTTCAGACATACAGAAAATGTAAAAGAAATGCATAAGAATGCATATATTACCTATAATCAATATGTTACAATAATATTTACTATTTTTATGTATTCTTATCTATCCTTATTTTCATTCATCAGCATCAATCTCATAATTTTTGCTGCATTCAAATTAAGGTAAGCACTACATTTTTCAAGGGAGTACAGAGATACAAAATGTTCACAAACACAGACAGTCATATAACCACCACACAGGGGGCAGCACACCAAGGAGCCCATATCTGGCCCTTTGCCAGTTTGCTAAATATTTCTGTCTCGAATAAATGCATGAAAAGTTATGATTTTTATAATCTTTTTCTTGCTTTTAGTGTAGGGGCAATGCTTTTTCCAGATTTTTACGTCCTCAGCAGATGTTCAACTCAGTATTACACATTTCATGTTCCAGGCTATTATTATCTTAAAGGAGCCTCATTGTTTGTTTGTATTAATGTAGTTATAATGTAGTTATAGTATAATGTAGTTATAATTTTTTAAATTTTAAATTATAATGTAGTTTATCCTTTTAATATTTCCTGATCCCATATACTTTGATATCTCTCCTTCTCATCTTTACGCTCTAGAAATAGAATTATACCCTTATAATAAGATTATGGGAATAAAATAATCTACACTGATATTTTGTAAGTACTTGATAGAATTTGAAAATAAAGGATTTTCTATTTAAAATGTGACCATGATAAAGGAAAGGAATTTATATTTTCTCTGTATATAGCTTTCAAGTGATTGCTAGATGTAAGATCTTTTAATGAATTATCATGAGTGTTATAACCATCCTTTCTCCAAGACTGAAATCAGGTCTCTGAAGGCACTAACCACTCAAAGAAGCACAATAAGGTAATCAGATTAATTGTCTGAGCCAGTTATGTTTGCTAGATATACTGTTTTTCATGAATATTGGAGTCATTTTGACTTGAAAGGAAATACATCTCAAGGTATTTGCTTATAAGAAAATGTTATATTTTCCATGAGATAAATATATACTTTTAGAGGAATTACAGTTTAATTTAAAAATTGCACATTCTTATGAATTTATCAAATGAATAAAAGAAAAGTGAGGCTGCCTTAAAGGATCTTCTAGAATTAACTTAGTGTCCTGAAAGTCTTAAAATATGGCTGGAACACCATATTATTATATATTAAAAATACATGTTGTATCTAGTATAACTATATGATCTTTTGAGCTTCAAGATCTATAATGGTTAAACTGCATATGTCTTTTTTTTAGTGATTTAATTGAAAATCACACTTACAATGAATCTTTCTATAATTGCAGGTTTTATATGGGGAGAAATTAAACAGATGTGGGATGGTGGACTTCAAGATTACATCCATGATTGGTGGAATCTAATGGACTTTGTGATGAACTCCTTATATTTAGCAACAATATCCTTGAAAATTGTTGCATTTGTAAAGGTAACTGTTATTTCTGTTGTTGATAAAGCATAAGTTCTGATTATTAATGATATACCTTGACGATGCTATTATTTTTACTAATTAAGTTACCTAGAGCTTTATATGTATGTGAAATTCATCGGCTCATGGTTTTGTTGATAGATATATAGGGATAAAATACATAGATAATGCATAATCTATAATCACAAAACAAGTTTTAATAAACACTCAGAAGTTCTCATCCAATTTTCTTGCATCTAAATAGAACAAAATAGCAAAATTATTCACAGTAGCAATTCTAGTTTCTAATCCTTTCCATTTTTAATGATATTCCACCTCAAACACTGTTTAAATTTTGGCAACCAAAATCTATTTTTATCAGTTATAACTAATAGATAAAATTTCATAGACAGATCAAAATATTACTCTTTCAAAGAACTGAAATTACTATTTCAGTTTAAACTAATATAGTTTAATATAATTAGAGCAGAATATAATTGGTCTCCTCATCCCATTCAATATGACAGTGCCTGAAATCTCACACACCCATTACTCCCCCAGATTTTGTACAATATCAATCTTATCCCCAACCACATAATTTACATAAAACATTTTGTTCTTCAATGACAATTGGGATTATTTTGTATTTTGGGGGAATTTTTTTAAACCAAAGGATTATCTAGTTTATGTTTTTCCTTTTCCCTCTTTCCTTTTCCTTTAAAAAAAGTGTTTTAAAATGATCAGTGAATTGGCAAAAAACAAAGAATGTTTAATTGGGTGTTACATGAATAATTCATGCAATTTAATGATCTGAACTAGGAAATGCTAACATGTTAATGAACTCTTACTCATTTAGTCTAGTTCTTAAAATAATGACCTGAGTCCCTTTGAGCAATTTTCAGTTATGACAGGATCAAAATTGCCCACAGTTGAGAAGGCCATAGTTTCCAGCATTTGTTCAATTAAAATGTTGCCAATGTTCACCAAAATATTAGGAAAAAGCAATTTCTATCAATTTTATGGAAAGCAAGCTATGTTTTAAGAATGAAAACACAATTTGGTAATTTTATCTATACGCATTGAGGCTAATAATCCTGACGAGTTTAAGACTGCAGAAGGCACTATCTTAATGAAAGGACATTGTGCATCTACGTAGGAGGTGGACAACCTGTTATTAAGTGCATAGCTCTTCAATCCCCTTTCCTCTGTGGTGATCCTTAGGTACATCTATAAAGTTGTTTAGACCTCTTTCTACTAAAAAGGAGAATATGGGGGGTTTTTTGTGGCCTTGTGCTATCATAAAATTCTGGAATTATATGACAATAACAGTTTTACTCTAACTTCTAGGTAAATGAGAATGATGAGGAGGGCTTGCTAAAACACAGATTCCTTCACACCATCCACGGATTTTAAATTAGGAGTACTAGGGCAAGGCCCACGTTTGCGTTTCTAACAAACTCCCAGGTGATGCTGATGCAGTTGACCTAAGGAAGACACTTGGAAGAGCTTTGTGTTGTATAATCCTATTCAACAGCTCAAGGAAGTGTGAAATTGAGTCCAAAAGAAACTTCTATTATGCATTTCTTAGAGACAGTATTTCAATTAAGATATATAGCATTTGTATTTATTACTTTTATATGGTATTTATTTTTGTGCATATACTTTTTCATATATAAGAAATCTCACATGTAGTGGGTACACTTACATATATTAATGGATACTTGTGGATTTTTTTGCCTCGAGACTTTCAGATATGAGATTTCAGATATGGGATGTCAATTTAATTAAAAAGTTGTGAATCCAACACATACAAAATCTATTTTACTATTAAAATCTGAACATTGTTCCTTATACTACAGGGAAGCTTTACATTTAGAATTAAGCTCACTCACCCAAGTAATGAAGGAGGAGAGGGAAGAGGAAAAGGAGATGAAGTAGTACACAGCAATACCACAGATGACGATGACCTAAGGAACACAAAATGTTCAGAAAATAAATTGTTTATATACTGGTTATAGGAATTCAGCTGTGACTGCGAATCTAAATTATGAAATGTTCTTTATGAGTGATTTGCTTCTAGTACAATGTGTGTTTGAGTTGCATGGGTATGTTCAATGGCATGCACTTCAGAGTCATTTCCTGGGCTCATTTCTTTCCCCCATCACTTCCTAGTTGGGTGACCTTGGACCTGTTTTTTCACTTCTCTTTGTCTCATCCATAAAACAAGGAAAATTATGATTTCCACCTTATGCTGTTGGTATGAGAAGTAAATGAGTTAATATATTTCAAGTGCCTTTTACAGAGTAAGCACTCAGGGTTAGTTTTTCTTCTTTTTCTTTGCCTCCTGCTTTCTCATCCTTCTTTAGATACTATGAGTCCGCAGGTAATATCTTTACTATGTTTCCTCATTTGCTTATTTTCGTTCAAAAAGAGTTCGAGCTCTAGATTCACACTTGCCTTTACTATGTCTAATCTGTGTGATTTGGGGCAAGTTGTTTAATGTAGGCCTCAATTTTATTATCTGTAAATTGATGATGATAATCAAAAGAGAACTTATCATGGGAGTCTGTGATGCCATGGTGATTTGTTGACTCATCCTTCCTTACTTTATTTTTGTTTTAGCCTTCAATGTTCCCAGGCTAATTTTTAATAACTTACAAATTACTCTTTCAGGAAAAGCTGCCTTGTCTGTGTGCAAAAAAATAGAATCTGGTATAAATAAGGCAAACAGCTATTATATTGATCAAGCAGCTAATTCAATCAATGTGCATTTATTGAAGCACACTAAGAAATTAGCTTTTGATCTTGTTCCTGAGAATGCAAAGATGCTTGAGAGGTGGCTCCTGCCTTCAAGTAGCTCACGGTCAGGTAGATGAAAGAGAAATCCATAAGTAAGGATCTTACAATGGGATAAGGTCTGTGACAGGGGATATGGTAGCATCAAGGAGGGAACTAAACTTGACTGTAATAGCATGGAAATGTATGGAAGACAAAGTGAGTGGGCATCTATCATGCTCATGAGCACGCAGGAACATTCAAGAGAGAAAAGACACAATGTGGAAAAGTCTGGAGTATATAAAGCGGAGTTCAATATCTATGTGGGATGATCCTGGAAATGGGGGCAGGAATAAATGAGCCCTAATGAAGCTGAAGTGACATTTTATTATTGTACCCCCAGGCATCAACAAGCTCCAGATTAACTAATACTTCATACATAGTGCAAAGAGAAAATAATTGACAAACTTCCCTCTTGAGGATTAGAAGCAAATTAAAAAAAAAAAAAATCCACAATCCATGAGCCGTAAAGTGCTATCGAATAAAAGTATTCAAGAAAGCACCACAAAACCTTGCATTTAAAGAGAAGAATATTGAAGTCATATATATTTTTGTGCTCTGTCTTTCAATATTATAATGCTGTTGCATTGCATATAAAAATTGAGAGCAACTACTGAGTGCTTATATTGGTTCCGTTCTCTGCCATTAAATGTTTATTGATTTAATCTTCATGAACATTCTATGAGGTTTCATTATGGTTATTGTTTTACAGAAGAGAAATTTGAAGCATAGATTAAGTATTAACTTGCTCCAAGTCACACAGGTAGGAAGTGATATAAGCAGTACTCACATCAAGCATGGATTTAGAGTCCAAACTCAACCACGGCCTTGGTTAGAGGGGTCCTTTTGTGTGTGCTTTAAAAAGATCTCCCCTACAAGTGGAAGAATTGAAAAAGGACGGATGCCGTGGACCAAATTGTGTCCCCCACCCCCCACCGCTGCCATAATTAATATGTTGGAGACACCCAGTGTGGTGGCATTTGGAGATGGTACCTTTGGAAGGTCATTAGATTTAGATGAATTCATGAGGGTTGGGCCTTCATGATTAGATTAGCGTCCTTATAAAGAGAGACACCAGGGAGTTCGCAAGTTCTCTCTCTCTCTGCTGTGTGAGGACACAAGGAGAAAGCCAGGAAGAGAGCCCTCACCTGAAACCAACTATGCTGGCACCTTGATCTCAGATTCCAGCCTCCAGAACTGCAAGAAATAAATTTCTCTTATTTAAGCTACCCAATCTAAGGTATTTTATTGTTACAACCTGAGCTAACTAATACAATGGACCAATTAAACAAGGATGGCCCCCATGCCAGACATTTTAAAAGGCTCTCCTTCTGAACAGAATAATTACAACTAAAAACAGAAAAATTAGCCAGCATAGTGATGCACACCTATAGTCCCAGCTACTTGGGAGGCTGAGGCAGAAGGGTCGCTTGAGCCCAGGAGTTGGAGGTTGCAGTGAGCTACAATGACACCACTGCACTCCGCCTGGGATGACAGAGCAAGACTCTGTCTCAAAAAGAAAAAAAAAAAAAAGTTACTTTGTAAAACTATGACTATATTTAAAATCCTAAGAAAATGTATATGTGAATAATGGAAGAAAAATTTTCAAAAGCAAAACTTAAAAGAATGAAATCAAGAGATAATTACTCAATGTTTATATGTCTATTTATCCCTGACAAGAAATGAGCGTTTTGGGATCAGAGAACAGATAAATTATTTACTCACGTAGTAATCTTAGTATTGGTTCCCCACGCTCCAGTCCCCTAGGGGAGACATGATGAGAGCCAGATGTACAAGGGTTTATACCACTGGAGAGAAACTCGGAAATTATAAATCCCAGAATTTATATGGTGCAGCTGAGCCAGCTGCCCATCTTTCCCCTGGATAAAAAAAGAGAAAGACCTTAACTTTCTAAAGTAAATAAATTCTCTCTGGGGATGCAAAGGCCTCTAGGTTTATTATTCTGAGAATGTAAGCAGATGGCTCCAGGAGAGATGTTTCTAGTCTCTCAGGAGGTCTCTATCTTAACTTGCAATGATTGTTTGCCATTCACGCATCCTTTAATTCACATGCCAGCGAAGTTTTGCTCAGAAGGCCTTGACCTTGTATAAAGTGGACGTATTAGTGTAGCATTGTTTCCCGACACTTAGTAGAAGTGCCAGACTCTGACGCCAACTTGGATATTTATACAGGGGCAGAATATGTAAAATACAAAACCTTCCTCCTATGATTTTTTGAGTCCCAGCTGAGATCACTCACTATGCTCAGCACGTCCATAACAGAGCGGGACCCAGTCAGGGTGTGATAATGGACACTACATCCAGCTGCCATGGATGTGCGACCTAGAGCAAGGCACTGCATCTCCTTAGATTTGAAGGACTCTTAAAGCTCTGACAACATATAATCTCTATCTACTCCTAGCCTCACAAGCCCCAGACAGAGTTAATCACTTCCTCTTCGCTATTCTCTCAGCACTTTGTGTTCATCTCTTAGAGCATTTTTATTATAATTAGTTGTGCCTGTCTGCTCACTGGAGTATGAATACTACACAAAAGAAAATATTTCTTGAGCACCCACAATATGCACGGTATTGTGTTGAATGTTGTAAGAAGTTCAAAAAACCGATTGCATTCTTAAGAATGCTCCTTGCTTCATTTTTTGTACATTTTGAAATATAGTCCTAAGCTATCTTCAGTAAAAAACAGAAATAGAATTAGCTGTCAACATAAAGGAAGTTGTTTTCCACTTAGGCGTGTGTGTCCTTTAAGAGAGAAGTGAAGAAAGGAAGGATAATGTGATCTTGGTCTCTGAAGGAAAAGGAGGTGTCATATACGGGGGAACTAAATTGAGAGAATTAGGTAGTGTTTGGTATCCCAAAGTTTCTTGTTACAATGAATAAGAAAAATATCTTAACTTTTTTTCCCTGCATCTTCGATAATTAGCTATTTTATGCTAAAGCTATGCGTGGGAATGTTCAAGAACATTTATCAAGATTTAAAAATAGAAAATAATTTTCTTCTAGTTGAAACATGATTGTTTTAAACTGTCAGTCAAGCAAGAGTCTGAGTGTTGAGTAAGATCAGGAGCTTGTGATACATTTTCTCCTCAGAGCAATTAAAACGTACTATTAGTTTTAAGGAAAATTAATGGATTAACATTCATAAAGGTCTTTGGTGTAAAATGAACTATAAAAAGAAGGAAATTATTCTGAAAGGGCTCATAGAACTTTCTTTTTTTCTTACATTATCATTAGGGAAAAGATCCTGTTGTCTAGACATAGATTTAGTGATGAAAAAAATTCAATTCATTGTTCAGTTCTTATACAAATTTAATTATACGTTTTCATATTGCAATATTTTAAGGAGCATATTTGACCCTTTTTTAAAAAGGACACAAATTTACCTGAATAGTACAAGGGATAAATTCCATTTTGCTCTTTTTAGTGTTAAATATCAGGGTAATTCAAAGCTGACATTTTAATTAATTGACTTACTTTTTAAATAACTGCTGACCAAAATCTAAAGTAGCAAATATGTTTTTCTCCAATCACATATTTTATCTAATTAAAGAATGTTCAGATAAATATTATATTTTTACATATTAAATACAAAAAATTAGCAATTCAGTGACCACCAGGACAATTGCTAAATTAGGTTGTATTTACATTTAGGATATGCCAGATAAAAAGCACTGATGTTTATGCCCATATTGGCCATTACTATTTCCATGGCAACAGACAACTATTTTCACTCATTCGTATGTAATTTGCATGCTACACGTATTCCTCTAGAATTGGCAAGTGTGTCAAATATTGTAAGTGAGGTCATTGATGATTTTGTTCAAAATTTAATAGTTTTTCTTTATAATGTAGTTTTCTTTGCTATCAAGATATTGCAATCTTTTCCCAATATAAAATCAGGTGGGGTTTCTTTTGCCTTATATAATATTTCCTTTTTCTTTTTGTAAAGAGCATTAGAAAATTGAAGGACATACGTAATTAACATATTAACAAAAACTGCGATTGACAAGGACAGAACTAGAAGGCCACTTTGAAACTAAAGCTCATAAATTATAAATAAATAAACTTTTATGTTTGTGTAGATTAATGTTGCTGCCACCATCATGGAGTACTTGAGCTTCCTGACAATAGGTCATTATGCTGGATGGACCTAAAAAAGCTAAACATTTTCATATGCATGGGTTTGATTTACTTTCCCTTTGTTTCTCTGTTTTCTCCAGTACAGTGCTCTTAATCCACGAGAATCTTGGGACATGTGGCATCCCACTCTGGTGGCAGAGGCTTTATTTGCTATTGCAAACATCTTCAGTTCCTTGCGTCTGATTTCACTATTTACTGCAAATTCTCACCTGGGACCCCTGCAAATATCCCTGGGAAGAATGCTCCTGGACATTTTGAAGTTTCTGTTCATATACTGCCTTGTGTTGCTAGCATTTGCAAATGGCCTAAATCAATTGTACTTCTATTATGAAGAAACAAAAGGATTAAGCTGCAAAGGCATACGATGTGAAAAGCAGAATAATGCGTTTTCAACGTAAGTCGAATAGACATTTCTATTGGTGATGTCGTGCACCATTTTTTAGAGTGCACATATCATGAACTTGAAAAACCCATGACAAATGGTCGCAAAGAAAATGAGGAATTAAAATTATGCTTCCCGCAGAAAACAGAATTAGCATAGCTTTGAATAGAAATGAATCTTTCTGACATGAAAAAAATACCTGCTACACTTAAATTTTAGTAAAATCATCTTTTCTTTTAAATGACCTCATTAAAAGGAAAGCTATATATACTGTTTTTAAAATGTGGAATAATAAAGAAAACCTATGTACTATTGACAGGACATTAAAAAATGGAGCAAATGTAAAACCAATCATGTTAGAAAATCCAAGTACGTTTCAATGTTTCCTCATGTGTTTTCCAGGTACTAAAGTCTCTTCACATGTCTTCTAATTCCCTATACAAAATTTAATCATATAAAAATAATTCACAATGGAAATCCAAGACTAACCCAGCCATTATGATTATGCATGCAAAACTCTCCGCCCCTGTATCCAGATGAGAAATAGGCAGCATCCTTTGTCAACCTCGGCTTTACTGACAGCCCAGGCCTGTGAGCACCGTGTTTGATGCTCACACAGCTCTCATAAAATATGCCTCTATATACCTGTGCCCGTTTCCATCCCATTCTGATGAAACATGGTTAATTAGCACATGAATTAAGAAGTCAGGTAATTTTCCTCTACACAGCAACTACATATGAATACCCTACGATTTTGTAGATAATTTTAAAAGCCCAACCTTATTTTCAGACCATCAAAGAATTGTATTTAATGTAAGAGAGGATAGTAATTTCTCGAGTGGGAGAAAATCAATAATCTCACATAAACTAAATCACAGATCGCTAACGTTCTTTGTTGGCTTAATTCCACATCTGTTTTATCTTTAATGCCAATGTTTAAAACTCCATTTTAATTCATCAACATCTGTTTATTTGTACATAAAATTTTAATCTCAGCCTTAGAATCCTCAATTCCTTTCAGAAATAGATTTGATACAAACCATGGATCATAAAGAAAACACAAAATCATCCTGGCTTCCCTGGTCATTTCATCCCTTGTTCTCAGCTGTTTCTGGATTCTTCTGTTACTAAGCAGCAGCTCTTCAGTCTGACCAGCTCACTCAGTCCTGATGTGTTCCCACTGCCCTCTTCTGACCTTGGGCTGGAGGGATTCAATGAAACCTCTTAAAGGAACATCCTCATAACTAGCGTGGTCTTGGATGACGTCTTAATTTTGATATCTGAACTTATCTTTCCCCCCTCATTTGTGATCCTTGACTTGCTAACTTGGCCAGGGTAACTCGGACTAGGGATTCACACTGGTCAGATCCCACCAAGCTCTCTCCCCTCATAAATGGGAATTCTGTCTCTAACAACCTTCCTGGATACTTTGTCTTCCAGATTTCTGTTAGAGAATCCTTTTGCATGCTCGGTCTTTCACAGCTTTCTTGTTGCTGTATATACTGCATACCATGATACAAACTGCTTGCCAAGACCACCCCATCTGTGTCTGTTGCCATATCTTTCTGATCCCCTACTTTGTATTCCACAGGCAGAATTTCCCAACACCTAGAACTAACAGCTGGAACCATGTTACTC
>NW_012145079.1:3445722-3446727 GCF_000956105.1 Propithecus coquereli
TAATTAAGTTGTGACATTATCTTGGGAAGTTTTCAGTCCTCATCTCACCACAGAATAAGGAAAATATTAGTCACATAAAGGCATTCTGGTATGTGATGCAACTAATGATCCTTAAATCTATGGCAATGTTGGTCTCAATAAATTTGGGAACCACTCATGATCAAAATATTTCTAGAAGCAATGGCTTTGAATGTTAATCTAGATTGAGTTTTTAAAAATCCACCTAATAAAAGAACATCTCATTTAGAGATACCTTGATACCAGGATCTTAATTTATCTGAGATGTAAATATATTTTAGTTATGTGGAACTATTCTGTAAATCTCACCACTGATTCATTCCACTGAAAGAAGAAAAATAAAAGAAAGAAAGAATAAATTCTATAGTTAATCACAAAATGTCATTTTGTTTTGAATTTTCCTCTTTTAAAATTTTAATTTCAAAATGCCAATAAATACTTTGCTGAAGTGTTTACTAATGTTCCCTAAAAATTAGTAGTACTTATTTAGACAGAAACAAATAAGTACCATTCAACTATAACAACCCATTTATCTTGTATTACTGTTTTTATTTGAAAAAGCAACTGTTATGAGATTTATGTGGTAACATTCTAAATAATTTATTATATAACTCATGCTATTTACCTCGTAACTTTCTCTAAACTGCTATTCGTGTCAGGAAAAACGAGCTGAATTACGTTTGTATATTCGCAGTGAGAATACACACTCTTTGGGAAGAAAGAATACAATTATTTCACATTAAATCCACAGGATACTCTCATTAATTTTAGAAGTTGTCCTCAAAGTTACTAAAAATAAAGAATTCATGGCCATGGGCCAAATTTACTTTTTCCTGAGAAATTTTTCAAAGAATAACTTCTAGTGGCCTTAGTCTAGGGTCAATGAACTAGATTAAACTCTCCCTCCTATTGTTGGAATCTGACATCTGGGCTGCCCTTTAAGAAGACACGATCACCTCTCACACAATGTGCAAAGTTCTGTTGAGG
>NW_012145079.1:3448427-3462935 GCF_000956105.1 Propithecus coquereli
AAGAACCATTCTTAGTTCAATGGCCATGCAAAAACAGGCTATGGATCACATTTGTACCACCCTGCACCAGGAAACTAAGTGTAGCTTTCAAAGCTTTGGGAAAGATTAAGTACACCTGGGAAAATTAAGCACACCATTTGTGCTAGTTTGACGAAAACAATTTTCTTTAACTCTTTTTATTAAGTTTAATTTTATAGTTGTCCTAAAAGATTATTTTTATATTGATAATGCATTTTTAACTTAATCATATGTATGTAATAGTACCAAGTTCTATTGTTATATCTTGTTGTATAATGGTTCTATTAATATAGCTATTAACGTCATTTTATCTTTTTTCCAGGTTATTTGAGACACTCCAGTCTCTTTTTTGGTCAATATTTGGGCTCATCAATTTATATGTGACCAATGTCAAAGCACAGCACGAATTCACTGAGTTTGTTGGTGCCACCATGTTCGGGACATATAATGTCATCTCTCTGGTTGTTCTACTCAACATGTTAATAGCTATGATGAATAATTCTTACCAACTTATTGCTGTAAGTTGACTAACTTTATTTTAATTCAATATTCATTCCCCCTAGAATGTGTTGTTCCTAGCTATACTTTATCTTATTATCATAGGAAATAAGATCAATAATTGGCTGTTGATGAGACAGATAAGAATTATGACATAAATGGTTGATTTGAAATCTCTGAGCAGGATTATACTATATGTGAATATATAGTAGTCTAGTTTTGTCATGTTACACATGAGTAAAAAAAAATAAACTAAATCTATGTTGCCAGGCAGTTATCAGCTATGGTAAGCAGTAGTGAGTATGACTCACAAATAGGCAGCTCATCTCTGTGTAGTGCCCACTTGGTTTTGCCTCATGTCTGTCTGTTTACCCTACCATTCTAAACTCATGCCTGCTGGGCAAGATGAAAAACCCAGAGGGGGATCAGGTAAATGGTAAAGCCACAGGATTTTCAGTTTCTTAAAGCTTAGATAAAGCAATATTGAAGTACTATTGAATTCCGTAGAAGAATATATAATACAATTTGTATTTATTTGAAACTCTGGAATCCAAACAACTTAGATTAATATATTTATTTATTCATTCAACAAATACTTATTAAGTACATACTCCATTTCCAAGTACTCTTCTAGGAACTAGAAGTACAGCAACAAACAAGAAAGACAAAGCCCTTTAACCGCTTGAATTTATATACTAAAGACATATGTCTATGACACGTAGCTATAGCAACAAAACAAAACTCATATAGGAAGGAAATATATTTCTTATGACTTTCATATTTACACCTTAGACAAGTAGCATTTCATAAGCATAATTATAGGTTGCCCATTTTCTCCATAAATAACTATAATTATATTGTATCTTTGAATCTATGGTTAAAACCTCTGATGTGTTATTACTGTTTTTTTTTTTTTTTTTAATTTTTGTCAAGCAGCACTCTGAATTTTACTTAAACTGTCTTTATGGAGGCAAATTTTTCTTATAAGACACTCATCACTGATGAAAAACTGCATAAAACCTGAAAATAGATGGGTTTATTTATTGGCTCACAGACTAAAGTACTCCTAATGCATAATTCCTCTGGATACATCGAGGTTCAAGGATTTGGAGGTGAATGTCTAGACTTGTGGATACATAGAGCTTCATTTAAGCATCTTACAATCTGAAATTTTTATAGATAGTTTCTGTAAATTTGTTTCAGAAGTTCTGTATACCTCTAGTCAACACACTTCCAAAACGTGGGTTCTGTTTTCTAAAACAACAACAATAAAAATTAGAAAGCCTCTAATTATATTAAGCTGCCAACAATTTGGATTCTGTAAAACATTAAACGTCCCAGTTTCATCAAGAAGAGAACATCATTTAAGAATAGTTTGACATTTTCTTATTGCTTCTTTGTAGGGTGTGTTTTTCTAGGTAACTTCTTTACAGAGATGAGAATCATCTTCAAATCTCCATTTTTATTGAGCTCAGACTCTGAAACTACTGAAAGCAGAGCAGACATTGAGAACCTAAGACAGGCATACCTCCTAGCATTCTGTGCATGACGCCTGCTTGGGTCATGAACATGCCAAGCATTTGACTTTCACCTGTCCCAGAAGAGCAGAATCTACTCCGCAGACTTTCTCTTTTTGTTCCGCTATTCCCAACCCCTAGGGTAAAATGTGAAAAGGGAGGAAAATTTAACAATTGAAAGACAGAAGCAATCACACAGGTCATAACTAAAGCCTGCTTCCCATTCACTCATTTGTTCACTGATTAAATATATGTTGTGCACCTAGTGTATGCCAGTCATAGACTGATTTTAGAGATACAAAGAATAAAAAAGTCTCTACTCTCAAGAAAAAAGTAATATAGTAGGACAAAAATAAATAAATAAATTCAATATTGAGAAAAGAACTTTGAGTGTATTATGAAAGTGCAGGACCTTGACTCGGGTTGGAGATAAGAGACAGAGGAAGACCGATGGGTGTTGGGCAGTCTTCCCAGGAGAGACAACAGTTAGACTAAGTTTCAAATGTTGACTAGGAGTTGGAAGGTGAATAGTGGAAGGTGAGTTTAGTCTTCCACGATTTAGAACTTTTCATCTCCAGAATGCTAAGCACCATTGACTATGCTATAACCCTTCTTAAAATCCCAAACCATGAACAAAGGAAATGCCTGCTTAGTGATAGCAGTGAAAGAACACAATTTGTGACTCCTGGAGAATCAGAAAATCAGAAGGAGCTATTCTGAGGCCAACACTTTATCTAAGTGACTGCCTTTTTATTTCCTTGAGCTAAATCTACTGAGTCCCATTCTCCATGCCCGAAGCTAACAATATACAATTTTCTTCACTAATGCAGCACAATCAGCCCAAACCTATGAGCTTGTTTAGAAAAAACGGGAGAGGGAAAGAGAGAGAAATAAAGAAGGAGAGGAAGGGGAGAGGAAAGGGGAGGGCAGCTGCAGCTTCTGTGTTTCCACTTGTGGATCAATCCATACAATCAGACACTTGCTCAGCACTAATGAAGACCATGCATTTTCTAGGTATGGTGACTTTTGTTGAAAGCACAATCTGTCCAGTATCGAGACTAAAACCTATATTGTACAGAGTAGAAATGTACCTATAACATACACATTCATAAACACAGAGCAATTTAGGAATATTAAAATGAAGCATAGTCTAAGACTATTCTCCTGCTCTAAAATCTGAGCTCTTGTTTATAATATTAATTGGTTATAATTAACTATTCTGAATTCTAAAATTCATGTATGCCCAGTTTCTACCACCTCCTACTTCCCAGATTTTCTGCTTAAGTCAGATTTATGGCTAATTTAAGAAGAGACTGGCTGCCCTATATCTAATTGCCACAAATGTTCCAAAGTTTCCCCTAGGAGGTTAATAAAGTGGAGTGAGTAATAAATGCAGAGGGGATAACCTCAATCTTGTGGACAACAACTACCCATAGTCCTATCCGGTGACATTTGGCCAAGGTTATGTCAAGATCCAATGCTGTGTCAAAGAGGCCCTATTCTACATTTGTTAGAGGAATTTCTCCCTAAGTTTATGTCTATTGCCTGAAGGTGGCCAAGAATTATTCAGATGGAAACGTATTCAATAAGACTTTTCCTGGCAACACCAAAGGATAAGCCATGAGCATCTGTGCAGGTGACATTCACCTAAGCAGGGGTATAAGGCCTTGGGTAAGACATGAAGTCTTATTTCTGGCCAGAATCTAATGAAACTGAGCTAATGCGAACCTGCAGGGCAGGAGATGCAGATTCCTCTTCACATCACAGCTAATCCCTGCAGTCTCTATGACATGGAACTATTTTAGATGTCTGTTTCACTGCAGAAGGAAGGATGAGAAGTGACATGAGATCTGTGACTCTATACCAGGGTAAGCCATTGTCTGAAGTGTTTAGATGACTATCTCCTGGAGTCAGCATTGTTTTTATGAGCAATTTAATTAATGTTCCAAGGGCCACTCAAAGTCAGGTTATAGGCTTTCCGTGAGGTTTATTCCACCTTATTAATTAAGAAACCTGTGAGCAGTTGTCATGTTCTCCTGTTCAGGACCATGCAGATATAGAATGGAAATTTGCTCGAACAAAGCTTTGGATGAGTTATTTTGAAGAAGGAGGGACTCTGCCTACTCCCTTCAATGTCATCCCAAGCCCCAAGTCACTCTGGTACCTGATCAAATGGATATGGACACACTTGTGCAAGAAAAAGATGAGAAGAAAGCCAGAAAGTTTTGGAACAATAGGGGTAAGAACACAGCACGTTAGTATTACTTTTTTTTAAATTGTGTGTTTTGAAGTATCTGTGTTCCTTACTGAACATGCTCAGGTCTTTAGCCTTTTTGTCCTTACTGATCACATGTCATGAACACTTACAGCACATCTACCATGACTCAGGCACTCTCTGAACAACTGTGACTTTTTCACAAGCCCATTTCCTGCATCTAGGGCAACCACTGCTATTTCAACAAGAGCCACACTCTTCACACAGGCCTTCCCAGACCTGTTCATCAAGGCTTGGGGACCTAGTACATCCTCTCTTAGTACTTGGATTTCTAGCTCTTTTCAGAATTCTAACAGTAGGTTATTTGTGTTATTACTTGCCCATTGCGCGTTTCCCTGTAAGCTCCATGAGAGGAGGGCATCCATTCTGGTCACCTCATAGTCCTCATGACTAACATAGGCCCCTGCACAAAACATTTTATGTTTGATTAAAAATTCTCCATTAAATGACTGAATGAATATCATAACTTAAATATGCTGTGCCAAATGTCAGCTGTGATCTCAAAATGTGTTTAGTTGTTCAACATGTTGCTTCCACTCCCTAACATATTAGATGCCAAGAATGTAGGTATCTAAAAATAATATACAGGAATGCTCAGAACCATGCTTCTGGTAAACTGGAAGATTATATTTCCTTTGGAAACTTCTTTCATATTGGAAATCAAGAGTTCAAGCAATTCCAGTAAAAATTACATGGACTTAGGCTTTTGTTCTAGCCAAACCACTGATGTGGGATAAATCATTCTCCATTGCTTTCTCACTTTGTTTTCTAATTTTCAATGTTCTCGCAGTGATGTTTTGGAAATTAACATGCTAACATTAGTTAGTCATTTTGACCTTCTCAGAGAAATTGCTTTGCAAGTATTTAAAATTGCCTTTACATTAGAATTACCAAGTAATGTTGGACATTTAATCAAAAATCAAAAAATGTTCACTCATTTTTAATTTAACATAGCTTATGACTGCTACTTATGCCCTGAGAGATCCTTCTCAGTCTTTAACTTCATGGCCCAGCAGGCATTGTCATCAGCCAAATGGAGCTTTCTCCTACTAAAAGTGGAATTGATTTTCCTCTCATCTCAGTTACAATTCTAATTTTAAAGAGAAATTGACAGGCAAGTGAGTATTGCAAACAGAGAGGTGCTTAAGAGAGGCAGTTATATTCTTTCCTATAAACTATTACCCACGAACTTGGGGGACTACAGTTTGGGAACATATCTGAAACCAAGTCAGTTTATGATAAAACCTTATCCTGCAAACCCTCATACTAATTTATGGACTTTATCACTGACCTTAGAAGGGAATGAAATCATTTTACTGCAAATGTTTGATTTGTCTGTTAAAAGATATTAAATTCAAATTACTAATAAAAGAGGTTGTAGAATAAGTGTAATGACTTAGGTTTAATAAGCAATTATTGCGTGTATTCTCCCTGCCAATAACTTCGTTAGAAACTAGGAAGTGAAAGGAAGTGCAACACTATCATTTCCATCCTTGAGGCCATCAATGTTAATGCGGGAGACGCAGAAGTGAGAACATATTACTATAATACATGTCATATAATATATTTAACATCATAGTCATATGCAAGATGTTATGAGAACAATGTGAGAAATAATTAAGGTTTTCCTTGAGGAAACAAAAAGGTTTCGGGGAAACCAAACTCTGGCTTCCTTCCTTCCAGATCAAAATATACTTGTCCTTTGTCCCATCTTATTCTTAAATTTATAATAATTTTTTACTTGATCCCTGATAAGATATTAATGATTGATATTGTCTTAATATGCTACTTCTCATAAGAGCCTTTTGATTTAAAAAGAGCTTTCTGGGCCAAAAAAAAAGATAAAATGCCCACTGACCAATATAAATTTGTCCTTCATATTTTCATTTAAGCAATAGCTCAGGGAATCTTGGTTTTTAAGATGCCAGGAGACATGTAAACAAGATATAAGGCCCTACTCTGATATTTTAAGAGATCCATTTGTACTGTCAACAAAAACAATAGAGAACCATTCTAGAAATTTGACTTCCAACCCTTCCACCCACCTTCCTCTCACTGTTGATTCACTGGTAGGAATATGTCGCCATCTTTGCATAGATGTATAGAGGAGCTCTCAATCAACTGGGCTTTCTTATGAAAATAATGATTCACACCTTTCAGATGGAAAGGGCAAATGGCATATGTTAAAGAGCTTTATTTTAATATATATTACTGATCTCCAGAAAAATCACAAATTTCTTTTTATGTCTCTATCTCTAAATTTTAATCTTTTGCTCCAAGCTGATGCACCACAAGCTAATTCAAAAACTAATTATGACCCCAAACCATTCCTTTCTCCTTTGCCATGTCAATTCTACTAGTTGTTGATAATGGCTATTTTGATGCTTTGGGAATTTAGGCCAAACTAAATAAATATTATGAATCATTTCTCTCTTTTCCACTAAGCTAAGCCTTGGGTGAGCACCAGCCTAATCAAATTCAACACTATGTGAATATACTCTTTCTTTGTACTGCATTTCCAGAATGACAAGGACATAATATTTTAGTTTCCATATACTCTTAGTTGAATTTTATACATTTTTATTTATATGAAAATAAATAATAAGCATTATTTATAAAGAAGCTCTTGCTTATAAAAATAAGATAAATGAAAAGTAAACTAAGATGGTTGTAATATTAATAGAGGAGTTAAATGAGAAAGTAATGTCAAAAAGTGATTGATTTCACTGTGAATTCATTTCAATTTGGTTAATCCTCCTAATAGCTCATTGGGTAGACATATGAAGACAGATACACACATGTGTATCTATCAATTAAAAGGTGACACTGAAATACCAATGACAGAAACTTTGTAAAACCAAAGCATAGCTTAAAATACAGCATTGTACTCCAAAGGGACCTTAGCTACCACTTAGCTCAACCATTTTCTTTAAAAGAAAACTTCTTTACTTTGCCCAGTATCTCAGGGTCCCTTAAGGACACAGTGGGGGAAACAAACTTGGGTCTTTTGTTTCCTAATTCAATGTGCTCTCCATTGCCCTCTTTTATTTTCCTGAAAAGTCTGATGAACGTGCAACAATACCTTCCATATTGTGTCTTTTGATTTTTCCAACAGCTTTTGCTGATCCTATCGTTGTTTTCAGCTGCCTCTAAGACTCCTGTATTGCAAAGCCCTTGTTTAATGGGCTGGTTAACCTTCTGCTGTTATCCCCAACTTGCTTAAATTTATGCCACATTTTTGAAGCAGAAAATTAAAGCTCAACTAGAGCTTACTCCATTCCTGGAGGCATTTTCTCTAATGTTCTCATTTGTGGTTCACTTGACTGGCACTTGTCACCTAGCCTTTGCCTGAATGTCACCCAGGTGCTCATTCTATGCACGTTCTCAGGAAGAGCCCAGGAACCCAGCGCTCTTCCAGGTTGCTGTGTCGGCCCCTCTCTAGGAGCCCATTATTAGTGATCTTATCTTGCTATTTATGGCTTCCCAGTAATACTGATACAACTATCCCTGAAAACTCATTAACCCATATTTTTTGTAACTTTGGACTTCCTTTAACGGGTGATTGGGAGATCCAGGTAAATTAATCTTTCACTTGACTGCTTTATGGGGAAAGCATAAATGAAGCAGAAATGCTTTATTATTGAGCAAAACATTTATGGTAGGAAGCAAACTCATTATTTAGATATGGCTTGTCTCTAGGCAATTATACAAATACCACCAAAGAGGCAGCCTACTCAGGGTGCAATAATCAAATATGAAACAGGCTACAGCTTGTGATTTTTGATGTTACTTCTTGCCAAATTTTTGTTTAACCCCACTTTACCAGAAAATATCCTTCTCAGCATCAAAGCACTGGTTCTCAAACTTCAGCGTGTGCTAGAATCATCAGGACTCTCCATTTTAACAGGCATTTCCAGCTTGTAAATTTAACTGAAATTCCTATTCAAGAAATCATTGTTATCTATCTCAGCTTTTTAAACTAAAACAAAACCAGCCTTCATGCTTGTTGCTCCAAAGTTGCAGATCCATTTAATGAAAGTAAAAAGATGCTAATAAAATACTTCCCCAAAGCATTTAGTTAGCATGAAATGTTTTTTAATGCCACAGACCAGGTTTCTAAATGAAATGCTTACATTTATAGGCCAGTATGCTGAACCAGAAAAAACTAGGCATTTTAATAAAATCATAAAAAATGATTTTTTAACGTCCTGAGTTTTGTTTTCTATTTTCTATTTTTCTCTCAAGCACGTAGTAAGGAGCGCATGAGGATGCGGCATGGTCTCTTTCAGGGTGGCTGTGTATCACTCAGCTCTGAGTTACAGATGGACTGTAACTCGAGCCTGAGCAGGTGCCACAGAAATATGTTCAGTTAAGTCACTGCAAAGAAGCCAAACTCTGGAAAAATAATTTAAAGAGGTTTATTCTGAGCCAATTTTGAGGACTGTGACCCGGAGCCATGCCCAAGAAGCCTTGAGCACGTGGACTCGCAGTGGTTGGGTTATAGTTTGGTTTTATACATTTCAGGGAGACAGGGATTACAGGTAAAGTCATAAATCAATACATGGAAGGCACACATTGGTTTGGCCTGAAAAGGTGGGCCATCTCGAAGGGGGCTGGTACTTACAGGTTATAGGTGGGCTTAAAGATTCTTTGACTTGCAGTTGGTTAAAGACATGAAGCTTTGTCTAAAGGCTTGGAATGTTTTAAGATAAGGAGGTCTGTTAACCAGAGACAAGCCACCGGGCATATTTGTTGTGTAAATTGAGGACCTGCAGGCTTGTCTTGCATAGGCCTATCAATAAGTTACAAAGGATATTTACAAGAAGGGTTGGGGGCATGATGAGGCATGTCTGACCTTCCTCCTCAAGGTAGGCAATTCAGTTTTAGGGTACCCCTTGGCCAGGAGGGGGGTCCATTCAGTCAGCTGGTGGCGGGGGAAGCCTTAAGATTTTATTTTAGTTCACAAAATGAATTAGAAACCAAATGAATTAACATCAGCTATCATGACTAAAGGAAGAAAGCTAATAGTACTTGCCCCTCTCAGACTTCACTTTTTAATGGTTATTTGTCAAAATGTATTGTTCCCTAATCATTATGACTCTCAGTAGACCTAACTACAAATCTAACAGATATGACAGTTGACAGCCCAAAATAAGTGACTGAGGCAAAGGTCTCAATCAATAGAAGTTTTGAGGATGCAACAGAGAAAAACACAAACCACACACAAATCTGTAACTGTTTTTTTCTGAAGGGGAATTCAGGAACTTCAGTATCTAAGGGCAATCCTTACAGGAAAAAAAGGAGTGGTGGGCAGGTAAATAGTTACATTCTTATGAGGCCCAGCAAATCTACATTTTATATAAGAAAAAGTGAATGTTAGAAGAGAAAGGGGGTGAAGGAAGCATCAGTTATGTAGATGTCCAGCAGTGGCTCATACCTGTAATCCTAGCACTTTGGCAGGCTGACACAAGAGATCACTAGAGGTCAGGAGGAGACCAGCACCTGCAGTCCCAGCTACTCGGGAGGCTGAGGCAGGAGGATCCCTTGAGCCCAGGAGTTTGAGGTTGCAGTGAGCTAGGATAACACCACTGCACTCTAGCCTGAGTGACAGCATGAGACCCTGTCCACACTCCCTGAAAAAAAAATTATGTGGATGTCCCTGAGTAGATGGAGAATGTTTGGTCTTGTTGCTGTTTTGCACCTGGGAAGATAAACTTATAATAAACATTATTAGTATGGAATTGAATAAACTTTAGTTCAGGAGCTAGACTTAGCCTGCAGACCCAAAGTTACAATTTGCATGTTCTTGTTTATGGGAGGCCAGCAAGGAATTTTCTTATGAATGATCTGTGGAGGCCAGTCCTTCATAGGGGACTGAGGCCTTTTATCCTTCCAGGGGATCTGGTTAATGCATAATGTTAACAACAGCTACTCATTTGGCAGGTGGTGTTGCATGACTCAGGCTTGACATTCCATTTTGCATAAGGAGTTGGGGGGTTCCTGGTATTTTTATTTTTCTTTATACAGTATTCATCCATGAGTATCTCTGGATCCCTACATTATTGCTGTAAGATTGCTGGCAGGGTCAGGATGTATAGGAATTAATTGATTGATACTCTTGATATTTCAAGAGAGAGGTCCTGAATATTTGGTTTGACCATACAGCATTCAGACATTTCACATCATTTAATTCTACATGCTTAGAGAGTATGTTCATATAGAGCAATATGTAGAGGCAAGATGTAATGATAAAGAAACTGTGTTTATAAGGAATCATATGTAGATCCATCTATAACAGAGCCAAACTCCAATTTTGGAAAAAAGTATCACATCGTGGAATGGCCCTTTGCATTTTTACTTTTTTTAAAGAAGAAGAACCCAGCAAGCTGCATCCCTTAAGGGATTCACTGAGCAAAGCAAAGACAAAAAGGCATAATTTATGGGCTTAAAATCAGTGATAGACAAAAACCAGAGTGGAAATGAGAGAAAACGGTTCTGAAAATTGACTGCAGGGAAGCGGCTACGTGAAGTGAGCCTGACATTCACACAGTGGACGTGGAGAGAACGGGAGATAAAGAGGGAGGAACTGTCACAGCCAATTCCCCGGAGCCCTCTCTTGCAGCTGCAAAACCTTCCTTGCTCTAAAGCAGCCTGACGCTTTTACTGAACTCCCGGAGTTTCTGTGCAGCGCCAGAGGTTTCTCACTAGCTGGTCTTTCCCTTTATCATTAGTTCTGTGATCCCAATACTGCTACTGTCTTGTCCTAACAAATCAGGAGGAACCTGCAAACCGTCAGTTATGCTAATTTGGCGCCCAGGTGTGCCCTCTGCTCCTGGCCTGAAAGCCACTCTGCCAAGGAACATTCCACACGGTCTCTGTGACTTCTAAAATAATTTCCAAAGAAAAGTGCCAATTCAAAGTACAATTCTTTCTCCAAAATATTTTTCCTTGACACCCCGTTAAAAAAGGAATGTCCTTAATTGGTCATGTGGTGCATTTTTCCTGTCTTAAACACAACTGATAACCAATCTAATTTTTTTCAACAAATAGCTGTAAAGTGCAACTCCAGAAATTTCTTAGTAACATTGTGAACATGAGCTCACTCACTGAGAAATTCTTTATTACTAACCTAGGCCTCCCATGCAATAATTCTACCTAAGTCATTATTTTTTAGTACAATTAGAGAATGTCTAATTGCAGATTATTTTAGATTATTGCATCAAGCAAAGTTTAACCTGTGAATGGCTTGAAAGAAAACTAAATACCCATTACCCACTTAGGTGTTTTTTAATGAAATGGCCTTTATTATATTACTTTTATAAATGCAAATAGGTCAGTCCTCCTGCTCATGGTCATTTCCAGTGATGATTATAAGATATGATATCTTCTCTTACAATAATAAATCTCTTTGAAGCTTGGCTGATTTTTACCCAACAAAAAGGTTTCAAACATCCTAAATTTCATTGATGGTAGTTCTATTATATAATATTTAATGGCGTCACTAATTGTCAAAAATTGTTATGTTTGTTGCAAAGAGTACATATTTTATGAGTTGAATTTTGCCCCCCCTCCCAAAAAAAGCTCGGTTGAAGTCTTAACTCCCTGTACCTCAGAATATGACCTTATTTGGAAAAAGGATCGTTGCAGACGGAATTAGTTGAGATGAGGTCATCTGGAATAGGGTCCTTATAAGAACGTGGCCGTATGAAGACACGGAAACACAAGAACACCATGAGAAGATAGAGTCAGAGATTAGAGATAAACAACTATAAGCCAAAGAATGCCAAGAATCGATGGCCACTATCCGAAGCTAGGAAGCTTCTTTCTACCTGATGCTGTTGCCAGATGACTATTACAGAAACTAAACTTTCATCACATGTCACTCAACTAGTCAAAAACCCAGGTGCCAGTGGGTTACTACCACTGAATTCATAGTGCCATCTAAGATTCTAGGTAAAGAACCCATCTAATCCATATTCCTAGTAGCAGAGACATAGCACTGCACTGCCAGAGGTCCCCATAACATGTCTCTCACTTTCTAGCCCCAGCATACGTGCTCACCCTACTCCAATCTTTTAGAACGTCTGTACGTCTCTGCCTGTCAAAATCCTATGATTCCTTCACGTCCAATCTAATACCTTATTCCCTGCATGAAGGCTGTTATGGATTCTTTCCTTAGCACAGTATCACTTCTATCCCCCTGTACTCAAATAAGACTCTTACAGCCCTTGCCTGTTTTCTATAGTATTTTGCCTTCATCTGTCGTCATTCATATTCTTGGCATTCCACCTCATAAACTATAAGCCGTTTAAGGGCAGAAGTGTGTTTTATTCATCTGTGGTTTCTTACAGCCCACTGCCATGTGCGTGTAGTCACATAAAAATTTGTTATTAACATTAAATTTATGCTAAATTGGCCCTACAAGCTAAGATCTGTGATAAAGAAACTCAAAGGAAAATTGAGAGGTCACAGCAAAAATTCAACGTCATGTAGAAATGTTCACAAAAATTTAGGCTCCCCTAAAAGATGACTGCCTACAGAGTTTGTGTCACATCTATCCAAATTTACCAGAAGCAGCCCTTTACCCTATTACTTAGATGCAAATTTCTACCTCTAAAGCTCTCTACTGCCAAGGCTAAAGGCATCCAACTATTTAGCTGAGGGAAATGTTCTCTCTCCACGTGAAATGCCATAAATATCACACAAAGAGACAGAATTATATCTAAGTACATTCTTTTACTTTCTTAGAAGTAATCATAATATGTGCCAGACTATGAACATGTTGTGATTCAAGAAGATTTTTAAAAGTGTGTTAAATTATATTATTAATCAAAAGGGGAAGAAAATGGAAAGAGTACAGGAACTAACGTTAGTTAGCAATAGATGTCTTAAATCTCTTATTTAATCTGCACAATTTCCCAGTTTATCTTCACCCTGCAAAATAAAAAATGAAGAGAGAAAGCCTCAGAGATAAATTCCCTGACCAGGCTGAGTGAACTTCAAACCCAGTGGTGATTCTTAGGTCCATCTTCTTAATGTCACAACATACTACCTCCCAGAAAGTAAGAAAGTATAAACAGGTAGGCATAATGGGTACACTGCATTCATTCCGGAGTTCGATATTCAGAAGACGGTTAGCTTCAGCCATTCTGATTTTCATAGCCAGGATTTTAAAGTTCAGTTGCCTGGTATAATTTCACAAGACTAAAATTAGTTTTGTAGTATTACCATGTTGATGTAGAAAACAATCAGTTGGCAAAAGCAACTTAGCCTTCAACCTGGGCTATGGAAACCAACTCCTGAAAGTAATCATAGTACACGTTTCCAATATTCCTCTCTCTTTTTGACAAGCTAGTTTGGTTTTTAAAAATTTCTCCCAAGAAAATTAACCTATAATTATTATTTAAAATGTGGTCTTTGACTTTTTTATATTTTTATTAAAATTTTTAACTTTGTGTATGAGTAAGTTTCTGCTGAAAGAAAGACGGATTGTACTCATTTAATACTAAAATGTATCATGATCATTTTTCCTTATTACTTGTAATTTTCTGATTCTGTCATCCTTAATTTTAGTTTTGTGTTAAAGAACTTTAAAGTTAAATCACGAATTTTAACTGCTCTCTGTTAAAAAATTTTTTATTGGATTTTAGAAGGATTCTAAAACAGAATAGAGAAATGCTGTAGCCCCTAAAATAATAAAAAAATAAGCAGACTAAATTCTTTCAGTATTAAATTAGGAGTTTCTATCTACTTAAATCATGGAAAACAGATCTCCTATATAATATTTATGGTGAGAGTGTTAAAGAAATGGGCGTATGGCTCACTTTAGTATTTTTGCTTACTTTAAGTAAATTTAAGGAGATCTGGAGGATTATGTTTTCTCGAAGTGCTTTTTGTCTTGGATGGCCACTGAGCTGTGTCTCAATAGGAGTCAGACACCTCCATCTGGTGGCCCAGCCATAAAATTTCCCAGCTATACTTTGTTCAAGATGTTCTAATTTTGTATTGTTTCAAATTTCCTAGTTTTTAAAATTAATATATTAACCATATTGAAATTGTTTTCTCAAAATTTATTTCTTATGTAAAAATGAATTGTATTTAGAATAATCAGTGGCCCTTAGGAAGCTAAGCATTGTCTTATCTATTCCTACAAGTTACTACTAATCACAAATCACAAATCCATTCTACGGCCAGTGGAAA
>NW_012145079.1:3464156-3469200 GCF_000956105.1 Propithecus coquereli
GTCCCTTTCTTTTTCAGAGACGAGCTGCTGATAATTTGAGAAGACATCATCAATATCAAGTAAGTGGTCTTTGTATTATATATTGATATTTGCATTAAAATAAAGTCCCCCCTTCAGAACTGACTCAGGAGAGAAGTCATATTTATGCACTGAATATCAACACTGTGTTCTAAAATGCCCCAGGAAGTTATGAGGAACCTGGTGAAGCGCTACGTCGCCGCAATGATTAGAGATGCTAAAACTGAAGAAGGCCTGACCGAAGAGAACTTTAAGGTAACTCTTTCCATCTTTATCACAATGAGAGGCAGGTTCTGCAGAATGTGGAACTAGATATATATAACACACTAAAAATCAGAGCTGGAAACTCAGCCACGTGTTCCAGCAAGCCTATGCCTTATGATTTTTAAATTAAAATCTATTGAATTGTAAAAACAAACAAAAACAGCACGTGGTGAAATTTCTTCTCAAAATACATTGTTTTCAGACATGCAGAGAAAAATCTCAGTGCCTCACAGCATTCTGACTCGCTGATTCCAGCAACATAATACTTGAGTGAGCTTTAGTTTTTGAAATTTCAGCTAGATTTCTAAATCTGAAACATCTAGTAACCAACACACTAGCAACAACACAAACCTTCTGTGTATTCTCCAACACTTTGGTAGCAGGGAGTTTAAGGTTTCAGTTTAATTGTAACTTATGCACTTATAAACTTTTTCCTTGAGTTTTTTTTTCAATTCTATAAGAGGAAATAGGTACAATACATGAAATACTATGTGCTTAAATATGTGTTTAAAATGATTTCGGAATTTTGCATGAGAGTTTAGAGATTTGGGGAAAATGATTAAAGCCATTACGATCGTACAGGCAAAAACAAGCACATTTTCTTTAAAAACCTACAGGAGACCTTTAACAGAGAAAAGCAGCCAGTTTGAACAAGACAATGAAGAAGATAGATAAATCGCAAAACTTACAGCACAAATTGAAAACTGACTGGGAGCCAAGATGCTCTTTGCAGCCACAAAATTCAAGTTTTAAAGTTAAATGGTTTATTTAGGAGACAGATTGGAGGCAGGAGGCCACCAAGAAGGCCACTGTCAGGTTAAAACTGATAATTCAGTTACCCAACAAAATTAGGGTAAGGATGAATCTCAGAAGTATTTTCTGACCTGAAGCAATTCATAGGATGTAGAGGCTGACCCAGATGTTAGGGTAAGAGCATCTTTATTGCGGTAAACAATTGAAAGTAACTGGCAACTCTTAGAAAGGTAAGCTCTATTTTAAGTATTTTGTTTTAGATATTCTTTTGGACAGCAAAATGTGCCAATATTTAAAATCTTATAAACTGCATCCCTGCGAGAGTGAGGTAAGTTGACAGAGATGAATACTTAGAGGAAGTACTTGAAACTATAGTCCCAGAGAAACCCAATATACTCAACTATATTCTGCTGGAAAAGATAACTCTTCCTGTTTCTTTTTCCATTAACCCTAGGAAATTTCCTTGTTACTATAAAATTCCAATAGGGAAATTAGAAGACATCAAAGTAACACCAAGTGTCAGTGAGAGAACTGGGAATATTAAGTAGAACCCCAGAAGAGTAGAATCCTGGTTCTTAAAAAGCAGTGAAAATATTTCCGACCCATGTATGAAAAGAGAAAATGATGTTTCCTAATGTTTATTAATTTAAATCACAACCTAATTCGTCATTTTAAATTTCATTTAGGAACTCAAGCAAGACATTTCTAGTTTCCGCTTTGAGGTTCTGGGATTACTAAGAGGAAGCAAGCTTTCTACAATACAATCTGCAAATGCCACGAAGGAGTCCCCTAATTCAGCAGACTCAGATGAAAAGAGTGACAATGAAGGTACTAGCAAGGACAAGAAAAAGAATTTCAGCCTCTTTGACTTAACCACGCTCATTCATCCGAGATCAGCAGCCATTGCGGCCGAAAGACATAACATAAGCAATGGCTCCGCCCTGGTGGTGCAGGAGCCACCAAGGGAGAAGCAGAGAAAAGTGAATTTCGTGACCGATATCAAAAACTTCGGGTTGTTTCATAGACGATCAAAACAAAATGCTGCTGAGCCAAGTGCAAACCAAATCTTCTCTGTTTCAGAAGAAGTTGCGCGTCAACAGGCCACAGGACCACTTGAGAGAAACATTCAACTGGAATCCCGAGGCTTAGCTTCACGGGGCGACCTGAGCATTCCTGGCCTCAGCGAACAGTGCGTGTTAGTAGACCACAGGGAAAGGAACACGGACGCACTGGGGTCACAGGCAGGCCAGAGAGCGTGTTCATTCGAGTCGGAGAAGGTGGTGGTGGAGGACACCGTTCCTATAATACCAAAGGAGAAACACGCAAGGGAAGAGGACTCTAGTATAGACTATGACGTCAACCTCACAGACACAGTCGCCCACGAAGATTACGTGACCACGAGATTGTGATACTTGAAGGAGGAAGCGTTTCCCATACACATAGGTATTTTCCATTGTGCTCCGGGTGGGGGAAAATGTTTAAAATTAAATTAGCAAATGCTAACTTACACTTTATAGCGTTTATCAACTGTGGCATATTAACCTGTAACATGTTGAAATAAGGCAAAGGCAATCAAAAACCCTTCTGTTTTGTAGCCTGCTTTTGCTTTCACAATTTGTTTTACAATTGTTTTTGTTAATAAATAAACGCACCTTGTATTCTTGTACTGTTGCAATAACCCACAGAAAATTTTTAGCTATCTTTTTCAATTAAAACCAATGCAATTTGTTTCATGTGGTAGTTGACTCCTATAATAGATATTTTTATAAGCAAAAAACAATGTAGCTGAAATATTAGAGCTTTTCATATTTTTTAGGGTCTCTAGAAATGGCTGCTCACCAAGGACTGATCACCCAGTACTACAGTTTGACTTTAAAACACAAAATTACCAAATTATTTCTTAAGAATATGTAAATAATTATAGTACACAATGAAAGCAAGCAAGCCTTCTCATGGGGTCGTGGTCCAACCCTCTGTTAAGATGAAAGTCAGGTATACTTTGTAGACTTTTAGGTTGTCCCAGTGTTTCCTTTTAGTAAGTAAAATAAATGTTTGTCTTAATAAATTACAATGATTAATGATTTTTAATGACATTTTGTCAGAAAAAATCTCGACTCTCCAGTTTTTTTAAAAAAATAAATTACCTGTTTACCAGGTTTAACTGTTTATCGGTATAAATATGAGTCTTTGTGGTTATTGAATTTCAAAAATATGGCAAAAGTTCTCAGATGTAGAAAAGAATTACAATAAATTATAATATTTCAAGCACCTTAAACAAGCAAGATGATTGCATGCTCATAATACCCAGATGAAAATGAATTCATTCCCACAACATAGATCTAAGCAAAGTTAAATTCCAATAGTTTCAATCAGCACAATATTGTTGTCAACTCAAAAGAAGTACAAAAACCTAGTAATTTCTTCTTTTCCCCAGTGATGGGTACATATTTCTTTAAAATTAAAATCATTCAAAAATCATCACCATAGCTTATGTAGGTAGAGATATATACTTTCCCCTATAAGGACAGCATTCTTAATTCTTTGTTTCTTCTATTGATTGCCAGGTAATTTAGCTTATATTATAATCATTCACTGAACTATTAAAAGGAAAGTGTTCACAACTTGTATAAAAACAGTACTGGAAACTTCTTAAAGTTTAAGTTATATTACTTGTGTCTATTCCTTATACATGCCATTAGCATTTATCTCGAATCGACAGAAAAATACTGAGTTCATTTTACCTCAAAAAATTACCTCTGTGGAGTAGAGAAATTGTATACAATTTTGCATTGGCCAAAAACAGCCTAATGTTGTGAAACCCAGTTTTGATCACCATACGTCACAAACAAAGAATAACAGCAGTAACGATGCCAGCCACAGTTCTATGCTCTATACGTGTAATCACACATAGGTACTTCTCTTAACAAACTTCTGAAGTAGTTACTGTTCTTATGCCCATTTTACAGATGAGGAAATTGAGACAAGTGCTAACCTGGCTTAGGTAGTGCAGCTGGTGATGGAACTGTGCTTTGTTCTTCAGGTCATGCCCTTAACCACTACACTGGACTGCCTTTCAGAACCTACACAGAGGAAGCTATGAAATGTGCATATATAAATGGCTACTATTGTCACTTCTGTATTCCTATACTTTGAGAGAGAATGAGTTTGGTAAACTCCCTAAGTGTCCCTTCTTGTAAAGCAAGAGAAATGTGCAAAATAAAAAATGTACTGTATTTTAGACTAAATTTACATCACAGAAGTCCATAGATTTAAAAAACATACTCAGTATGGGATCTCAGAATTCAACTTGAAATTTTAGATTTTAGTTTTCAGTAAAGCAAGAGGCACTGAGCCTCTGCTCACTCCTAAATCTCATTTTTATCCTGGGGATTTAGGATAACCTGGCTGGATAGGTTTGGAGAAACACAAGGCTAATGAATGGACTTACTGCTTCAAGAACACCTTGATCTCAAGTACATAAGGACTCAGACTAAACCCTGGGGCTGCTGAAATGCCCCAATTTTTCTTATCAGACATATAGGAGTAGGAGAATTATAGGCCTATTCTTAACATTTGGGATATTTTCCATTGATTTCTTTTTGCCTCTTCTGTGCAATGTTCCCCCCGCCCAAGTAATGACCCTTTACATCATCATTTTACATACTTTACCAGAATTCAATTTCAAATTCCCCCTGTTCCCTCAAACAACACCAACATCAATTAAAACAACAAAAACTTTTTTTTTCCCAGTAGCTTATTTATATCGGAGTTAGGGTATGACATTTTACAGGGAAACACAGTGATAATAGAGGGTTTTATTTAGAGTGGGTAGCACCCTCCTTTTCAAGTGTCCTGGAAATGATGATTCTAGCAACCCTCAGATGTCACTGACAGATCCATTTATGAATATGAACAAAAGCATTGGAAATTGTCAGTACTACATATTCTAGACTTGAATATTATTCTAAATATGTAATGATATGTGGCATTAATGAAGATGAACAGTAAG
>NW_012145079.1:3470431-3472838 GCF_000956105.1 Propithecus coquereli
TGTATTAAAATGCATTTTATTTATATAGTGTGGTCACATGCTGTATTTTATTTAAATTTTAGAACTGTATTAGATAAACTCACTATAGATAACTGAGGAAACTTAGGCTCAGAGGATTTATGAAAATTATCCAAATTTACCTGGCTGGTTGGTAGCTGATTTGGAGCTTGAATTCAAAAACCTCTTCGTCTAAATGTTCGGATGAGATATCACGTCATAAATGCCTTGACTACTGAATTTTTATGGAGGGAAAATTTTGTCTTCTTTGCCCTCTCCTTAAGTAGAAGATAGTTATAGTCATCCATATAGTTAAAATTCAAGATTAATATCATAGTACCTTTTGTTTTCCTACAAAGTTGTATGAACAGATTTTTTTCATAGCTAGTTTCTCACTGTTTTCTGGAAAGACACTGTTCATTTTCACTTAAAGTGTAGATTTTGTGATTATGTGTACAGAGGTAATAATAAAATGTATTAAATAATATTAAAGCTTCTCAATTGAAAAATCATAGAGCTGGATGAGGTAGAGCTGAACTAAGATTGAGACCTGGGACCAGGGCTGCATGTAGCCATGCCACCACTGGGCTGACAAGCAGCGAAGCTGTCTCTGTAAGTGAATTTCACCAGCAGCAAAACCACCAGTTTCCTCTAGAGCTGCACTGTCCAATTAGCTAGCTACTATCTACATACGGCTACTAAGTAAGCACTTGAAGTGTGGCTAGTCTGAATAAAGATATGCTGTAAAACACACCTCAGATTTCTAAGTATGAAAATAATGTAAATTAGCTCATTATCATTTTACATTGGTTACATGTTGAAATGATAATATTTTGGATGTATTTAGTTAAAATATACTAATTAAATGAGTTTTATGTTTCTTTTTACTTTTTCAGTGTGGCTACTAGGAAAATGAAAAATAAATATGTGACTTGTATTTGTAAGTTGCAATGCATTTCTATTGGACAGTGCTGCTCTGGGACATTTGTATTTGTTTTATTCAATTCATGTGTTTCTATTATTTGAATTACTTAGGTAAAACTTACGCACTTAACCACTCAAAAACAATGTATGTGGCTCTGCTAATATCTCAGTCCCTCCTTGATTCCAAATCTCCTAATAGAATCCCTGCTAACAATTTGCCACTTTTCCATGTTTTCTCTTTGCCTTTACAAATGTATTAATATATAAATATATATGCACATAGACAGATATAGGTTATGGTTTTATTATTGGTTTTTCAAGATTTGGGTCATACTATACCTATAACTCAGTAACTTTTTTTTCATCTAACAGTGTATCATGGAAACCTTTTCTAAAGTAATTTAATACAGCAGAGCCATTTGAATCCATCCAAAGAAATTCCTTCACTAGTTATTTTTTTACCTATAATATTATCACATGCTATTTTTAAAACCACTATGGAAAATCTACTTATTGAAGAAAACACACAGTTTTTAAGTGATGAGAGGTACCTAATAGACAGCAAGGTGTTTCTGAAAGGCAAGTATTCTCATTTCTGTCCTCTGGTTACAATCTTGCAGGGCTCCCCATTTTCCCTGCCATTCAGTGCTGATTCCATAGCATGACTTTCATAAAGAGGCCCCAGTTTCTAGTACCAGCATCATTTCTCAACATCATTCCTGCTCACACTAAACTTCAACCATTCTGAACCTCGTTTAGCCATTGAAGAGTTAACATTGCTCTTTTCCCCAACATTTGCAAACACTGTTCCTCCAGCCTTGAATAAAATTTGTACCCATTTTTTAAAAAAAATTTTAATCCAGGATTATAATTATTATAATTCCAATCAACCTATTTTATGGTTTCCTTTATGTTTAATTGTTTTATCAAATTATTTTTTTCTTATAGATGATCTTTTCCTGAGTCTGCAGATACTGAGCCAAGTGTTCCCTGTGAGAGTAAGAGGTGATCCACATTGACATGCTTTCAGGGCACCAGTGTACTTTGAGAGGTTCAATTAGTCCCAGGAAGTAGCTCACTGTGCTGCTTCAGCATTCGGAATGCAAAAATGCCCTGTGGATTAGAGGAAGGCAGGAAGCCGGTACCTTTTCATAGCTGCTGTGGGGTGACTTGCAAGTCAGGCACTTCATCTCTTTAGACCTCAGCTGCTGATATTTAAAGTTTCTGGATGAAAATGTCCCATCTAGCTCTAAAATATAAAACTATGTTAAATCATCCTTCTAAAGTTAGAAGTACCAAATAGGAAAGTGGAAACGTAGGAAAAATAAAGGCACCATAAAATATTCGGTGCATGATTATTTCTTCCGTTTTATTTAAAATAAACTTTAAAAATGTTTGAGATCATTGTAGATTCGTATTTAATTGTAAGAAATAATAGAAGACATATCTCATGTACTATTTACCCATTGTCCCCCAATGGAAACAT
>NW_012145079.1:3485840-3486904 GCF_000956105.1 Propithecus coquereli
ATTTTTATATGAATGGGATCATAAATGTGTATTGTGACTAGCTTCTTTCATTGAGCATAATGTTTCCAGGTTCATCCATGTGTCAGGACTTCCTTCCTTTTTATGGCCAAGTAACATTCCATTATATGGATGTATCACAGTTTGTTGATCCATTCGTCTGTTTATGTGTATTTGAATTGTTTCCACATTTTGGCTATTATGAATAATGCTGCTATGAACACCCATACACAAAATCTTGTGCAGATCTTTTTTCTCATTTATTTTGGATAATACCTAAGAATAATTTTACTGGGTCATAGAACACTCTATGTTTAATCATTTGATGCAATGCCAGACTTTTCCATAGCAGTTGCACCATTTTACATTCTCACTAGCAATGAATGAGAATTCCTATTTCTCCGCACATCAACACTTATTCTCAGAGTTTTGATTCTAGTCATCCTAAGGGGTATGCGATGGTATCATATGTGCTTTTGATTTGCATTTCCCTGATAAATAATGATGTCAAGCATCTTTTCATGTGCTTATTGGCCATTTGTATAACTTCCTTGTAGTATAGAAATATCTTTCAGATACTTTGTCCTATCTTAATTGGTTTGTATTTTATTATTGAATTTTTAGAGTTTTCTAATACATCGTAGATGAAAGTCCCTCATCAGATATATCTTTTGCAAATACTGTCTTTCTTTCAGCGGGTTGTCTTTTACTTTCTTGATTGTGTCCCATGAGGCACAAAAGTTTTCAATTTTGATTTATATGCTTTTCTTTGTCACTTATACTTTTGGTGTTGTATCTAAGAATCCTTTGCCAATTTACCCCAATGATTTCTTCTGAAAATTATATAGTTTTAGCTGTTGTACTTAGGTCTTTGATCCCTTTTGAGTTAGTTTTTGAATATGCTGTAAGGTAAGGGCCCAACTTCATCCTTTTGCCTGTGGCCATCCAGTTGCCTCAGCACCATTCTTATACCAATGAATGGTCTTGGCACCCTTGTCAAAAATCAGTTGACCCTATTAAAGGATACAAAATTTTAGTTAAATGGGAGGAATAAGTTCAAGAGCTCT
>NW_012145079.1:3486954-3488285 GCF_000956105.1 Propithecus coquereli
CGGTTTATATTTAATCATATCATTTTCCCGTTTTTTTTCTTCCAAGTATTAATACATTAAGTATCATACATAAAGATTTACAGAAGAAAAGTCATCTGAAGGAATAGAATCACACACACATACACAGAGGAATGATGAGGGGAATGTCGACAGGCAAACACACAGGAGCAGTGAAATGGGGTGACAAGTCGAAAAATAAATCATTTTTATGAGACAAAAACTTACCCAGTTACCCAGAAATGATAGCCAGACTTTTCTGAAGTTTGAAAAAACAATAAAGCTCAAGTGATTTTTCAGCTCTGTTACATTTCTCCCAAATTCCTGAACCAGATGGAGAAGAGATGAAGATGAGAAAAACTGCTCTAAGACTGAAAGCCAGAAATAAATAAATTTCAAATGCAAGCCTCTTCACAAAATTCAATTGCTATTTGAAAAGCTGAGATTGTAGAAATATGATATGACCTCCTCTGTTCTGAAAAATAATCACTGAATTTGAAGCTGATATGTAGGTACTATTGAAACCACCAACCATTTGTTCAAAATGCTTCTCTTTGGCTTTGATAGTGTACAACAACAACAAAAGAAAATAACAATAAAAATTTTAAAATGTAATGTAATTCACTGGTGTAAACTTAATCAAACTAGACTAATGACATTATAATTATATGAGAATATATATGAAGCATTAAATAAAACAATTTAGTGCACACAAAAATATAAACATTTAATGATAAAGACTATTGGCATAAAATTCCCATGTTAATTAAAATATTCTCTCAGGCTTGCATTAGAAAGGAAAATTATCTTTGATACATATAAAAATGTGGACTAGAATTTTGGCTAAGTCATTATGATATACTACCATAATGTTTTTATTCTCTGATGATAATATGGCAATTAACTAAATTGCTTACTCAAGGGAAACAATTGGAATCCTTCTCTTATAAAATTTTAAGTTGCCACTTTTTACAAAGCACACAGTTGGAAACTGTAACTCAATTTAAAGATGATCTGGATCTCTAATTTGGCTTTCACTTGCTATTATTTCCCATTTTACCCCCAAATTTGAGATCTGACTCTATAATAAACGATGGAAATAAAAAGATGGAGAATATTTTCTAAAGCATCTCGCAATGTTAGATCTAGAAACTTACATTTCACACTGCAAGAGATCAGAAACATTGTGCTCTTCTTCATACAGCTGGTGCTTAACAGCCAAGGTTTGCAGAATACACTTCTTTTTCTTCATCCTCTATAAAACCACATGAAAAGGGATTATTTTGTTAAATGAGGTATGTATTTTCATTTTCTCTGAGATAGAAGAGTAATAA
>NW_012145079.1:3488335-3491303 GCF_000956105.1 Propithecus coquereli
AGAAATAATAGAAGACATATCTCATGTACTATTTACCCATTGTCCCCCAATGGAAACATCTTTCAAACTATAGTACAATATCACATGCATTTAATCCACTGATCTTTCTCAAATTTCCACAGTTGTACTTGTGTGTATGGACACACCACCGATCAGGGTGGTGGTTGCTGAAGGTTAGGGAGGCTGCGACGATTCTGAAAATAAAACAACAATGAAGTTTGCCGCATCAATTGACTCTCCCTTTCACCAAAGATTTCTCTGTTTGATAACATTTTACCCACAGTAGAACTTCTTTCAAAATTGGAGTCAATCCTCTCAAATCCTGGCAACCAAGTTTACGTAATATTCTAAATCCTTTGTTGTTGTCTTAACAATGTTCGCAGCAGCTTCACCAGGAGTAGATTCCATCTCAAAAAATCACTTTATTTGGTTATCAATAAGAAGCCACTCCTCATGCGTTCAAGTTTTATTACAAGACTGCAGCAATTCAGGCACATCTCCAAGCTCTACTTCTAGTTCTCTTGCTATTTCTACCAAGTCTGCAGTGACTTCCTCCACTGAAGTCATGAAGCCCTCCATGGGATTTGGAATCAACTTCTTCTAAACTCTTAATTTTGCTATTTTGACCTCCCATGAATCACAAATGTTCTTAATGGTATATACAGTGCTGCATCCTTTCCAGAATATTTTCAATTTACCTTGCCTAGATCCATCAGAGGAATCTTATCTATGGCAGCTATAGCTTTACAAAATGTATTTTTTAAATAATAAGACTTGAATGTCAAAATTAGTCCTTGATCCATGGGATATAGAAGGGTATTGTGTTAACAGGCATGAACACATTAATCTCTTTGCACATCTCCATCAGAGCTCTTGCGTAAGCAGGTGCATTGTAAATGAGCAGTCATATTTTGAAAGGAATCTTTTTTTCTAAGCAATAAGTCTCAGCAGTGGGCTTAAAATGTTCACTAAATCATGCTATAAACATATGTGCTATCATTCAGGCTTTGTTGTTCCATTTCTAGAGCACAGGCAAAATAGCATAATTCCTAAGAGCCCTAGGATTTTTGGAATGGTCAAGGAGCATTGGCTTCAACTTAAAATCACCAGCTGCATTAGTCCCTAATCTTTCCTTTTAATCTTTGAGGCCAGGAATTGACTTCTCTTCTCTAGTTATGAAAGTCCTAGATGGCATCTTCTTCGAATAGAAGGCTGTTTTGTCTACATTGAAAATCTGCTGTTTAGTGTAGCCACCTTCATCAATGATCTTATCTAGGTCTTCTGGATAACTTCCTGTAGCTTCTACATCAGCACTTGCAGCTTTCCCTTGTACTTTTCTGTTATAAAGATGGCTTCTTTCCTTAAACCTCACAAACCAATGTCTGTTAGCTTCAAACTGTTCTTCCAAAGCTTCTTCACCCCTCTCAGCCTTCACAGAATTGAAGAGATTTAGGGCCTTGCTCTGGATTAGGCTTTGGCTTAAGGGAATGTTGTGGCTGGTTTGATCTTCCATCCAGAACACTCAAATTTTCTTCATATCAGCAATAAGGCTGTTTTGCTTTCTCATCATTCTTGTGTTTACTGGAGTAGCACTTTTCATTTCCTTCAAGAAATTTTTGTGCTCTTTGGTGCAAGAGGCCTATCTCAGTTTTCCACATGCCTCCCTCACTAAATCACTAAATTTAATCATTTCTAGCGTTTGATTTAAAATGAGAGATATGTGACCCTTCCTTTCACTTGAACACTGACTGAGAGACCTTTGTAGGGTTATTAATTGGCTTAATCTCAATATAGCCATTTCTCAGAGACAGGGAGGCCTGAGGAAAGGAAAAAAGATGGGGGAACAGCAGTCAGAACACACACGACTTCTATCAGTTAAGTTCACCACCTTACATGGGCATGGTTTGTGGTGCCCCTACATAATTACGATAGTAGCATCAAAGATCACTGGTCACAGATCACTACAGTAGACATAACAATAATGAAAAGGTTTACAATATTGTGAGAATTACCAACATATGACACAGAGACAGAGAGTGAGTACATGCTATTGAAAAAAATGGTGTCCATGCAGATTCAGTTTATAAAAGATGCAATATCTGTGAAGTACAATAAAGTAAGGCACAGTGAAATGAGATATGCCTGTATAATCACATTCATTTCCCCCACCCATCCCTAAACCCTGAAAACCAACAATTTGTTGTCCATTTTTATAATTTTGTCATTTAAAGGTAAAACATTTGTCAGCGTTATATAAATAGAATCATACAGTATGTAACCTTTGGGGATTAGTGTTCTTACTCAACATAAATCTCTGGCGATTCATCCAACTTGTTTATACTTGTCAATAGTTTGTCTCTTTCTTATTGCTGAGTCCAATTCCATGGTATGGATATAATACAATTTGTTCAGCTCTTCACCCATTGAAGGATATCTAGGTTGTTTCCACTGCTTGGCTATTACAAATAAAACTGTTATGTACAGGTCTTTTTGTGAATATAAATTTTATTCTGTGATAATTGCCCAGGACTACAGTTGCTGGCAGTATAATGGTCACATACTTAGTTTTATAAGAAATAGCCCACCTGGATCCTAGTGTGCCCTACCTTTTACATACTCACCAACAACACTGAGTGCTTCAGTTTCTCTGAGTGCTTCAGTTTCTCTACATTTCTTCTTTTTGCTAGCATTTGGTGTTGGTATCAATTTGTATTTTGCCCATTCTGATTGGTATATAGTCTCAATGTGGTTTTAATTTGCATTTTTCCTGATGGATAATGATTTTAAGCAACATTTCTTGTACTTATTCCCCATCTGTATGCCATCGTGGTGAAATGTTTATTTATGTCTTTTGTACATTTTTAAATTAGATTGTTTATGTGTTTGTTTTTAACGTTAACTTTTGAGAGTTCTTTTTATATTTAGATACTAGTCATTTGTCAGATATGTTTTGCAGATATTTTCTCCC
>NW_012145079.1:3503861-3505604 GCF_000956105.1 Propithecus coquereli
GGTCAATGGTGCATGTAATTGCACTGAATGAAAAGTCAAAAGCTACAAAAGCCCAATTTAGCTTTGTGTGCAGCACAAAAAAAGAGAGAGAGAGAAGCAATTGCAACATAGAGTCAAGGCAGAATCTAATGTCATGACATGATGTTTTATAAAGGTTAATTGCATAAATTTGAGCCAAGAATAAAGTAAATGCTGTTCTTTGTTATTTTTTAAGTGCCACCTTTTTAAGATTTTTGTTATGATATTTTCGATACACAGTTCTTTGCTTGATTCTGAAATGAGTATTTTATTCTCGTCACATCTTGGGCAAGGTGATTTGAGCTATTGAACAGAACTGGCTATTTATTGGCTGGTAGGAAGAGAACAAATAGGGCATATATGCTCTTTGTCTATTTTTCTCTGCTATTTTCTTTCATCTTCTCACCCACTTGGGTCACTAGTTCTCAGGAGCAATGATGGCTTTTTCTTTGTATCAGAATGCTCTTTTGACCTGACTCAAGTAGAAAAATAATGACAATGTCACAGTTCTAACTCTTCTAGCACAAGCTATTGCAATAGCAATCTATTAACATTTTTTTCTAACCTTTCACCCTCTCTTAAGATGCAGGTGACATTTGTAAGGGAACTGTTCTGCAGAGGAGACCAAGAGCCTTGAAAAAATGTGATGCATTGAAGCCCCAAACCCTCTGCTCATGAGGATGAGAGGGAGAATTGTGAACTGCAGTCAGGAATAGAGTAGCACAAGGATAACTTCAGACTGGATTTGAAAATATAGCTACGTGCGAGTTTGTGCACTGGTGCATGCAACTCTATGTCACAGTCAGGGAGTAACAACATCCTGGTTCCATGATCAGGGGAAGCTATCCAAAGCAAATCTTCCCAGTGGGGAAAAATGTGGCAGTGGCAACAGACTCAGGTAATGACATAAGCATACTGTAGTGGACTTAAGAGTTTTCCACTCTCCTTGGTTACTAGTACCATAAACATCCCTGTAGGAGATATGAACACTAAATATAATGTGAAAAGCTACAAAATATGATTTAGGCACTGTAGATCTTTTACAAATACTGACTCTAATTCTTTCCAAATAATATGCATTATTATTCCCATCATTGGTACTTCCATCTTATACCAACCCGCATGAAGATATAAAAAATTTTTTGAATTCCTTACTCGGGGGAATATTTGAGAGTTGTTATCACATCTAAATTAACAGTGTACTAAAGCTATAGAATTTCAAGTTGGGAGGAATCTTGAAAATCATCTACTCTAGCACTCTAATTTCGACTGAGGCTTAGTGAAGTAAAATTACATTTACAAGGTTACACAGCTGTTAGAGATGGAAACAACACTGGAATTCAAGTTTCTGGATTCCTGGGCCGATATCACAAGTTCCATCTATATAACCAGCATTGAGGAATTGTCATACTGAATGTCACCTAATTCTGATTAAATGCTATATTTAAGAGATTCCGATATAGGCATATCATACTATGGGAGATTTAGTTGGGGTTCCTTAGAACCTGATATTATCCCATGGTAGGATAATAGCTCTAAGTAGCTCTAATGAAATCATACGTAGAGGCTTTGTAGTGGTATGATAGGCATGGCATTTATGCCAAGTCAAATTCAGGAAGTTTAAGAATGAATTTCTATACTATAATAATTTATCACATTCTGTCTCCTTACAGAACTTATCCTGGATACTACTAAGAACCACTGACCATACTAAAAGGTTTTCCA
>NW_012145079.1:3505654-3507128 GCF_000956105.1 Propithecus coquereli
AATCAACATGATTCTTAATTAATTGTGTTTCTGAGGGAATCTTAGTCCAGGTGAACAGGCATGTAACGGGTTTAATTGGAGATTACGATTTTAACCAGGAGTCCTAAATAGCAGCAGATTTATGCATTTGTTGAATGAAAACAGTAACTGAAATCAATAGTACCTTGAGAATTGTTGTCAAAAAGCAAGGAAGAAAAAAATGAGATTTGTTAAGACCTAGTGATGAAAGTTGATTCAGGAGAGGATAATGGATCCAGTGCAATTTTTATAGGAGGTTTGTCAAGTTAACTTATAGCTCTTAATTTTTATGATCGTTTTCAAAAATTACTAGACTATCTAAAATTTTTTCTAGCCGGAAATTTGTGTATTTGTGTCTTCTCTGTGTATTTTCTGTCTCTTCCTCTCTAAAATGCTGCTTTATGAGGGCTCATTATGTGAAGATAATCCAAAGGAATTCCAAAGAATTCGGGATTAAGTGGTACAAATTCCCTCTCATACAACTTGAATCAAATAAAACTGAAAATCACCTTAAGGAAGCACAATGAGCTTCAGGTTCAATCTGGTCTAATGTATTAATGTGGCTAAATGAGTGAAAGAAAGTGTCTTTCAGAATGGGGTGATAACCACAACCTGGAAAAATGCCATTAGGAAAAAGGAAAGGAACATTAGAGTGACCCATTTGGGCATTATCTGTTCACATACTGCCCTGGGAAAAGAAGAATCTTTAGCCAGTGCACTTAGATCATTCAGGTCCTATGGGTATAGCTAATCCAGTTGTGAAGATAAACGAATGAAGATATGTTACCTGGATGTCTCTGAGACCACGCCTACAAATTCATTCTCCAATTCTAGTCAAGTCCTCTGTTACAGCTTCATGCATGGAACAAATGCACTAGTTATGTTGAGTCATGCATACTGCTTTATCTAATAGCCATAACCATGGAAATAAGAAGTAGGCATCTTGATTGTAGAAAACAAACTCCTGAACTTAGTAAACTTGAGTCTGTGAGAGATGGGACCAGGCTAGAGGTGCTGACAAAGTTAGATTTCAGATCTACAAGCAAAGAGCCAGACACTGAATTAAGGCACATCAATCAAAGGGAAGACAGCTTGTGAGATCTCCTGGGAGAGAACCAGCTGCTCTTTTTCAAGGGGCACACGTGTGTACCCCTAGGCACATTTGCTATTCTAACATCCACAGATAATAGTATTAATATTATTTCCAAATCTCATTTTACATGTTACATTGCAAACCTGCCTAAGTTTTTTGTCTTAGCCCATTTTTTGTTGCTTATAAGAGAATATCTGGGTATTGTATAAAGAAAATTGAATTTATTCTTATAGCTATGAGGCTGAGAAGTCCAAAGTCAGGGGCCATATCTGGTGAGACCCTTTTGCTGGTGGAAACTTTCTGAGGCAGCACAGGGCATCATACCACATGGTGAGAGGGCTGTGCATGCTAGCACAGGTCTCT
>NW_012145079.1:3508783-3510475 GCF_000956105.1 Propithecus coquereli
CACCAGTTCACTTGACATCCTGATTTCTTCTATCAAGTCAAAGAAGCAGAAATAGTAAAATGAAGACAAACTGAATGTTTTTCTAAAATCTCAATGTTTATAGAAAAATGTAACAAAGAAATAAAGGAAAGAAATTTATTTTTGAGCACTTACTCTTACCAGATTTTCCCACATATTTAATATAACACATAAAGTTTGTTAATAAATCAGTTTTGTCAGTGAAGGAAAAAGAGATTGAGAAAAGTTTAGCATTTTGCCCAATGTGAAATGACATGTTTGTGGAACAAGATGTATTTTAGTTAAAAGAGAAAGAAAGGAGGAGGAGGAAGAGAAGAAGACAAAGGGCAGAGGGAGGTTAGGGGATAGGAGGAAGAAGACAGAAGAAAAATGAACACTTTTTGGCATAAATACTTTATCTCCTTATAATTTTCATAACAAATAGATGTGATAAAAATCCATTTTCATTTCACTCAAAATTGATGATTTTATAGTTCTTATGACTTTTGCAAGTGACCCATAGCTAAAGGAATTTGAACTTGGGTATTTTTAATTCTGAAGCCCATGCTATTCTGATTATATCATAGTCTCTAACAGTAAAAAAGAAAAGAAAGTCAGAATGTATTCAGTTCCATTTAGAACCCAAACTGACTTTGTGAACACTATATTTGGGCTGATTCTTACAGTCATGGTATATTGAGAGATAGGGTGTTCCTTCTTTTTCATAAGTCCCCATGTTTCAGTTAGCTGGAGTTACATTATTTGCATGTACATATTGATATTACACTAAAACAAAATTACGAGGAAATTATGAATACTAAGCTATTGTCCCTTAAACATAGAATTACAATCACAGTTGTTTCCTCTCACATTTGAGATCCTGTCCGAGAACCATTTTATAAACACAAAGGAAGACTTTTTTCATCGCTTTCTGCCTCTACACAAAGTTCACAACATGTACAGTCACCATGAAAGTACAGAGAATTCCACCATGAAATTAGCCTCGGGAGTGATCTATGCAATGAAAAATGGAATATGATGTGACATTAAGTGCATTTTTCATTAAAAAATGCATTTGAATATTGCATCATCAGTTAGTAGAGGCAGAATAGTTTTAACAGGCTGTGCCGATTCTAACTTTGCACATCTGTCTCTCTCCTGAACACCCATGCTGTGTTCCACTGATTCATGCCACCGCCAACAATAATCCTCGCAGATTTCTATCACTTGATTATCAGGTCAATGGTGCATGTAATTGCACTGAATGAAAAGTCAAAAGCTACAAAAGCCCAATTTAGCTTTGTGTGCAGCACAAAAAAAGAGAGAGAGAGAAGCAATTGCAACATAGAGTCAAGGCAGAATCTAATGTCATGACATGATGTTTTATAAAGGTTAATTGCATAAATTTGAGCCAAGAATAAAGTAAATGCTGTTCTTTGTTATTTTTTAAGTGCCACCTTTTTAAGATTTTTGTTATGATATTTTCGATACACAGTTCTTTGCTTGATTCTGAAATGAGTATTTTATTCTCGTCACATCTTGGGCAAGGTGATTTGAGCTATTGAACAGAACTGGCTATTTATTGGCTGGTAGGAAGAGAACAAATAGGGCATATATGCTCTTTGTCTATTTTTCTCTGCTATTTTCTTTCATCTTCTCACCCACTTGGGTCACTAGTTCTCAGGAGCAATGATG
>NW_012145079.1:3510525-3511696 GCF_000956105.1 Propithecus coquereli
CAGCATTCTACTGGTATAAAAACAGGCACATTGACCAATAGAACAGAACAGAGACTCCAGTAACAAATCTAAGTATTTACAGCCAACTGATTTTCAATAAAGGTGCCAAGAACATACCCTGGAGAAAGAATACCATCTTCAACAAATGGTACTTGGAAAATTGAATATACATATGTAGAAGAATGAAACTGGACCCCTATCTCTCCATAGTCAAAAATCAACTGAAGTTGGATTAAGATCTGAAACTATAAAACTACTAGAAAAAAAAGCATAGAGATAATACTTAAAGGTGTTGGTCTAGGCAAAGCTTTCATGACTAAGACCTCAAAAGAACAGACAACTATAACAAGAATAGACAAATGGGACTATATTAAACCAAAAAGCTTCTACACAGCAAAGGAAACAATCAACAGAGTGAAGAGATAACCTATTGAATAGGAGAAAATATTTACAAAGTATTCATCTGAAAAGGAACTAATATTCCAAATATACAAGGAATTCAAATGATTCAACAATTAAAAAATCAAACAATCTCATTTAAAAGTGGGCTAAGGACATGAATAAACATTTCTCAAAAAAAGACATACAAATAGCCAACAGCTATATGAAAAAATATTCAATATCACTAATCATCATGGAAATACAAATCAAAACTATAATCATCTTACCCCAATTAGTATGGCTATTATTAAAAAGACTAAAACAGATGGTGGCAAGGATATGTATAAAAGGGAACTCATATACTGTGGGTGGGATTGTAAATTAGTATGAACACTATGGAAAATAGTATGGAGATTTCTCAAAAAACTAATCATGGAAATACAAATCAAAACTATAATCATCTTACCCCAATTAGTATGGCTATTATTAAAAAGACTAAAACAAATGGTGGCAAGGATATGTATAAAAGGAAACTCATATACTGTGGGTGGGATTGTAAATTAGTATGAACACTATGGAAAATAGTATGGAGATTTCTCAAAAAACTAAAAATAGAACTACCATACAATCCAGTAATCCCACTACTGGGTATTTATCCAAATGGAAAGAAACCACTATATCAAAGGGATACCTGCATTCTAATATTTATTGGGGCACTATTCATAATAGCAAAGATATGGAATCAACCTATGTGTCCATTGACGAACTGATGGATAAAGAAAATCACATT
>NW_012145079.1:3511746-3513204 GCF_000956105.1 Propithecus coquereli
TCCTGGGGTCACAATTCCAGTTGAGTCAGTTCGTTGGTATGAGCCACTAGTCTGGGTGGGTCAGCCAATCCACTGGAATGCAGGACCTGGAAGATAGCTCAGAAACCACCTTTAGGTTTCAAAAAAGTGATGTTATCTACAGAGAGAGTTAAGAATCTTTATGGTCACCAGCTATGTGACTCAAGAACGGCAATTACAGAGAAGCAAACAAGGGGACAGTGATTAATTATTATCAAGCAAACAAGGGGACAGTGGATTATTATCATTATTTCTAGCTAGGCCTGTGCCTTTACAGAATTTTTAGGCCCTTACTATTATCAAAAGCTTGGCACTTGTCCTCGAGGCTGCATCAGAAGAACGAGGACAAGTGGTTTGAAGAGAAGGAAAGAGAGAAGTATTAATTTGCCAGCAAATGAAGAGGATGGAAACTACTGTCTAAAAATGCCATTGTCCTAATAAAAAGCAGAAATACAGAGCTTTAAAGGTTGGGTTCTCAGCTTCAGGTAATTGCTGTTCAACTACAGGTGATGATTCTAATCATCATGTCTTCATCTAGTCTCTATTGAAAACAATACCTTGACCTCTGCCCAGGACCTTGGACCTGCATAGGGCAGGCCATGTCCTGTAGCACAAAGAACAAAAGACAGTCTCCTGCCCCTCCTGAACACTGGCCTGAGGCAGGGATGCAGGTCCTACTTCTCCAAATGGAGTGAGGGATGTTTTAAAGAGACAAAACTTTTTTGCCTTTTTTTCAGGCCATTTGCTCTGTTACATATTCACCACTGTCAATATTTCCCTTCCATATCTATGGGAACAGGGGTGACAACTCTGTTACATTACCCCAGTTCTTGCCTTGCTCCCCGTTATTGAAAAGAGTGGTTTCATTTTTACAAGAAGTCACAACTCTAAATATCTCTTGACTAGTATGCAACCATGTCACTGTAGGGACCAAAGCCCATGGCCCCCTAAAGGTTCACTGAAAAATTACTGACATGAGGCAAATTTAACAACAGGAGAAAAGGCATACAAATTTAATGTGTCTACACAGGAGCCTTCAAAATGAAGATTCAGCCTCCCAACCTGGTACAGAAGTTTATAAAGAATGGAGACTTGGATTGTGGCAAAACAGGTTTTAGTGGCAAGACAGGTTATGGGAGGAAGAAAGGAAGAGGCTTGGTTAGAAAAGGTGGTCTTGTTATGGTAGATGAAACCTCACAGAGACAATAGATGATAAATGTTTCTTTCAGATCTTTAATGTGTCAGATTTAGATAACCTTTCCTAGATCCTAGGTTGGGAAAACGAAAGGCCTAGCTGCGTCAAGGAAGATTTTCTACACATGCAAATTTCTCCCCATAAAAGACAGCTTTGCAGTGCTACTTCTGTCTGCTGGACCTGTGGCAGCCATCTCAAAATATGTCAAAGAAATAGATTTGGGGGTAAATATTTTGATTTCCTTA
>NW_012145079.1:3513254-3515303 GCF_000956105.1 Propithecus coquereli
ACATGAAGAATTTGGAAGGGAAGGAAAGAGTATTGAAGGAAATCCGAATATTGTACCCCAAAATATATTTCTTTGACATATGTTGAGATGACTGCCACAGGTCCAGAAGACAGAAGTAAACTGCAAAGCTGTCTTTTGTGGGGGAAAATTTGCATCTGTAGGGAACCTGCATTGATGCAGGTAGGTCTTAATTTATCCCAATCTAGGAAAGACTAACTGAGAGTCTGACACCTTTAAAGGGCTGAAAAGAAACATTTACCATCTATTCTTTCTGAGGGCTGCTACCTATAAGATTTCATTTACCCAGGAGACCACCTCTGCTAGACAAGCCTCTTTCAATTTCTTCCTCTCATAACCTGTTTTGCCACTAAAACCTGTTTCGCCATAATCCAAGCTCCCATTCTTTATAAACTTCTGTACTGTCAGGTTTTAGTCTGGAATGTTGGTTCTTGGTGCACTCATGGCAGAAGAAAGACCAGACACACCAAAGTAAGGCAAGCATGAGGTGAAGTTTATTGAGGGGGAGCAAGATAGGATTACAGAGCAAGAGCAAGACATAGGTTTACAAAACATGATACATACATACACCACAGATGATGACCGGACCCCTTTTCGCAGCAGAAAAAGAGAGCTGGGTTATGGTCTGGGTCTTGTTTTATGGTGTCTGGATAGGGACCTCCTTGAGGTTCAAATGTCACCACAGAACCACTCTGACTGGACAGTTGGGGAGCTGCATGACCTGAGTCTTACTGTGCATGCGGGTTCTAGGTCACTTTTCCGACTTTATGGTATCCATGTTGCTTGGCCCCTGGGCTAGAGAGTCCTCTGCATTCTTTTGCAGCTGTCGTGCCAAGTTTTTTATAAATTTATTTTTATTTCAGCGTATTACAGGGGTACAAATGTTTAGGTTACATACATTGCTTTTGCCCCACCCGGGTCAGAGCTTCAAGCGTGTGCATCCTCCAGATGGTGCGCACCACACTCATTAGGTGTGAATATACCCATCGCCTCCTCCCCACTCCTACCTGCCCGACACCTGATGAATGTTACCACTAAATGTGCACCAAGTTCTGACTGGCAGATTAGTAGGATATTCCCTCCTCCCCCAGGTATGGAGAATTAGGGTTGGGCAGGACGAAGATGGGGGCAACAGCACCCACATTCATCCCTAGGACACCCAGAATCCCTCACTATCTACCTAACAGTACCACCTTGAGAGGTTGAGTCTTCATTCTGAGGGAGCGCATGTATATATGCTAAATAAATGTGTATGTTTTTTCTCCTGTTAATCAGTTGGCCTCATTTCAGTGATTTCTCAGCAAACCTTTAGGGGGCTAAGGACCTTGGTCCCTACAGTGTTACTGCTTATCTCTGAGAATCTACCCAGGAGGGATTTTTCAACCCAATCTGTTACTCTTCCTGTACTTTAGGTTTGATGGTTTGAGTCACTGCCATTGTACAGGCTAACTCCAAACACCATCCATCTCACTTTCATACCTTTCAACTATGTGAAGTTATATGACACTGTTTGAATCAAATACAATCCCAAGAATAATCTAATTGCTTTATTTTGAATTAATCTTAAAAAACACAATCTTTATCCTGAATCCTAAATATTGTGTCTATTCAAGAGATTTTTACATGCTAAATTAATAACAGCTGAAAGCATTTGTTTGATTAAGTTAATAGAAACAACCCAATCTAACTAATACACTTTGTCAGGAGTACCTGCATCAGTGATTCCCATCCTGGCTGATTGGATTGTTTCCTGGGGAAGTAGTAAGTAACAATTTTTTGGGGGGGTGGGCTGGCTATCTGTACTTTTAAAAGCTCTTCCAGATCATTTTAATGTGTAGTTAGATTTGACAGCCATTGCTGTAGACATTTCATATAACGGTACATTAGAGTCTAAATTAGCTGGATGATGGTAAAAATATTTTCTTGCCTATGTAAGTATAAAGTTCCCATGTTTTTAAAGGTTTAACACTGGATCCAACGAAAAGTTAAAAGTCGACTTTTAGGACTTTAGTTATTAAAACTTTTTCAAAA
>NW_012145079.1:3515353-3516779 GCF_000956105.1 Propithecus coquereli
CCTGGCAGCCAAACATAAAAAAACAAACAGCAACAACAAAATATCTTGCACCTTTCTAGAGAAAATACTAAGAAGGCATTTTAAAAACTTAATTGACATTTATTTATAATTAAATATGGAAAGTTGTATATCACTTTGGTACATTTTAATAATATTCCTATATGTATATGTCTTTTTTTTCATTTTAATTTAGATATGCTCCTTTTGAAGACTGTTGTCAGTTTAGCATCTCAATGTCACCAAAGCTGTAACCAAACCTCTCAGCAAGAACTTTGTCTTGTGTTCATTCAACCTGCCCTTTTACCTCTACAGCTATCTCCCTCCCTCCTTCCCTCTCTCTCTCTCTCTCTCTCTCTCTCTCTCTCTCTCTTTCTGTCTATATATATATATACCCAGAGTTGATTTTCTGAATGGTTCGAGCAGGTTCCTCTACATGGTTTCCTCTCCACTGAGGTGTCTTAATCCTATAACTCCAAATTTTCCTTCAACAGCTTTATAGTTTAAAACATATTTTTTTACCCACAGTCCACTTTATCTTCAACAAAAAATAACTCTGGGTCTTTTTATTGTTATTTTTGGTGTTACTGAATGACCGTTTCTTAAGGGCAATCACCATACCTGTCAAGCATGAAAAGTAGGTATTGCCTAGTGACTTTTGAGGATCTCACTTGACATAAATAAATACAAAGTTGGTAGTTTTGAGAGTGATGTTCACTTCTATCAACTTCGACAAGATATGGGGTTTATTCCATTTGGATTTTTACTTAAAACTTCTCTCTTACTTCAGAAATAACTCTTAAAATATCTCTGAGGGGTTGAAAGGACAGATATTATTATCAATAGCTGATTATTCAACTAGGGAAGTTGAGGCACAGGGAAGTCAAGCTGTAAGGTAGATAATGAGGGATTCCATGTCTCCTAGGAACGAAAGTGGGTGCTGTTGCAGTTCACCCCCCATAACAGGCTTTCAGAGAGGCTCATGGGAGATCCACATGCATAGTAAGACTCATGTCATGTAACTCCCAACTGTCAAAGTGGTTCTGTGATGATTTCCGAACCATGGGGAGGTCCCTATCCCGACACTATAAAACAAGACCCAGACCATGACCAAGCTCTCGCTCTCTTTTGCTAAGACAATGGGCCTGGTCGTCATCTGTGGAGTACATATCTTGCTTTGTAAACCTACATCTTGCTTTTGCTCTTGCTCTTGCTCTGTAATACTATCTTTCTCTTCTCAATAAACCTCATTTTCATGCTTGCTTTACTTTGGTGTATCTGGTCATTCTTCGACCATGAGTACACCAATAACCAACATTTCAGACTGTGACCCGACAAAGCTATTTTCCAAGTGATCTCACAGCTGATGACTGGAAAGTTGAAGGTTCAACCCAGGCCATCTGACTTCCAAAGTATCAGCCTCTTTAAT
>NW_012145079.1:3527504-3527994 GCF_000956105.1 Propithecus coquereli
TAAGGTGGTTGCTATTTTATGCCACTACATTTGGAGTGATGTATTAGGCAGCAAGAGAGAACTGGAACAGCCAGAGAAATTAACCAATCATCCTCTCTTCCTTTCTGCTTTCTCAAAGTAGACATGTGTAAAATGTGGGTCAACCTGGGCAAAAGATTTGTTTACCTTCTCAATTACTCCCTGGCTACTAATCTTAGTAAGAAGAAAAAACTGTACAAAAATCTGCCACATGGTAAAAATACATGTTGATAGATATTTAAATGCAAGTGAACATTTATATAATCACAATCATAAACACATAATCAAAAATTGATAAAACCCAATAATCTCTCATGCTGAAGAATTATTAATTTACAACCTCTATGGTTTTACACTGCTTGGCTATTAAAGTAAGTTTTTTTTTTTTAAATTCTACCAGCACTATCAATTCCCGCCAAAAATAATGGTTTCCCTACCACATTTTACTTTGTGTATGAATTTCAGACAGTGC
>NW_012145079.1:3532289-3533820 GCF_000956105.1 Propithecus coquereli
GGGCTCTATTAAGAAAGCAGATAACATGGCAGGAACTTTCGATTCTACCTTCACCCCTTATAATCATAATCAAGTCTATCTGTTATCATTCTGGACTGTATTTAAAAAGATCTTTTTTGTTTTACTGTTGTTACATATTAATCAAGTCTATGTCTCTTTCTCTGAATACTTCATTCTTCACCTCCCATCAAACCTCATTGGATTTTTAACAGATTTCAGCTTCGTTACAGAAAAATTATAAACAGTTGCAGCTGTCTAACAATAAAAAGAGTTGCATTAGTAGCAGTGAGCATGCCAATAAAGAGTGAATGACTATTTATAGTGGTGATGTTGGAGATGTTGGATATATCGAGTTTTATTTATTCCTCTGTAATTCTAAAATTCTATTATTACGTTTTAGAAAGTAAATAACATGTATCATAATGTCTAAGCAGTCTAGAATTGAACACTGTTATATAACTGTATTAACAAGAATGTTCTAGCAGCTAATTTAATGATATTAAGTAGAACTAATTTTCATAAAACAGTTCTTCTGTCCTACTCAGTAAATTACTGACCACCTACCATTTGCACAAGGTAAAAGTAATAGACAGCTATTATATGAAGCAAACCAGAAACATACAGATGAAGGTAGAATGATTCCATTCAGAGAAATATAAATGACAGATTAATACTCTTCTTTCCACAAGGGACCAGGGAAGGAATATACTTTAATTTTTATGCTACCTTCTCTCCAGCTCTCCTTTTGAATTACCCCTTTCTTTTCTATACCTTAATACCAAGATTTAAAAATTGAAGAGGATTCTGAATCATATTTCAGAATTTGTTGTTTCATTGTATGCTTTCTTAACAAACTAAGCAGCAATTTGCAGAATTATTTTAACTCCCTAAGGCAAAATCCAATGGTAAGCTTAAACATAACTCTTCTGACACTGAGAGTCCTCTCTGACCCAATCCGGCCTCCCCTACTTGTACTGTCCCCCACTTGGACAACATGGAGAGTTCAGAAGCAATTTCTCTACATCACCAGTGGGAAAGCAACACTGATGTGCTGTTACAAAGCCAGCGCTTTGCAACAAAATGTAATAGAACAGCACTTTTACTGCAGGATGGTGTATAACTTGTTTATTCAAGTAGGTTGCAGTTATCATTTCAGCTTATTGTTGCTTTCTGGCATTCAAATTTCCTCAGATTTTCTGAACATTTGGCATGTGAGAAGCCGTAAGAATACACATTCCCTTGGCTAGGGATCGCATAGTGTAATATTAAGAGGCTTTTGTTACTCCTGATAAAATCAGAAGAAGCATCATTTTGGCAATACCCCTGTTTCTTAATATGTATTTAATTATTCTATTATTTTTAGATTAGTAATATTTGTTTCCAATAGGGGCTACTTTTGACCAGTGGTTATCAGTAGACGTGCTGTGTGAAGAGGTTCAACATCATGTGAAGTATGTAATAAAAAATAATAAAGCACAAATGTTTTCCCTTTATGCTTCATTTCAAAAATTAGAGAAACTTGCTAGAAGTA
>NW_012145079.1:3533870-3535886 GCF_000956105.1 Propithecus coquereli
TCTGCACTTCTAGAAAAATTATATACCATGCTTTCTCCACTAGATGTCTCCAGAGAAATACAAGCAAATACTGGTAACAAAAATTACTGCTAGAAAGCACACATTTTTAAATTGCAAAAGTACCCAACTCAATTAGGGTCAAGTAGTTACATCGATTGAGTACTTAATATAAATGTAAGACTTGTCATTTGATAGGCTTTTAAAGGAAGTTAACATTTAAATTTCTACAGGAACGATGGCATACTAACCACATTTATCACAGAAAGCCTTCTGGTTCGCTTCTAAATGAATTAACAATTACTTAGGGGTACAGTTAATCATCTCTTTCTCTGAATATGATTTCATTATCTTAGATATGTTGGGCCAGAATACTCTTTGAAGACTTATGAGTATAGACAGATGAAATCTGAATATGATATTAAATAGATGGCTGGAATATGATACTAAAAAGATGGCTCAGAAGTTGTCCCTCCTTGTAGACTTTACAATGTCTGTCCGGCCACAAATATCTGAGCCTATATATTGCCTTTTTAACCCCTTCAAGTTGGTCACTGATGTTCAATTTTATTTTGGCTGTATGTATATTTTAAAGAGAAACAAAAAATCATTTATAGGGTTGCTAACCCAGGTATCAGGGAAGAATGGGACCCTCGCTAGCCCAGACAGTTGGACACTGGGCAGTGCTATACCATGTTTTACAAATAAATTATATTACATGTAGTTTCCACTTAGGCCAGAACAAAAGCAAGGTGATAAGGAATGTTTTCAATATCCCATGAATCCTATGTTGAAAAGCAGTGGTTTAGAAATAATTTGGTGCAAATAACTACCCTGGATCATTCAAAACAAAGGAAATATTGGTTATAAAAAGTTCTGCCTTTGGCTTGAGTATCCAGGTTGGTTGAATCCATAGCCCATATCCAATCCTATACAGTGTAGGGCAAGTTTAAGATTGGATACATGCTGGTGACAGTAAGCCTGATATTACAGTGACTTCATGGTCTCCAGAGGTTACAAGGCTTCTTATAAAGATCCACTAGATACTTTGCAAACTGCCAGTAAATTAGCATCCTGATGGCTAGAAACAAATGTCCCTGTCTTTTAGACACATTATTCCACTTCCGTTACATAATAAACCATTTCTTTTTCCCTAATGACTTAACATTTCTGGGTCAGACTTCGCAACCCTGCGAGTCACACTTAATTATCATGATTTCAATCTCCCTCTGAACTGCTAGGAAAAGTACGTGGCCAGCCCAGGGTCAGCATCCACTCATGGGGCAGAAGAATAAGGGTCCTGTGTGAAGAGAGACAAAGGGAGAGAGAGTAAGAAAGCAAATTTGATCCTTGATAAGCACTCTGCAAGTGGTGAATCATGTTCTTCCTGAGATCTGTCAATATCTTCTCTAGAACTTGGACGACCTTTTATTCTCATTCTCTGGAACTGTTTGCTTCCCTCACTCTACCCCGAACTGTCAGCTATGAATCAGGGCTCAATCATTAGCTTCCTGCAGCCAGGGTCCTGGATAAAGTAGTTGCTTCGACTTTCTCCCACTATTAGGCATATCATATCACACTTCTGGACTAGCTTCAGCTTTTTAAGTTATGGTGCTACAATCTTTTCACATTTACCCCAAAATTTTCTTTCTCTTGGGATGTTCTCCCACCTTTAAATTTGCAGGTAGTTTATATGCACAACCTGGCCCTCATTTTCAAGATTCTCCTTGATATCATTACTAATCCTGTAATGATATCATTACTAACTGTAAATACTTGCTGAGGGCTGGCATTTGCTGACTTCCATGGAACTTATACAAGTTCCAAACATGATGCTCAGAATGGATAGATTTAAGATCTCTATTATTTGAAATTCTGAAAAGAAAGATTTAAGATCCTTCTTTTTATTGTTTGAGCACATATCATACTTTCCACAAAAAAAGTCAAACCTGTCTCATTTGTCAGAAGAGAGCAGTAATCTTTTGAAATGTGAATGCATTTCCATCTTCCCTACTCATT
>NW_012145079.1:3535936-3536638 GCF_000956105.1 Propithecus coquereli
GAACTATTATACTTTCCAAATATCTGGCCTTTCTCATTTGACCCCTGAAAGCATTTCTTTCCTCCTCTTCCTTATATCTTACAATGTTTATTTTACCTGCTGCTATATGATAAGTATCTCAATGGTGGAGACTATGCTTCACCTATCATTGTATTTCCTGTAGCACTGAGTTCAGTATTTTATAATACATGTATTGGATAGATAAAGGGTACAGAATGGTTAAATTCTTTAATTTGTTATGTAATAAATGTAAAACACTAAAACTCAGGTGTTACATACAAATATAATGTCATTTTTGTTTTGTTTGCCACTTAAAATATGTTAAATATCTGGTAATTTTATATCCCCCTAAGCCTTATCATCTTATCATTTATATCAAGATTGTCTCTTCTATTAATCTAAAAAAATTGTTCTGTCCAAGCACTTTATCAAATTCCAGACCCTTAATTGAGTGCCTGAACTTATGAAGTTCCTCAACCAATTGGAATAATATGATGTTAAGTTATTTATTTTAGTTTTATATGATCATCTGATTATGTAATGAGAAAAGAACAAGAGAGTAGAAATAGGGTGATCAATAGAAAAAGAGTGACCATAAGACTTTTAATAATGAACCACAATAAATTAAATTTCTATCATTTCAATTTTTTCTAGGATATTCGTAGAGGTTTGGAGAGCAATGTAAATGTTGAATTATTGAAT
>NW_012145079.1:3536688-3538310 GCF_000956105.1 Propithecus coquereli
TATCTTTGTGTTAATCATGAATTTATCATAGTGATAAAATACTAGAACACACTTTTCATGCACTGGATGGTGGGCAATACCACAGAAGCTTAGTCATAAATTTAAATTAGTTCAGCTTCCCTTCGAGAACAAAATTCCTCTCTACAAAATCCCCTTTCTTTGAACTTGTCTGGGAACAAGAAACGCACTACTTGGCAAGGAATCGTTTTCTCTGGTTGAACAGCTCTGGTTTTATAATGTTTCTTATATTGAAATTTGGTTTTCCATAACTCTGCCAACAAGAGAAAAAATAGTTCATCTATTTCCTCTTTGAGATGACAGCCATTCCGATACTTAATGCCAATCATCGTGCCCTACCTCGAGCTACCCTCTCATCCCCAAAAAGATCGTCTCTTCTCTGGGCTGATCATCTCTGGTTCTTCCATGTGACATGGACTCTGCAGCCCTCCCCATCATGACGACCAACTCATAGAAAGTCTCTAGTCCAGTAATACTTTTCTGACTATAATCCCAGGTTAATATCTACAATGCATGTGGGTCTGAGCAGCTGAGAGAGTATCAAGACAAGTACCTCATTTGGGGAGCCCTTGTCATTGATAACCATGTCATATCATTAGCTCATATTGAATTTGTAATCAGTTAAAGTTGATTACAAGTTATTTTACTGAACATTATCAAGTCAAGGCTCTCTAAGGTTTGTTTTTTTAATTTAGACATAGGATTTACAGACAACATTGTTAAATTTAATCTTGCTTATTTTGACTCAATTTCTCCATCCTTTGGGGATCTTTTAAAGTCCTGGTTTTATAATTTATTAATTGTGTAACCTAGTCTTGGGATATTCACAAATGTAATAGCCATTTCTCCTATGCCATCATCCAAATTGTACTAGTTTCCAAATCATATAGAGTCAGAAAAAATAAGTTGGCTGCACATTACTAGATAAATCCCAACTGGTTGACATTCATACGTGAGTCTTTCTTCTGATACACAAGAGAAATATTCTGGAAGCATTAGATACTTTGATCTCCTTTATTGCTGATATTATAAAGAGAGCAAGCAGACCTACATAGTTCTTTTAGGGACTCAAATCAATAGAAATTATAGATTCAAATAACATATTTGATATTTAATCATAATTGAATTATTATTGACATAGCAGAATTGAGACCTAAATAGACTAAATGTTAAACCAGGTTGATAGTTTAATATTTGTTTTTCATCAACACAAAGGATATATGACATAATAGTTTTCAATAGCATTTTCTTATTTAGCACTCAAAAGGCAACTTTCATGTAAAATTGATGATTCATAGAATGTTATTGCAAAAATTGTTAGTTAAATGTATTGGGAAACTTAATGAAAGTTTAAATGATTATGAAATAATATCCCGAAAATATTATCCTCAGTACTTATCCATTTCTTGATTATTTCAGTTTTGCCCATAGACCATGTTTACGGCACTTTGGGCATCGTGGGAGCCACCACAACACAGGGCTATTCTGATGTCTCAAAACTGAGGGAAGAGATCGAAGGACAGGGATCATTCACTTACTTCGCACCGAGTAACGACGCTTGGGACAATTTGGATTCTGTAATTCATTATTTTTATCAACATATT
>NW_012145079.1:3538360-3540214 GCF_000956105.1 Propithecus coquereli
AATTTATCAATTAAAAATTTATCAATTAAAAATTATACAATGGTGTGTATTTATTTTTTGCTTGTAATAGTCACCCTATTTCTAATTATTGTTTGATACATTTATATTCATATTTCTATTGAAAGGAAACATAAATCACTATGTAAAATTTTAATTAAGAAATAATACCTGTGTTAGATCCTGAAGAAGTCCAGAAAATGTTCTATGGAATTTGATAAAATGAAAATCAAGATTATATTATTAATAAAGTAAAAAATGGAAGCTATTATATAAATAATTTTAGATTATTACTTTCCCTCAAAATATAGGAAATTAAATAAATTTATTCTGTGTATATATTTGCTTCAATTTTCTGGTCTGTTGCCTTATTTATTGCCTATAGAACATGCATTCTTTGTTAACTTTGAACAGTGTCGTATTTTCTTGAATTTGGTACTCTAATAACTTGAAACAAACTTATTTAATTTGTTTTTTCAAATTTGACAAAAATGAAAATAAACATATTTTAAAGTTTAAAGTTTAATATGATCACATTAATAACTCTACTGACAATTCAAACCATAACTAGCGTTATTTTAGTTAGCAATGAGGTAACATTTTATTGATTATAATGTTGATGTTTCTAAATAACTTTATACTAATGAACATTTCTAGCAATGTGTAGTTTACAAAATGATTTCAAAAGCATTATTTTATTTGAGATTCACAATTACCCTTTGAGTAATCTACTCAAAGTTACTATATCCATATTAAATACTTGGGGAAACTGGGACTCAAATTTATTAAACGATTCGCTCTATGTTCACATGTCTATCAAGTAGTGGAAAAGGGACACAAATTTCATTCTTCTGGATCAATATCCTGGAACTTTTCCATAGTATCATGAGGCTATAGAGAAAAATCAAACTCATATAAACACTTGGTACTAGGAAAAAAACCCTGATATCTGGACTCACAATAAATTTTGTCAATAAGTAATATGTTTTGCCAAGTTTATGTCAAAATGCATCTACATAGTTCATTTTAATATTTATTTTTTTCCAATGTACAGGACTGTGTTATATGAATGTTGCCCCGGTTATATGAGAATGGAAGGAATGAAAGGCTGCCCAGCAGGTAAAATCTCAGTTTCCTAAATTAAATGAGGACCTTGTCTTGTGCAAGAAAAAAGTTGAGGTAGCTTGTGGAGACGCCTATTGTGTGTGTGTGTGTGTGTGTGTGTGTGTGTGTGTGTATTTAGCACCATCATAAATCCAAGATATAGCCCTCCTATCTTTGTGTTAATCATGAATTTATCATAGTGATAAAATACTAGAACACACTTTTCATGCACTGGATGGTGGGCAATACCACAGAAGCTTAGTCATAAATTTAAATTAGTTCAGCTTCCCTTCGAGAACAAAATTCCTCTCTACAAAATCCCCTTTCTTTGAACTTGTCTGGGAACAAGAAACGCACTACTTGGCAAGGAATCGTTTTCTCTGGTTGAACAGCTCTGGTTTTATAATGTTTCTTATATTGAAATTTGGTTTTCCATAACTCTGCCAACAAGAGAAAAAATAGTTCATCTATTTCCTCTTTGAGATGACAGCCATTCCGATACTTAATGCCAATCATCGTGCCCTACCTCGAGCTACCCTCTCATCCCCAAAAAGATCGTCTCTTCTCTGGGCTGATCATCTCTGGTTCTTCCATGTGACATGGACTCTGCAGCCCTCCCCATCATGACGACCAACTCATAGAAAGTCTCTAGTCCAGTAATACTTTTCTGACTATAATCCCAGGTTAATATCTACAATGCATGTGGGTCTGAGCAGCTGAGAGAGTATCAAGACAAGTACCTCATTTGGGGAG
>NW_012145079.1:3540264-3542057 GCF_000956105.1 Propithecus coquereli
ATTAGCTTAAAATTGGAGAACATTACTTATTACTTAATAGACACGCTTTTTGGCTTATTCTGCCAATAAGTATTGGTAGGAAAAAAATAGCAAAATTCTGGACACATAAAGGTTAAGAACCACTCATGTGGTCCAAGTTCTTTATTTTACAATGAAGGAGCTCAGTCATGGATACGGTAAGTAGTGTAACCAGAGAGGTTTTCATGCCATCCCCAGTCAAGAAAGCAGTGGAAATGGCTTCTCCTGTCTCCCTATTGGCTTGGCCTCCACCCTCAGTGATGGGTGCCATGAGAACCAAAAGATCTAAAGCAGAACCTGCTTAGCACATGATCACCAAAATCCAGTTACCCTAAGTAGGGTAAAAGGATTGGTTAAAAACTTATTTCAAGCTAATAATATCGGTACAAATGCTAAATATAAAATCACTTCACCTCTTGGAGACTTTATCTGTGAAACATGGATTTAATACCTATAGTATAGGGTTTCTGAGATGATAAAATGAATTGATGAGTGTGAAATTACTATGTAATTAAAACTCATATCAGCTGTCCTTAAACTATTTTTAAAAAATGCATATAAGTAGGTGGGAAAAGGAGTTGTGACCAGGTGCTCATTTGAAATGCATAGTATTATCTTTATTTTTAAGTAAGAATCATGTATACAAGGCATATAACGTTAGCTGGGCTGTATCTCCCCATGGCAACTAGACCTGAACCACCACAGGACTTTGCTGCCCATTCCCCAAAGAGTTTCAACTTAATGTTATTTTTTGACTTGGACGTTATTCCTATTAGTCTGCAGACATCTGCTAGACTTGTGAGTCATTCATGCAATTATAATTCAAGTCGGTGGTTATCGTGATTTTTGCCATGCTACAAGCCAGGCCTCAGCTGGGAACTGAAAGGCTCTGGGTTCTCAGCTCTTTGTTCTGTTTGTTCTTGGATACCACAGGCATATTTGCTAGGCACACTAACTAGATAAGAAAGGACTTGCTCCTCAAAATATTTACGGAAATCTTTATTACATCCTTCCTGGAAGTTAGAAAAGTGTGCTCTCATCTTACTTTAACCATCTAACTATATTAGAGATGCCAAGGCTTGTACAGAGCACATGCCAAGGTTCTTTCTTGCTTTCCATTAAAAAAAAAAAATCCCTCCTTTGAAGTCTGGCTTTTTACCAGAAATATAACAGTGTCTCTTTTGTTCAATCACATTAGCTTATCTTCCCCGAGTAGCTTCATATTCACAACCGCATTTACATCTGGGCACTGAAATGCTATCTTCAAATAACCAAAGAAATAAATAATATTGACAAGAAGAATGCCTGGTCTGCCACTTGCTTGCTTCTGCTAAAATTTCCAGAGATATCTTTGAGACTTTATATATCAGTTGACAGAAATGTTCGCTTTCCAGTTGACCAGTTGCTTTGGGGATTTGGGGGAAGTTGGGCAAGCCTAAAGAAAAACAAGGAGTCTCCTAGGTTTAAGATGTTGCCCACAATGCACAGTGGTCCATTAATATAGTATTCTGCAGACTCCCTTTAGAGAAAGTCAGTAACATTTTTGGTTAGCATCCTATGAAATTTTAGATACTATTCAGAAAAGACAGATGAATTTCCCATGTTTAGAGTTGTGCATAGCAACAATTTTTGTTTATTCTTGCCTTGTCCTGCTAACCATAGGGGAGTATTGAGTTTTTCTGTAGCATAAATGTTCTCCTGAAAAACTACTTTTTTTTAGTTTTCAAAATATGTACTCAGATAACATATTGCTCAATCATCAGCTGAAATTACAA
>NW_012145079.1:3542107-3543437 GCF_000956105.1 Propithecus coquereli
AAGTAAGTGGTTTGGTTTTATAAACTTTTTTTTCCCTTAGCTTATTACATGTACAAGTATATATAAAGTTTCTTATATATACCTCAAGGTTTTTCCACCCCCCCGACCTATTACAAAGCGATAACAAGGAGGAAAATGTGAGTATTCTGTGCTTTATATATGCATTTTAAGCTTTAAGAATTACTGTCAAAATAACTTGAGTATAATTGCTTTTTTATGAAACATTATATAATTTTAATCCAATTTTTAAAAATTAGCAGGACGTTTCTTTATGATTCAGTTTACTTGGGTTTTTATTTCCTTCCAAAAACCTGGAATGGGATTTTTAAAATTAAAGACACTATTGTTAGGGGCTATCATTATATAAATAGCTTTAAAACAGCTCACATGATGTTAGAGGAAATTTCCTTTAAATTACATATGAAAGTTAAATACTGGGTAACATAACTAGTTGTCTAAATTCTTTGAAGCATTTAAGTTACTTTTAAATTCTGTATTCTGTAAAATTTGCAAAATTTTATATTTCAGAGGACAAAGACAACTACAACTTAGCATTTTTTAAAATTATCAGACATAACTTAGTAATTAACCAACCATCTATAATTATTTTGAAGTGGATCTTGGCACTTCTTTCCAAGCCTCAGAGGGATTTTCATAATGTTCAAATGCTTCCTTGCCTTAGAGTGAAATAAGACTTCTATCTCTTTAAGAGAAAAAAAAATACTTAAAATTGTGAGAGGATGTTCTAATTTATTACTTCCATTCAAAAAGATAAGTTTCTTCCTTATGCAACCATATTGCTTAAAAGTTAATTTTAGCATTCATTTACTTCTGTGATTTCTTGCCTAGAAAATTACAGAGTACAGTGTTTTTATATATAGTAAATGTTGTCTCTTTTGCTCTCTGATCTCCCATTCTTCCAGAAAGCCCTATAGCCACTGCTATCCTCCAAATGAGCATGTTTGATTTAAAAAGGATCAGTGGATTACCTACTTTTAAAAGTAATAAGACACATAAAAACAAAATTATGTTAAACTTAATGTTGTTTGTGTATGCCTACTAGGTTAACTTTTTGAAATACTTGTATTTTACTCTCAAATATGTATAATTTCCTCTCTCTCTCTCTCTCTCTCTCTCTCTCTCTCTCTCTCTCTCTCATAGACTATAATGCTTTTCCAAAAATTCAGTAGGATTGGGTCAAAATTCAGATTTGTGCATAGCTAGAATCACATCTTTGAATATCAAATCCATGTCTTAATTTTTTTAATCATCTGACCAGTAGCTGTAAAAAACTAGTTGTCATTAAGATATTAACTTTTTTTCCTTCCCT
>NW_012145079.1:3544429-3546828 GCF_000956105.1 Propithecus coquereli
TCTTTTTATTTCGTCCTCCAGCTCTCATGAAGTACCACATCTTAAACACGCTCCAGTGTTCTGAGGCTATCATGGGAGGAGCGGTCTTTGAGACTCTAGAAGGAAACACGATTGAGATAGGATGTGATGGCGACAGCATAACAGTAAACGGAATCAAAATGGTGAACAAAAAAGATATTGTGACAAATAACGGTGTGATCCATCTGATCGATCGGGTCCTAATTCCTGATTCTGGTGAGCAACAGTTCATATTTTTCATGTACTATTATTTACCAGTTATGGTGTTCCCAAGAGTAAGTCCATGAAAAAATGAATGTGCAGTGAAAAGAATGGCACGTGAATCACAAACCCCATAAACAGTGAGCTAAGTACTAAATAGTGGCCAGTTGTTATGGCCACTCATGGAACTTTGGCTTTCCGGCGTTTCTAACATCTCATATTTATAAAGGTTCTCACAGTGCCCGTTTTTCTTGAAAACAGAAGAAAAGACATAACTAAATGTCTTTGGGTAAATGAAAGCTATGACACACACAGGGTGGAGAGAGATGAGAGGAGCAACAGAGACTTAAAGAAAACTGTTAAGTAGGAAGACAGAAAAATATTTTCCTTCTGAAATTTTTCATGGTTATCAACCCCCAAAAATGAAAGCTGGAACTGTCTTCCAAGGGAAGGGCAGCGTGTCTTATCATACTGACATTCCAGTAAATAGCTTACAATATTAGGAATAGCCAAGAATTGATTTACTAATTTTGTAATGAAGATAATAGCAATGATGACATTGTTTGGATGATGATGGTTTATGTTGCAGCCAAACAAGTTATTGAGCTGGCTGGAAATCAGCAAACCACTTTCACAGACCTCGTGGCCCAGTTAGGCTTGGCATCTGCTCTGAGGCCGGATGGAGAATACACTTTGCTGGCACCTGTGAATAATGCATTTTCTGGTATGTACTGGTTGGTGGTGTTCCTGCTCTCTCCCCACACACGTTTTTTTTCTTTACCATGATTGTTTGCAACAAGAAATAATAACTGTTTTACAAGGTGTTGATTAGTTTCTACATTGACTACGCATACAATGTGTTAGCACTGTGTTGTCTCTGCTAAAATGTTCTTCATTTCAAAACATTTCATTGTAATGGATAATAACTTAACAAGGAGTAAAATTTTATAATAAGGAGTAATGCAGTTATTCTGTGAATCTAATATTTCGAGCATACCTAAGTTTGCATTATTAGATCTTAAGAAAAATAAATCTGATTTGTGGACACCAACATAATAATATTTAGAAATAAATAGGTATATTTTGCATCTAAAAATTTAGACAATAGGAATGTCAAATTATAAATAAATAAAACAAGAGACTATTATACACTTCCATACCCTGATGTAAAATATTATACAAGTATTTCTTTCACCTAGTAGCCACTATTCACAGTGTTTAGATTAATGCAACCTAATCTCCTTTTCCAGAAAAATGATTTCACAAGGACATATTTAAATTGTTAGGCAAAATTTAGTAATTAAAAAATAAGTAACATGTTTTTTACATTTTTCCTAATGCTAAATTGTGACACAGAAAATTATTAATCAGAAAAAATTCAAATTCCTAGAAATGCTGCTTTTCTTCTTTGTAATAATGATAGTCATACGTTTTGACATTAACCCACCATTAAGAGGTTGTATGTTTTGATTCTTTTTCCAGGGATAAAGGTGAATTTATAAATAACCCATCAATAGTCTTTCATGCAATTAATTGACATCTAATTGTCAGACAAAACCTTGGCTACCATTAGAGTTTAGCTTTTGCCAATGGCCACCATAAAACTGTGTAACTCTACAGAGATGAAACTCAACGTTGGAACTGCTTGGAACTATGCTATAGTCATTTGATTGAATAGGTCACACAGTTTCTACTTGGTGATTGAATTGCTAGTCTTGGGCACTTACTTGACTCGTATATTCTATGACTGTAAGATCCATAAATATCAATAGTGTCAGGGATTATCCATTTTCATGATTTTTCTCTCGTCAGGAGAAACTTTAGTATTTTCTTCATAAAATAATGCTCTTTCTTAATGAATTTATTTATAGATGATACTCTAAGCATGGATCAGCGCCTTCTTAAATTAATTCTTCAGAATCACATATTGAAAGTAAAAGTTGGCCTTAATGAGCTTTACAATGGACAAAAACTTGAGACCATTGGAGGCAAACAGCTCAGAGTCTTCGTATATCGTACAGTAAGTGAATCAGAACAAGATGAAAACTCTACATTAACCTAAATGTAAAATGACCTGCGCATGTCAAAGAATGTTGTTACAACGAATGTTTTGCAGAATTTTATGAAAGTGTTTTTAATAATAAGTGTTCATAGGAAAATTAGGGAACTGGGTACTTGGG
>NW_012145079.1:3548153-3549074 GCF_000956105.1 Propithecus coquereli
AAAAAAAATCCAATAAACTGAACTATTCCTTGAAATTTTTCTTGTAATTAGCTTTTACAAAGTGATAGTATATATCAGCAAAGACTATTTTGTGGGGGTCTTAAAGGAAAAGAAAATGCTTCAATTTTGTTATAAAATGTGACCTTGTCAAGTTTTATAAGATTAAAACAGAGATGAAAAAATTTAAACATTATGTTGTGTAGTTCAATCATTTTCTCATGATAAAACTTTCTTAGGTAAATTACATTTGAAACATACGAAAATGTATGAGCAGTTTTCTCATTCTTCCCACAATACATGGATTTTATTCTATTATATATGTGCTTTAGGTGAATATACCTAAACCTAAATCTAACCAAATAAATACACATCCTTCCTGCTTAGCATCTTCCTCAGCCTCCTCGAAGCTGCAGATTTGAAAGAGCTCCTGACACAGCCTGGAGATTGGACCTTATTTGTGCCAACCAATGATGCCTTTAAGGGAATGACTACTGAAGAAAAGGAAATTCTGGTTGGTGAGTAGAAATGAATACCAGATATTGGCCCCTTGATTTCAGGATCTCCCTTCTTTCTCAAGCTTTCCTGCCCAGACGTCAGCCTAAAAAAAAACAGGCCCTTCTTTTGTATTCACAGCTAGATTTAGTTTCCTTTAATTCCACATGGGATGTGTGGAGGGTCCCTCGGTAATGTTCCTAAACTGCTTATTGCCACATTGTTGAGCTAGATGTTCACTTTTGTTATTTCTATTAAAGTCCACATAATTAGGTAACAAAGAAGGAAATAGTCATAATTTCAAAAATAATTTGATGTTTTCTCCCAGTAAGTTGGATAATATTTTGATTGACTGATTGAAATGACTGTATGTTTTAACACACCATTGATATGAACTTGAGAGAACAAGAACATTTTGAGATAATACAG
>NW_012145079.1:3550060-3551861 GCF_000956105.1 Propithecus coquereli
TTATACTATCTAGCCTGATAGCAAGGAATTGGAAGATGATTTATATAAGGACTTCATTTCTATTAAGTGTAATGATAGCTTCACTGTTTTTACTTTAGTAAGAATTAAAGTGGTGCTATAGATTTTGTCAATACAACTACCACATTCCATGTTACTAAATATAAACATTTATTTTCAGTTTGTTCGTGGTAGCACCTTCAAAGAAATCCCCATGACCGTCTATAGTAAGTACATAATGAATATTTGCCACATAGGGGCAAGATGCAAAAAAAGAAAACAATCATTTTCTTTTTATTTACAAACAGAGATTATTGATAATCTGGTATTTAGAATTCCAAATGATGGCAAATCTCATTCCGCTTGAAACAGGGCTTCAGGTCTGGGTGAGGCCTCTTGGGTGTGGCCATACCATTCAACTCTGATGAACCCTTTCCCCACTCGTTGGAAAAACAGGAGTGATACAATATGAGAAAGACAGTAAAATATAATAATACCATGGCAAATAGTCATAAAAAACATGACTTACAAAAGGGAGGGATCACTAGAAGGCCCTCCAGAGGTATCTGAAAATTCAGATGAGTGGACACAGAAATGACATTGCTGAAGGCTTGTTGCTCACTCCACCCTCAAGCCGTGAGCTGTCTAACAGCAGGGTGGGAAGTGTGTGCCAAAGAATCCTAATGTTTATGAGATGGTGGTGCAAAACTCTCCCCATTCAAAACTGGACTAAGGACCAAAAAAATCTGCCAGCTGATAAATATATAGTTTCTAGATTCCAAGGTTCTTTTATCCCTGACATTACCAGATTATCAAAATTAAACCACTATTACTTAACAATGCTAAAGGGTATTTCATTCTCATAATTGTAGCTCGTAGGATATCTTTTTCATTAGGACTTTTTCTTCCTTTATCTTTTTTCTTTCTTTCTTTCTTTCTTTCTTTCTTTCTTTCTTTCTTTCTTTCTTTCTTTCTTTCTTTCTTTTCTTTCACTGTAGCTGTCAAAGCAGAAATTCTTTTCATTTTGTTTTGGCTCTGCAGTTTAAACACTCAAAATATATCAGTAGCTAAAACATTTCTTCAATCCCCACATTTATTATGGCTAGAAAATTATTCTATTTTATACCATGAGCATCAACTTATTTAATTAAGAAAATTTCCCTTAAAATTTACCGTAGATACGGAAAAGGAGTAAAGTCAACGCAAGGAGCAAAACAAAATGTCTGCTGCTCTTGTTGATTTCGATTATATAATAACATCCACAATTTCAGTATCAGGCCAGCTCAGCACTGTTTGAAAGATTTAATGGGAATAGTTACGATTCAGTATGGTATAAATTCCAGCCTGGAAGTATATAATCTTGTTTAAAATATATTTTATAGCAAATTAAAGAATCCTTATGGGCTCAATTCATCAGATGTGTTATGTCATCTTTCTCCATCAAAAATATATATATTATATGTATGTGTTCCTGCAGTACATTTCTTTAACTTTCCTACTTTATCCATGTTAGTACCACCACTTTCTATATATGTATCAATGCAATATTTTGCATACAATGAGCCAAAATATTATTATAATTCCTTTATTCCCCCCTACTAAATTGTATCCCCACTCAGAGAGTATAAACTACATTTTCTGAAATTATACAAGTCTAACGACTTCTCTACCTTCTCAGAGCCCTTGAAACAGCTTTAATATTTACATTCCAATGTGCAATGTTTCTTTTACTCCTCCCGAGATGGTTATTCTGTTATTAAGAAACATTTTCAAATAAAGGTAGAGAGTAATTAAACCAAAGTTC
>NW_012145079.1:3552992-3554384 GCF_000956105.1 Propithecus coquereli
TAGTGAATATATATTCCACTGGAACAAATTCAAGTCACTGGACTTCAAAGTTCAACATCTGGACATGAGAAGATATTATATTATGTACCATGAATGAGTCCGGTATCTGACTTCCTGACAATATAACCCAGTCTGATACCCAAGACACCTGCAAAGATAAAAAAAAAAAAAAAGGAAAATTTTGTTCAGGTTGTTTTTATGTAAACATCATTCATGTTCCACTTTCTATACTTTCAGCAACTAAAATTATAACCAAATTTGTGGAACCAAAAATTAAAGTGATTGAAGGCAGTCTTCAGCCTATTATCAAAACTGAAGGTAAAAATCAACGTTATACATGGTTCCTTTCATTGCGAAAAGAATCCATAAAAATACTGATTTCTATGAATGTATCTACATTCTTGTTGAAACTAACATGCTAAATATTTCTATATCGACGGCATGCTCATGTAATTGCAGAATGCGGAGTGCAAATTATTTAGCAAAGTAGATAGTGCATTCCTAATACTTTCAGTACATTTGCTTGTACTTGATTTAATTTGAATCTAATTGACATTGCATTAGCACTAGTACCTGGATACCCACCAAACAAATAAATCCTGAGCTCTTTTGCTATAGTTAGACTCTTCAGAGTATACTCTTTTTGTTGCTTTGTTTCCAATCTCTGTACATGGTGCCTTTTGTACTATTATAAGAAGCTCTTTTGAAAAAGTGCAGGCATTTTTCATTCTGCAACCCAAGAAAACATAGAAGCTGTACATTGATGAAAGCTTGGAAATTACAACCCCACATGATATATTTTAAAATTAAAACATTAGAAATAAAAGAGGAAATAAGCAGCTTGTGCAGTGAGTCAACCTTAGACTACTCAATCCCAGTCCTGAATATATTCTGATATGTGATATATCACATATATATATGTATTTTATGCATTTTACATATATGCTTCTCTTCTGATGTTTCAGACTAGAACATTAAATAAGCGGTGACTTTTCTCTCAACTGTCTATGTTAGCCAAACTTCAACATCTTTAATGTTACGTTCATTTCATGTATTATAATTATCTCCAGAAATCAGACCTTAAGAATTTCTTATTTCCATGTTTAAGCATCTTTGTGTAGTGACCTGACACAGAGAAAAGACCTTGTTATCTTCTTTATTCCATAAGAAGGACAGACGCAGTCTTCCAAAAAGGAACAGATTATATCTCTGATCAAATCTCAGGAAAACTATTATTGTGATTATCTTTGATTTTGATATTTCTTCTCATTTGGTGGACTGAGATGGCAACTGCTTGAATACTTTTGTCTATACCTTTTAAAGTGAACCATGACTTAAAACTTAGACATTGAGAACACATAGGTAAAAGTTGACTTCCTAGCTAATTAGTTA
>NW_012145079.1:3555221-3577234 GCF_000956105.1 Propithecus coquereli
AACCTGACCTTATATTTTATACTCAATATGTCTTGACCTCATAGATCAAATATTATAGCATGAAATATTTATGATTTGAAAGAACTGTACTCTTATTTTCATTATTTTAGATTGTTAAAGATTATTTAACTTTTGTAATGATGTACATTGACAATTTCTAGAGAGACAAAAAATTTTCACAAAGATAAGCAAATACAGTTACATTTGACTATTGAAGGATATTACAGTATGAGTTAAATGTACTGAATCTTATTTTTCTTACCCCTGTATAAAACAGTCTAAATTAACTAATGTAGTAAGTAGCTTTCTAACATTCAAAATGATTTTCTCTGGGAGCAAAATCATTTTGTAAGCCAAATGCAACACTTGTTTAACTTTTGCATTTGAAGGACTGTTTAACCGTTAATTAGTTAGTTTCTTATCATTCTCACATAGAAGGTAAGTACTCAAATCCATTTTCCCATAAAACCTGAAACTCGGCGTCTTAAAGGTAAGTATAAAAAATTTGGATTTTCGTATGTTCAGTCCTATGACCACTAGATCAAAAATGTAAGGTATTTAGTGAGTTTAAAAGCTTAAATGAAAAATTTTAATAATTAAAAATTTTAATTTCTATCTGTAATAGATAATATTAGTAAGCTAAAGTAAGACTTACACCAGTTATCAATAGAGCAACTCAAATTTGTACGTACTATATGATTCACAAAGTGTAACCATGTACAATGTTTTGTGTGATCATACCTTACAACTACCAATGAATGGATGTATTTATACATCTATTTAAATGCTAGAGCAGATTATAGTAATTTTAGTAGCACGCCAATAGACAATGGGAAATGCTTAAAACTGATTTCATACATAGAGCCTGAAACTAGCTTGACATTTGAGTCACACCAAATGTTGCAATAAACTTCCTGTTCTGGTAAATTTAAAGGACTGATTTAACATGATAATTTGTCTCCTAAAATAATGTCTCAGGACCCACAATAACAAAGGTCAAAATTGAAGGTGAACCTGAACTGAGACTGATTAAAGAAGGTGAAACTGTAACTGAAGTGATCCACGGAGGTGCGTTATGTGTATTTCCTGGTGCCTACTTGGCATCAATATGGTTATTTTGAAATACTATTGGCTTAGAAATATTGAACATCTAATATTTTCTCCTGGTTTAAATAAAAATTGTTGGAATAATTTTCTCAGCTATGGGTCCTTATTAGCCAGTCAGAAAAAAAATATAGTTTGCCTTTTAATGGATTTAGGTGGAATTAACTTAACCATTAAGTCACCAGGTCCAACAAAACTGTGATTATTTCTGCATGTGCACATAACGATTATAGATTATGACAGCACTAATATCAAGACAAGAGGACATATTGGACTCAGACATAGAGGAAGAATAACCATTGCAGAAGACTCTGACTAATAAGCCACTACTAAGATTTATTACAGGATTCCCATTCCAGTGATGTACAGCTCCCTGGATTCTCATTAAAGACGCATTACACAGGCAGGAAACAAGGGTGACATGAAGAGTTATCTTGACAGCTGGCCCCTCCCCTCACCCAAGATTCAGGACATAACTATTATCTTTTAGACTTCTATTGATCTGAATTTATTTGAGATATGTTCCAAAAATGATTATGATTTACTCCTAAATGGTAATATTTTGAGAAATATACTTAATCATTAAAATGTCTAGCTGATGCAAGTATACGAGAGCTGTCCAGAAAGTATCCAGCCATTGTTAATATAACAAGGATGGTTACATGGCTGGGTACTTTATGGACAGCCATCGTAGGCTATGAGGATAAATAGGAGGATAAATCAAATACATTTCTCGTCCCCTACTTTCAGAGCCAATTATTAAAAAGTACACCAAAATCATTGATGGAGTACCTGTGGAAATAACAGAAAAAGAGACACGGGAAGAACGAATCATTACAGGTAGTCTTTAATTCCATACATGGATATTGCCCAGATTGTCAAACAATAGTTCATCTTAAATTATCTTCATAAGAAACACTGAAGAACCTGATTAAGTCATTTTCATGATGGTTACTGAAGGTACTTCATTTCTTTTCTGGCAGAAATCATGCTATTCTAAATATGTAATCTATGTTTTACTCTAAATTAGAAATTTATAGATAAATCTATAAGCATGTATTTTTATTATGGATATGTATTCATATTATATGATATAGCCTCTTTACTGTTTATTAATGAGTTATTGAATCCTAAAAGAAAAACCATTCCCTCCTTGGAGCTTTCGTTAATCTTAAGGTCCATATATCTATGTACAAAAATATATGTAAGTTTGTATAAAATCATTTATTGATAATTGTAATAAACCTTTGTATCAGTCCGTGACCTATGAATTAGTCTCAGATTCTAAATTCAGCTATTTCTATATGTATTTTTTTAAATAAGTAGTCAGCAAGTATGGCCTGTGCTGCCTATTTATGTAAATAAAGCTTTATTGGAACACAATCATGTTTATTCATTTGCATAATGTCTGTGGCTGCTTTTATAACGCAGTGACAGAGTTGAACAGTTGCAATACAGACAACATGACCCAAAAGTGTAAAATACTAACTCTCTGTCACTGTACAGGAGACGTCTGCCTATCCCTGTTTTAAACCTTTTTTAATTGTCTTTCTTTTAGGTCCTGAAATAAAATACACTAGGATTTCTACTGGAGGTGGAGATACAGAAGAAACGCTCAAGAAATTGTTACAAGAAGGTGAGAGTCTGTCTAGAAAAATTAGAATATAACTTTACCTAAGCTCTCTGTATCCAAGCCTAAAATAATCTTTGAGGCCTTGTACATGTTTCTACTCTATCTCATTCTATTGTTCAAGTTCCATACCAACACTAAAAAAAAGCATGAAAATATGGAATGAAGTATAAAGGGCAGTCATATTGTTTTGTTATACCGTATAATGTTCAACAGCTTTATAAGAAAATTAGTTTATCAGAAAACAACACTAAAAACTGTGAAAGAACTAAGTGTTGGTCTGGAATTCATTATTGGGCAGATGCCATTATTTACCACATCAAATCTGCTGTCTTTTTTGTTATATAAACCAATTTCTGCTATAAACATGTATCCTGTCAGAGGTCACCAAGGTCACCAAATTCATTGAAGGTGGTGATGGTCATTTATTTGAAGATGAAGATATTAAAAGACTGCTTCAGGGAGGTTAGTAAAAGGATGACAACTAACCTTCTTAACAGGTTCTGGTGATAGTTCTTCAACTTTTTAAAGACTGAGCAAGCAGATTTTTCTTTTAGTTAGGTTAAAAAAGGACAATATCAGCTGTTGTCTTAACAGATGGATTGGTTTAATGGTAGTTTAAGTAATAGTTGTGAAGAAACGATTACTAGTTTAAACAGTCTTTAAAAAGTTCTATGGTATAAAGCTTGGGGAGCAATGAATATTTTTTTGCTTTGATTCAGATAATTGTAAAGATATTTTAAGTATGTGAAAGGGGAATAATCTTTAAATTTCTAATTGTTAAACAAGCCCAAATTTGACATATATTTTATATTTTTAAAAAATGTATTCACTGCCCCCATAACAACTTAATAATGGCATGTTTTTGGACTTTGTAAGTGCATAGATATCCCAAAAAGTACATTCGGTAGCTTTCTTTTCCAAAACTACATCCTTGGGAATGAGTATTTGTTTCTTCTAACAGTTTGAGTGATAATCTATACCTGGAGATAGAAATTGTTTTGCATATAAAATTAATCTTAATCTTTTATGGAATGTTCTCTGTCTATGGCATTAAATACACTTACTTTTAAAAGCAAAGAAAAAAAAGAATTCAAAGTCTTATAAATTCTAAATGGTAATTATTCAAAGAAATATTAAATGTTAATAAAATATAATTTGGATCATTGGCATTTGAATAAATGGATTTCTAGTTGATTTTATTAACAATAAAAGTATTAAGCTGAAAAAACATTTTAGAGAAACAAGTATTTAAATTATTTAAAAAACCAAATATGCTCTTTGAAATATCCTATGAATTGAGAAACACAGTGGAAGTATGGTACTTATCCAAAATACAGTCCAGGTGGCTTTTCTGTTTATAATTTTAAAAATTGCATTGCTGTGTCCAAGAAGATGTAAATTCCTCTTGAGACCTGTGTATTTTTGGCAATTATTGTTTCTATATTCTGCATTTTAATATACAAAAAAATCTCTTACATAGTATTTGGAGACTTGTCAGTGATACTAAAAATGTAATTTTTATTTAAAGAATGATTGAATTTTCCCTCACTAGAAAAAAATATGTCTAAAAATACAAGATTTCCTTTCAGAACACAAAGAATATATGGCATGCCCAAGGCATAATGGAACCAAAGATTCATGTAAGATCTAATCCAGAATTCAGTATCTACCCACCCCCAAATGTTTAACTGCTTGCTAGGAAAATATCTAAGGATCTGAGTGAAAAGAAAAGCACATTATGAAGATTAAATTGAATTCTTTTTTTAAGTCCTTGCCATAGTAAGCACCTTTGTAGAATGGTAGCGCTTTTTAGAGAATGAACAAATTAGTAGTTGCACTTGTTTATATTGCTTTAATTCATTCAGGTTCAAACTTCAGGTAAGTATGATTTTCCCCTTTAATAAGCCCCTTTTAATGATTTATTATAAACAATAGAGCTAAGTATTAAAGAATTGCTTCAGCCAAGAAAGATATAACTGCTACAAGTTAAGAATATGATACTCAATTTTTAGTTAATGGACTCCTTTCTTAACCCTTGTTTCTGTTCATCTCAGAGGTTGATTCCTTTAGTTCCCAGTGTAGATCCCTCTACATATCTATGAGGCATCAGTTTTTACAATGCCACATCGTAAGTCTTTCTTGAAACATTTCCAAGGTTTTGCTTTTCATAGGAAAGACAGTATACACAGTAGAGTGACTAGTATCAGCATTCATTGGAGATGCTAATTTTTTTTTTTAGCCATCTGAAACCACAGGTCATCACTGAGTCACAAGTATTCCTTTGTCTAGATCCTAAGAGACATTGATTTACAAAGAAGGTGATATAAATTACATTATGCAGGGCTTTTTTGTTGTCGTTTTTTTCAGAGTCTGGCTAATTAATACATATCTAAACCATGGTCTTCATTTTGATAAGTTCTGTTTGAAACTGAGTTTTCTATCTGAACTGTTCATATTGTAAATATGGTGCAGGTCGTACATATTGATGATTTGAGTGTATTTCCCAATCACTTTAGTCCTGACTAATAACATGACTAAGTGGACTTTTCAGTACCGGTATTGTGATTTGTCACCGAAATACTACCAAGCCCTTAATTGAAAAATGTTCTCACAAAATTCACAGAATTTTTCATGCTTACCTTACATAGAAATATGTACTCTGAAAGTACTCAAGCAAATAAAGGAGAATAACAGGCTATGGAGAAAGAGAGAAAGAGCAAAAAAAAGTCATTTTGGAAGGTTTTGCAGATGTGCCAATATAATAAGTTATAGCCTATGTAAAGAATAGTGGATCGGGTTGTAGGTCTGCCTCCAATTTGAGCTCTGACTTAAATCTAAGATAGTTGATTCTTTTCCGCCTTATTTCCTTCATCTGAAAAGTGAAGATAGTAATGTTACCTACATCTAAATGAGTAAACATCCGAAAAGCTCTTGGAACAATGTTCGGCACAGAGTAAGCTGTCAGCGAATGTTACTATCAGTATTATCATCAATTAATATTAACATGGTCAATAAAGTAATATTGTACTCCCCACTTTAAATTTCTATAGTCATAGCCATGTAAAAATGTAAAAAACCAACCAAACAAATGAAACTTCCAAATAATTGGGCCGAAGCACTTTGCATACTTTAGGCAGAGAGGGAACATTTGTGCCAAATTATTCAGGTTTATCTTCCCACATTTTGCTGTTCTAAACATGAATATAACTCATTTTGAGATAGCAGAGAGCTTCTGGGAGCACACCTGATTTCTGCACTTTAATTAAGCTTTTCTTTTAAAATATTTGTTTGCCAAAATGAATGTTTTTTATTCTGGCATATTATCATAGCAAAACAGTAATAAATTAGCAAAACCTCATTAAGTAGATGCTAATAAATTTATGAAAGGAAATTTGAGTACACTTGCTTGTTTTAAAAAGTAATTTTGCAAATAGTTCTATGATCCTTATTTATTTGTTTAATTTTATTTTTTTGAGACAGAGTCTTGTTCTGTCATCCCGTCTAGAGGGCAGTGGTGTCATCATAGCTCATAGCAACCTCAAACTCCTGGGCTCAAGCAATCCTCCTGCCTCAGCCTCCCGAGTAGCTGAGACAACAGGAGCCCACTAGAATGCCTGGCTAATTTTTCTATATTAATTAGAGATGGGGTCTCCCTCTTGCTCAGGCTGGTCTCAAACTCCTGAGCTCAAGTGATCCTCCTGCTTCGGCCTCCCAGAGTGCTAGGATTACAGGTGTGAGCTAACGCACCCTGCCTCAGTCCACTTTCAAATTGTACAATAATTGACTATTTGGAATGTAAGAAATCCATTATAAACAAGGCTCTTACTCACTAATTAAAGGTTAGATCCATCTCCTCTTGGCAATCTTTTATAAGCCAATATTTTGTTACCATATAAACCTCAAGTTAAGGAAAATATATCTATTCGAGAATATTTCAGAAGTCAGACTTTGCTCTTACATAGACTTCCCCCCATTATGCAATCTAGTAAGATTTTCTATAGTGCTATATTTTACTGTAGTATTAACAATTTGTGGTAAATGGTTATATACCTTATATTCTGGAGAGAAAAAGACATGTTGAAAATGTGCTAAGTAGACAGAAATGGAATTTATAAAATTTTTAAGTGTTCTTTTTAAAAAATTATTTGGTTTCAAACAGCCAAAACTATTCATGGTGATAGTTTCATTGCCTACTTTTTATGGGATTTCAGAGAATTGAAAATATTGTATATAACAGAAAAATTTTGACTTCATTGCTGAGCGTAGATGATATATAAAAAAAACAAGAAGTCAAAATTTGGAGAAAAAAGCTTAAAAAGGTAAGTAGAAAAATGAAGCTGCTGTAGGATCACATTTACTCTTTGATCTCAAATGCCCCAAAACTGAGTGAAAATGTGAATTTAGGCCTACCAGGTAGTCTCATCATTGAGTTAAAAGAAAAACAAGGGAATCGAGAAAATGTTACAACTATAACAACACAAAACTGCATAGTTATGAAACCCTTGCTATTCTTCAATATGAAAGCTTTTATTATTTTTAACTAATTAATTTTTAAAGGGTCTTATAGGATTGACACAGAACTGGGCCATGGTGGAGGACAGTGGCACATTTTTCCTGAATTGCTTATATTTCTGGAGTCATCAGGGAAATGCTATTTTGTTGTCCTCATTTACAATAAAGCCATCACAAATTGATCTATAGTGAGAATTTTGCAGAGGCATATATTACAAATAGGGATGTCTGCAAAGATGGGTGGCTATCTTGAAAAGTATTTCTAACTGCAACAATTTAATTTTAGACACACCTGTGAGGAAGATACAAACCAACAAAAGAGTTCAAGGTAAGTGTATTGACTATAGAAATGTGTGTATATGGCACATTTTGTCATGTTAAGAGAAATCAAAGAAGAGGAGAGTATTTTTTTTGTGTATTTTATTGAATTTTGTTGTCTGTCAAAGAGAAAAGTTAGACAGTTTTGATACAAAGGATTTTGATGATAAGAATCAGAAAATAAATTGCTCATGTTCTGCACTATAAATAGAATCTAAGAATAACAAATACTAAAGGAAACGCAAATACATTCATGTAAACTGCAAGGCATATTGAACCACTGAGGTAGACTCAAGTGTATAATCCATACATTTATATAAAAATTGAGTGCATACAAGTTAAGTGTACACAAACAATTTTGTGTCTATAAGAGTTAAGTCAAAAAGCAATGTTTGAATAACAGAGCCAAACAAATATAGGTTGCAGACAGACCTAAAACCTTAAAAATGTTTTTATGTGAGATGAGGCTACAGTTTGAGACATAAGTAAATAAGAATTGTACACATACAGAAAACTGTCTGTATAACTATTTATAAAATTTTGATGTAAATGTGCAGATTATATGTGTTATATATTACATACGCACTACAGTTTTCTTCATAACTACACTATGTGCATTTTCTAATTCCTCCATTTAGGTTACCTTGCATTCTGATATATTGAAAGAGCAAAGACTTCCCTCGTGGAACCTAGAGTCAATTACAAGATTGGAATTATGAATTGGAATTTCCGAGATAATTCAATACTAACAGTCAAAAGAAGTTGTAAGGCTTATCAATGTACTATAAGCCTGTCTGATTTTAAGCCAATTCAATGTAGAGATCTTTGAGAGTAAAGGATCAATTGTGCAAATATTTTTTAACCTAAGGACTTATCAAGCATTTCTTGTAAACATCCAAATCCATCCAAATTTTCTAAAAAATTAAAATCATCAAATTTCAAATTTTTGGTTTCATATGACTTTGATCAAAAGATAATCTTGGTTTCATTGAGATAAACTAAGGATATTATTAAGCAAACTTTATCTAAAGTCTGTTGCAATAAGAGATTATGGCTTTTGATAGGTATATTTATACACAGAATATCATATTCTTAAACTCTAAAGTTTCATAATCTATACATCTTTCTTTCTTCCTAATTAGGATCTAGAAGACGATCAAGGGAAAGTCGTTCTCAGTGAAAATCCAAAAACCAGACCACAAAGTATAAACAATCCTAAGTCAATAACCTGACCTTAAAAGAAAATTATGAGAGCCACGTTGACATCAGGAACTGATGAAACATCAGCACAAGAAAGCAATCATCAAACAATTCTGAACACGAATTTAGTATTTTTTTTTCTGAATGAGGGGCTAGCCTCCTGTGGGATAGGAACTGAAGGAATCATATCACCTTATAGGCTTTTTCATCTTGATATTAAAAGTTCTGGCTAACTTTGGACTCCTTCAAAAAAAAAAATCCTTGTCATCGGATTTATTACAATACAAATCTAAGAGTGGTGAACTGTTATCTCATTGAAAGGATTGAGCTTTGAATGTATGTAATGGATAAATAAAATGCATGTAAACAGTTACCTCTCCATGGGAAGCTAAGTTATAAAAATCGGTGCTCAGCATAAAACAAACAAACAAAACCTTTTACATCAAAAGGCTTTGCACATTTCTAGACAATGTGGGTTTACTGGTAAATTATGTTACTTTTACAACTAATATTGTACTCTTGAAATGTTTGTCATATGCTTCTTGCAATACATTTTTTTTATCTCAAACATTTCAATAAAACCATTTTTCAGGTATAAAGAGAATTATTTCACCGTGGGTAATTCAGAAAACTCAAGGTTTAAGTTAAAAAGTGGTTTGGACTTGGGAACAGGACTTTATACCTCTTATTGTAACAAATATTCATTAAAGGAAATTGAATGAAATTAGTGTTTCTTGAATTTTTCAAACTATTATGTTATATAAAGAATCATTAGATAATGAAGCAATTATAAAACATCAACTAAGCACCTAATTTCACCCTAAGACTATGCTAAATTGTGAGGATTCAAGAGATGAATCAGACATAGTTACAGTCCTCAAAAGGTAAAGAGAAAACCAATTATCCACAATACACCATAAGCTATAACTAAAGAATAAATAGTACTCCACAAGCATGAATGCATCCATTTATTATTCCTGGGCTAGGCATTGGGGGAGCCACCGAGATGCCCTCAACTAAGATGAAGTAACAGAGCCCATTGCACGGCAAAGGAGAGGAAGAAAATATTTGCTCGCTGAGAATGATCAAGAATTTGATTTGATCTACACGGATCTCAATAAGTGTTATCCTTACCTTAGACTGGTTGAAATGAGAGCATTTAGGAAATGGAATCCATACTGAGTGGCAACAACATTATACCACGGATTGGAGGACAGTCATTGGGACACTGTACAACTGAGGAAAGCCACCCTGAAGGTACCAGGATATCCAGATGTCCATAGATGTCCAGCTTGGATCAGAGAAAACTGGTCTTGGCACTAAAGAATCTATAAATCTTCTTGAGTAGCTGAAAGAGTCTTTGTTTGAGGAGCAGTTAGGGCGAGGAAGTGAGATATAAAATTCTGAGTATCATTGACTGATGTGCTCTATAGCTTTGGTTTTCCAGAATGCTTTCTAGTCTTAGAGTGGTGAGATTTATTTCAACCAGTTAGGGTCCCTGCCATTTAGATCCCTTCAGGATTTTCATTTGATAATGAGCCAGATGTTTCAAAGTTGGACTTTGAACGTAATCTGGGACAATAAGATTGGTGTTGAGGTCTTCTTAAAGCCTGCTCACTTAAAGGCCCAGCTCTGTGACCATAGAGAAAAAAAGAAATCAACACTGGCTTAAACACATATGTAAATCTAGCCTCTCTTTCTGGTAAAAGACAGTCTTTCAAGTGACACATGTAAACGTGCTCACAAAATTTAAAGAGGAACTACTAATAAAATAGAAATAAATTTAGCAATAATATAAATAAAAGGACAAAATTAAAAATAAAAACAATTCAAAACCTTAAAATAAGGACTTTTAAAAATAAATATCAATCCTACTCACTTTCTAAAAGTGGAAGGGGCATTGTAGTATGTGCTGCTTTTACACACATTAATCCTTTAAAAATTATGAAGAGACTTATTATCTCCAGTTTTGCATAAAAAAAGAGAGGCTCAAAAAGTTTACATAAATTTTCTTTCTTCTTTTGTCTTGTACACTTAAATCACACCATTGATCAACTTGCTACATGCCATTACCTAACAAGTACAAACTTGGGCACAGCAAACAAATTTGTTGCAATTGTGCTGAGCCTTTGTGTCTGATTTCAGGTCTTTTTCTCTGTATAAGTGGCATATAACTTTTGGTTTGGGCCCATGGAATTGAGGATTGTGGTCTTAGCAGAAATCTACAGAAAGCATTATTTCTCAAGGTTAGGGCTCTGATATTCTGCATCAGGATCAACTAGGAGGGTTTATTTTTAAATGAAGATCTTGGGGTTCACCCAAGACTTAGATAAAGAATCTTCTGGGCAAACTTTCCCCACGATTCTTATAAACACTAAAATTTTCATTTTGTTTTCTTTATTTAACAGCTTTAAATAAGTATATTTGGATGACCATGAACTATAAATATTTAAGCGTACAATTTGGTAGGTTTTGACATATAATAAACTTGTGAAAACTAACACCACACTTAAAATTGTGAATTTATCCATCAGCCCCAAAAGTTTCCTCACGCCCCTTTTAATTCCTACATTACTACGCCTCCATGCCCCAGCTCCAGGCAAACACTGATCTATTTTCCATCACTACAGATAACTGCATTTCTAACTTTTCTACAAATTGAACCATGCAGTATGCATGGCTTCTTTTTTGTCTGGCTTTCCTTTCTCTTGGATTAATATGTTGCAGTGGAATGGCTGGATCATAGAAAAGGTATATGATAAGTATTTTAGGAAACTACCAAACCATACTCCAAAGTATTCTACTATTTACATTCCCACCAGAAGTATATGAGAGTTCCAGTTCCTCTTTCCAACACTTAACATGGCCAATGCCTACCTCTAATTCTTAGACTCAGTTTCCTAAAATGCCACGGAACATTTGCCCTGAACAAATCCTTTGTTTTATTCTTCTGGCTTTCCCGGTTATTTACTCACTGCCTCCTCCACTGTCAGGTCATCATCCTTTTCCTTTGTTCTAATGTGTGTTTCCATTTTTCTGGTGTATCACTTGGTGTTTATTTTTACTTTTGTTTGTTTCTTTGTGTTTTTTGTTTGTTCTTGTTCAATGAACTCACACTGGGAAATAGCATTCCTGTGATTTTTCCTTTTCATATTTGTAATCAAACCCCACCCAGACCATCTAACATTTCCAGTGAAATCAGATGTCATAACAATAGTAAGAATGCTCACAAATATAGGTAACATCTATTGGGCAGATATTATGTGACAAAACCTATTAAGCACTTTGTATGAATTCTCATGACAATTCTAGAAGGTAAATATGATTTTCATCTGTATTTTAGAAAAGGGGAAACTGTGTCATAGACAGTTTAAATAACTTGCCCAGGTTAGCAAGGGGCAGAAATATTAATAGAACTTGAATCTGCATAGTATGGCTTTACAGTCTGAGCTCATTAATAATATTGTAGACCACTCCTTAAAATTAATGCTTTGAGCAAAAAGGACCAAATTCTGACAATAGAAATTAGCCAGTGGGTGAAAGGAGTGTTCTCAGGTTTCAGAGACATTCTCCTGCCCAGGAGATGTCATTAATTATGTGATAAAATGTTGAATCCTGATTGTCAAGGAAAAATACTTTATAGAACTTTATCTACTTTTTATTTGAAGACACTACTTTGAAAATGATAGTATTAGTACAATGTAAATATAAAGATAAAATTTGAATATTTATTTATCTTACTCTTAAAAGCATACGAGTTTTATTTTTAGGTAACACATAAGTTGTTAGAAGCCAGATACTTTGCTATGACATTGATGGTGCCCTGCACACAGCATGGACTCATAGTAAGTATAACTAGTATGTACTGATATGTGGTTTCTAATAAGAAACAGTCTGAAAACATTTGACAAACACTGACTAATCTCATTTGTTAGCCAGAAGAATTTTTTTTTAGCCAGAAGAATCAGCTCCTTAATATGTTCAAATTGTTCAATTTCTGTGTATGGAAAGTAAAGCTAAGAGAACCAACCTAACATATAAACTTCAAGAATTTCATCACATTAAGTATGTCCTTAGTTTTAATCTCACATACATAACATCTTACAAGTGAATATCTTGATTGGCAATTTCATGATGCCTTATATGTTGCTTTTTTCTTCATAAAGAGTTCAAGTTTTAGGGCCGGGCGCGGTGGCTCACGCCTGTAATCCTAGCACTCTGGGAGGCCAAGGCGGGCGGATTGTTTGAGCTCGGGAGTTCGAAACCAGCCTGAGCAAAAGCAAGACCCCATCTCTACTAAAAATAGAAAGAAATTAATCGGACAACTAAAAATATATAGAAAAAAAAATTAGCTGGGCATGGTGGCGCATGCCTGTAGTCTCAGCTACTCGGGAGGCTGAGGCAGGAGGACTACTTGAGCCCAGGAGTTTGAGGTTGCTATGAGCTAGGATGACGCCCCATCACTCTAGCCCGGGCAACACAGTGAGACTCTGTCTCAAAAAAAAGAAAAAAAAGAGTTCAAGTTTTATCTTCAGGTTCCTCATGACACACTTAGACATATAACACAATGAGGAAATTGCTAATGTCAAAGGACAAAAATATTATATTTTTATGTTGCCTAAATTTAGTAAGTAAATTTTGGTTTTCACTGTTATTTTTTTCCTGTTTTAAACTATTCTCTTCCTAACGTTATTTCTTCTTAGTAAAAATGTGGACAAAAAGTCTAGTGGTACCATTAACACAAGGATGTAGACATACAGACTTCTAGACTGTCTTAATAGGAAGTCTAATTTCTGGCCCTCTCCGCCAGGGTGCTGACTCCCTTTCCTCAGTTTCCCCTGAAGCTGGCCTTTGCTCCCGTTACTATCCTTTGGAGCTTATGACTTATTTGCTTGACTCCAGCAACAGACTTCCAAATGGGCTTCCTAATTATAGTGTCTCTTGGTCTTATTTTATTAAAATTCAGCTCAGTTTTATTCCTAAAACCCAGCTCCGATAACGTCACTCTATTGCTCAGTGACTTTGAAGACTTGCACTTAACTATAGAAGAAACTCTAAACTTCTATGCAGGCATACAAGATGCCCTTCAAAAATCAATATATTAACCTCACTCAAAGTAAGACTTGACAAATACTCTATATATCAACCAAGATTGAATTAATAGTACTACTGATTTTCTGGAGTTGCCTGGTATGACATTTACCATGTTACCTCTTCATGTCGAAGGCTCAGCTCAAACCCTACATCGTCCATGGCACTCATCTTGATGTGCCCAGACAACCACCCCCTCCTCTTCTGATCTCATATAGTGCTTTGGTGGAATCTCTCTTCTGTTACAAATTATGAATAACCTTGCCTCTTTCCTGACATAAAGCTAACATAAAGCTATATAGTCATGTCATCCTTTCCTACAAAACTTCAGGCTTTAGATAAAGTGTTACATTTTCTTTACATCTTTGTATCTCACGGCTCCTAATAAAGTGTGTTTCATATAGATTATATTTCGTGAATGAAATAAATTCATCCAAAAATTTTATTGAATGTTTTTCAACTATTTCTACTGAATCAAAATAGTAGAACTTCCAGTTGTAATTAGTCCAAGTTCTCTCCATCTGTAATCATCACTCCTAGACAATAAGGCTGTAAATAACCAATTTGGAGGGAAAATGGCCTGAGTATCTTCTCAAGCTGTTGTTCATCTGTACACATCTGTCGGTGGTTATTACTCACAGGAAAATGTCTAAGAGTTTACAAGTTTTATTTAAGTTCTCCTTCAAAGTCTCTCCATGTTAGCCAACCATTATTAGACTCTGACTATACCAGCCCTCTTCATGTACAAACAAGTCACTTCCTGCTCCAAGTTTTCCTACTCATTCTTCATACTGGTAAAGTGAGAAAGTTCATAATAAATATTAAGTTGAACACAGTTCTGAGAACTCCAAATGCCCTTTTTCTTTCCTTCAGAGAGAAATGTTACCTTAAAACCACCACAGATTTTTTTTCCATCTTGTAGTTCTGAAGGATTACTTGGTTCTTAATCATGTGCTGTTAATGAACTATTTTTGCATTTGGTAAAATGATGGCCCCATCATGAAACTGATCGTACTCACACAGGCCCAATTACAAATGCAAGCCACTGAAAAGTCATAAACCTATAGAGTTTTATTCTTCAACTCCTGCAATTGTTGTTTATTCTTAAGCATAATAATAGATATTTGTCAGATCTGTGCATAGGGCACACACAAATACAGGAAAAGAGAATTCAGAATGATACTCAATTTAATGTGGTGTGCTACTTCTCTCAATTTTACGAGTCATTACAAATAGGAGACAGAAAAAAGTAATTTAAATGTCATGCTCTCACATCATCTAATTAAATATGACACATGACATTTTTTAGCCACATTTCTTCATGTGTTTGTTTATTAGTTAGGATCCAACATCTTGCAAACAACAGAAAATCAACTAATTATAAATTGGGCAAAATAATAAAAGTATTAGTTTATATACTAGTAAATATATTCGAATGGCTGACCAATTTCAAGAAAGAGCTATAGACTAAGAACTTAGAAATTAAGACTGGAAATTCATTGCAAATAAGCTCTATCTCACTTAGGTTTTTTTTGTTTATTTTTTTCCAGGGGTTATATCTGCCATGTGAGGACACAGCAAAAAGGCACCTTGGAAGCAGAGAGCAGTCCTCACCAGACAATCAAACTTGCAAGCATCTTGATCTTGAACTTCGGAGGCTCCAAAATGTGAAAAAATAAATTTATTTTCTTTATGAGTTACTCATTCTCAGGTATTTTGTTATAGCAGCACAACTGGACTGACACTACATCAGTCTCATTTCCTCTAGCCTCTTGCTTCTCTGTTATCAGTAATCGTTCAAAATCACCAATATGATTATGTATCACTATTGCTTAAAGTCATCCCACAGTTTTCATGATAAAGGGTGAATTCCTTCCTTTAGCTCTTCATAATCAGCCCCTACCTCCTGAGTATCTTCTTCCACTTCATTCATCATGCACCGTTTCCACAAACTACAATAATATATTCAATATATTCGGACTCTCTCTTTCATACTTTTGCATATTCTTAGAATACACAATAGCATAGAATGTTCTCTGCAATAATACTAAATCTCAAACTACACTAATAAATACATACACCCTGACACATAAAACTCCTTTTTATATCCAGTTAACTTCTAATCATCTTTCAACCCTCAACTTCTTAAAGTTTTCCTTAACTCATAATTTTGTTTTACATTCTGGCTCCATAAAGTTCATTTTATCTGTAAGAGCACTCATCCTACTGTATTATATTATTGATATTCTTGTCAGAATTGAAAACCAGAAGTCCTTGAAGGCAAGGGGAATGTACCTCCAGAACGTAGCATAATGCCTGACATAAGGCACAGCAAAATGTCTGGAAGGAAGCTGGAAAAAGTACTGGGGGCAGAAAAGAAGGATTTATAACTTATAGAAGTTCCCCAAGCAAATCTCAGTTCAAATATGCTACCCTTTGGGAGAACTACTGGTCTGGGTGAACATCCATTCCTGGGAAGCAAAAGGAAAAAGTTGCTTCATTACTTTGTTTGTGGGTCTGAAATCATACCTAATTAAAAGAACACGTTGTTTTTCTTAACATAGCATACACTAAAAATTGCAGATGTCAAATTTTGGCACATTTGCACTAAACTTACCAAACAAAAATTTAAAATTCAGTACTTGAACCAGATAGAAGATTGGAGGAAAATAAAAAGTAACATTAATGATAACCACATTTTCTTCAAAATAAGCTGCACATTGTTTTTGAAGAGAGCTGTTATTCCATATGGTTTGGCTAATCCAAGGGAAATAATCACTGCAAGTTTTCAAGTGGTGTATTTTTTTAGTTTTACTATTATAACTAACAGAAAAAAGTCTAAAGGCTTCACCTATTAAATAATGCAGAAAAAAAACAATAAAAATTCTTTGGCACAATCTTACGTGTATATTTTTAAAACTGATTAGACCTTTAAAATATGCATTCTATTCATTTCTGCTGACCAAAATGTTTTCTTACCCAAGTTATCTATTTGTTCTTTCTTCTGTTCTCTTCAAACAACAGGTAACAGAACCATCTGCCTCAGAGTCATTCCTCACACTCAGATTGCCACATAAGAGGAAGGGAAATCAGAGTATATTTTGCCTCTTATTCTTTTATTTTCTGATTTGTTTATCGGCTCCAAATTTACAGAACATGATTGTCATTTTCAGAACTGTCTTTCGTAATTATATGTTTGCTAAATGGTGGGTTTCTGAAAGCTCATACCATCTTGTTATCGAAAAACATAAAATGAAACCATAGTAAAATACTTAGAAATTTTAGTGCCTCTTGGATAATATAATTCTAGAGCTACAATTTTTAAAGTGAGACAAATTGAATTTTCCCTATCCTGTCTTTCTGAGATGCCTGGATGAATTCATCTCTAATCCTCACCTCATCCTTGAGGCTCCCTCATTTGTTTGCCCAGCTCTGTCCTTATCTTCCTTCCCCTCCATGGTATCTAAGCCTTCCTGCACCTCATCCCATTCTCACATCATGTACTCAGTTCTCATCCTATTCTTAAACCAGGCTCATGGCTAAATGAGAAATGAATTGGGGGACATGATGCCTGAGGCTCCTCAAAACAGCTGTGTCTTGTTGGTCTCACTCAAGACACAGAACTCTCAACCACTACCCCAATGAGACCGCATTACTCCATAAGCAACAACAAATGACACTTCCATCCAAGAATGTAATTTTCATGCAAAGAAATATAGCAACCATATGGAAAATAGTTTTTCATTGCTGGAAGGAAATTAAGGAAAATGAAAATAATTAAAATTAAATTCATAAAATAGTTTTCCTAAAACAATTTTCTCTGGTTAGGTATATATTTTTGAAATATTTGTTTTAGATATGTGATTTTCTTTCTCCTTTTTTATGCTTGATATTTATTACTTAACATTATTTTACTTATGGTCAGGGTCATTTGAGGCAGACAAGAACTTCATTTGGAATATTTAGACAAATAAAAATTTTTAAACTAAGTTATCCAAACACCCTGAGTTTTTAAAAATACTATTTTTCTGATCGAACTTCATTAAATCTTTATCTATGACATTTAATATAATGAAGTAAAATTGATAATTAGAGTAATTACATTTAAAAATTAAGACTAAATCCAGTTTTCTGTTTTATTGGTACTAACAAAACTAGAGGAAAGAGTGAGCGTAGAAGAAAATGAACTAGAAAAAAGTGGATTGATCTCCATATGACTAATTCCTGTGATAAGCTCTGTAATGTGTTTTCAAACTACAATTTTTTTCCCAATATGCAGGGACAACATCTAGACTCTTAGGTTTAGGTCCCCTTTTCAGTTCTCTGAAAAAGTAACCACACTGCTTTTGAACATCCACAGTGTGTCATGAACCATCATCAAAGAAGTCATTACATTCTGAGATCTTCCCCTTGGGATCGAGACAATCTAAACATTACTTGATACCATCTGTACAGGATTATATGTTAATCATTTCTAAGTTCCAGAAGACATAAAGTAGTCCACTGAAGGCAAGCCTTTAGAATATATGAAAGACTATATTAACAGCCATCAATGTTTTAGTAATACAGAAATAAGAAAAAAAGTGAAAAGTCTAGGAACTACATAAAGAAATCCAATACCAATTGAGAAAAGCTCTGCTGTAATACAGGATAAAGAAATAGGACCTGCTAAGAGTTTACAATGCAAAGGCACATCGTAAGTTACTTCATATAAAGAATACACCTCTTCCAAATTCCATTTCTGAAGAAAAACAGTTATTTTTTGTAATAGTCTGTCTTAGTCCGTTTTGTGCTGCTGTAACAGAATACCACAGCCTGGGTAGTTTATAAGGAGCATAAATTTATTGGCTCACAGTTTTGGAGGCTAGGAAGTCCAATATCAAGGTGCTGTCATTTTGCAAGGGCCTTCTTGCTGGTGGAAGGGCATGGCGGAAGGTCAAAAAGAGGGCAAAAGAGAGAGTAAAAGGAGGTGAAACTCACTCATTTGTAAGGAATTACTCCCTTGATAAAGGCATTAATCCATTCACTCCTCCCTCATGACCTAATTACCTCTCATTAGACCTCACCTCCTAACACTGTACACTGGAAATTAAGTTTCCAACACATGCTTTTTGGAAGACACATTCAAATTATAACATAATCTATAATTTTATTATGACTAACTACCAAAATGAAAAAGTCAAAATATTCTTTATGAATAAAAAGCAAGTTCATCTATCAGCATGGGGTTAGAGGGGAAAGGCCTTGGGCAGTGTCTGATAACAATAACAGAATTATAGAAGAATCACAGAAACAATGGCAAAGGGAGTTGCCAACTTTTCAGTACTGCTAAAATCCTAGAACTTTTAAGGTCTATTTTCCATAATGTGATCTTTTGCCTTATAGCTGTTAGGCATTTTAATTCTACATATAATTTAGGCATAAGAGTGTTTTATATAGTCAATATTCATTTATGTTTACCAACATACTTACTTCTTGTTCTTCAGTCCGTCCTGCTCTTCCATGTTTTAATTTTTAAGTTTTTTTCTTTCCTGCCTAAATAAAAATTCCTTCAGTTATTTTCTTTGATTCAGGCTGGATGCTGATCTATTCTCTCAGGTTTTGTTTGTCTGAAAATTCTTTATTTCACCTTCATTATCGACCGATATCTTGACAGTGTATAGAATTATAATTTAATTATCTTCTTTTAGCACCTAAAGATGTCATTATATTGTCTTCTGGTTTTCAATACTGTTGAGAAGTTAATAATTTTTGTTTCTTTGGTGGTAATGTGTTTTTTATTTTTCTGACCGCCTTTAAGATTTTTCTCTGTCCTTGGTTTTCAGTAATTTGATTTCTCTATACTCAGATGTGGTTATCTTTTTACTTAGCCTACTCTGAGTTTTCCGAGCTTTTTGAATATATAAGTTGATATTTCCCACTGGGCTAGAAAAATTCATGGCCATGAATACTTCAATAGTATTTATGTCTTATTCTTTCTCTAGTTTTTCTGGTACTTCAGTTCTAGCATGTCTGATACTTTTGCTGTTCAGTGATTTCCATGCTTTTTACACTCTGTGCTTCAATTCAGGTTATGTCTTATTGGTCACTTATCCACTTTACTAATCTTATGCATCTAATCTGCTAATAAATTCATCTATTTAATTGATAATTTTAGCTTTTTTCTGTTGTGGAATATCAATTTGATCATTCTACAGATAATTCTCTGATGCTATCTTTATACTTTCACCTATTTTGTACTTTTTCTCTATTTTATTGACCATATTTCAAACAAATTTCTTGAACAGATATTTCAAAATCATTGACCGATAACTACATCTTGATTACCTATGTCTTTATTGTTGGTTATTTTTCCTTTTCATGGGTAGTCACGTTTTTGCAACTATCTGATTGTTACAAATGTTTTATCACAGGAAAAACACTGTGTACATAAGACGCTCAGAGACTGCAGATGATGTTACCTCTCACCAGAGGGTTTCCCCTTTCCTCTGTTAGGCAATAATCCGAGTTGCTGAACATACAATTAAATCTGCACATAAACTGCTTCTGGATTGCCTTAGAGATTTAGTTTGAATCTATTTACTTCTGGATCAACACTGTTATTCTAACACATATCTCCTTTGCTATAGAAAAAGAAACTGGCGGGTATCTAGCTCATCAGTCTTGAACTTCTGCAGAAGATTGAGCTCTGAATATCAAAGATATCCAGGCCAGCTTTCCAACTTCTTGCCAATATGGCTTCAAAATCTGGCAAATATCTTGAGGTGGAGATTGGCAGTGAGATTCGGGCTGTCCTCCTCCCCCTATAGGAAGGTTTGGCTTCCTATACTATGTAAAATTTCCAGAGATTTTACTCTGCCTTTTTAGAAGGCTAGTCCCAACTCCCTAGCCTTCTGCAGCACCTCAGAGTCAGCAAATGCCCCATGGATAATATTAGCCTCAAGTTTCCAAATTGTCATTCTATCTTAACGTGACCACTAAAATTACTACTTTAACTTCTTCTTCCCCCAACAGAAGTTTTCTATCAGGACTAAGCCCAATCATTAGCTTGCCCACAGAATCAACAAATGACCCCCGGGATGGGGGAACAGGAAGAGAGAAGGTTGGGAACCACTGGAGCACAGAAAGTTCTTCACCCTTTGGAACATTATTTCGTCTAGTGTTCATTCCTTGTAAAGCTTCCTGTGGAAAATGATTTATGAATTTATTTAGTTTTTCTTGTTTTAATGGAAACATTGGTCTGCCATTAGCTGCTACATCTTTCCCAGAAGTAAAAACTCTCTCCAAATTTTTTAAGTGTTGAAATTTTTCAAGCCTGGCTCTTTGTATTATCAAACCAAGCTAATAAAAATTTGTGATATTTCTGATGGCCTGAATATTTAATTTCATTTTATCAAATACATCACACCGGCCTTCAAGCTTCTTACACGTCCTCCTTATAAAGGTGCCCCCCACGTGCCCTCTGGTGTTGCTAATCACTTTCCAATTTAGACCACGGAATTATCCTGGAAACAGTCCCAAAGCTTTTGTGATTTTCTTCCTTAGTTCATATAGCCAAGAGGAGGGACAAAGGTTTATTGTATAAATTTGGGTGACTGAGATAAAAGGAACAAGAGAAAATTGGGGAGTTTGAGAATTAACAGCACTGCAAGAGCAGTTTAAAGGCTCTATGGAATTGATATAAAGCTAAGAGCTGGATGAGAAACCGGATAAGAAAGGGGTCTCACATAGAAAATAAGATTCATAAGAGTAAGCAAGTGGAAAGACAGAAACTTAAATTTTAATTTTTTTTTGTTTTGGTTAGGTAATTTATATTTTATTGAATCTTTTCTAGCTTATACATAACTAATCTAAAAATAATAAATAACTACTTACCAGAAGTAAGCTTGTTGTTTGACATGAGAATTCTTACAAAGTGGAATATCAAGCATCAAAAAACGATACCAAAGTTTCACCATGAAATAATCCAGAACAAAGCCCATAGGGCATGGAAATACCAACCATTTCTTTGTGCAATTAATGTGCATGGAAAAGATCATGAACTGATTAGGTGATTGATTTATTGACCTTGTATATGAGCTCTGACATCAATTTGCACAAAACAAAAACCTATTGTGAGTTCAAAGCTCCTTCATTAATAAGGCCCATTGCCTTT
>NW_012145079.1:3581498-3582001 GCF_000956105.1 Propithecus coquereli
CACACACACACACACACACAAAGTGATAGATAACACACATAGCATTAAGAGGTAACATCTTAAAAATTAAGGAAACATAAATACACTTAAAAACAAGATAACTATCAACATGGCCAGAAATGGAATGAAAACTGAAGATGGTAGGCAGGACTGCAGCTAAGTCCACTGAGTTCATTCTAAGTCTAAAAGCAGAAGAAGCTGCCCGAAATTCATTTTCTATGGTATAACCGTATTAAAATCGTAGTGAGAATCAGGCTCAGTATTTGATACAAGGTAAAATAAAGCTTCTTTCTTCATAAGAAGCAGCTAAACAGAGCGGCCATATTACTTCTAAGGCTATGGCATAAACAAATCTACATATTCAAACCAGAAGAAGCAGAGGTGACCTCACGACCAGGACCTGGGCCAACCTACCCACTGGTTCAGTGCCTGGCTCTACAATACTGTTATCACTTGCAGATGGAGCATGAATTTAGTAATATAGAAGCAACTTCTAACACCAA
>NW_012145079.1:3582051-3583518 GCF_000956105.1 Propithecus coquereli
AAAAAAAAAGACCCTTGAAAAATTCAAACATTGAAATGTTAAAGCAGCAGTTACCAACTCGAATTTCAGCACAATTTCCCTACACTTTTTACGGCAGGTCATTTTTCTTTCTCTATATCTGACAACAAATTGTGGTTGACAGTTAACAAGCAGAACCTACATTCCGCCGACTTTGAACAAGATGAGCATGGTAAGGGAAAATATTTCCTCCCACTCCCTCAGTCTCTTCTCCGTCTTTCACTGTCTTGGTAAAGTTCTCCGTAAGAAGCTGTCACCCCTTTCTCCACCACTCGTTCATTCTCTTTCACAAAAGTGCGACCTAAGACTGGGGAAATGGACGCCGTCCGTGCCTGACAGAGGCCCTCGGTTCTACAAGGAACTTGCCATCTCCTCCTCACCCACCCCTTGCGTTTGATAAGCTCCAGGTGGCACCAGGAGCTCTCCAGCTGTACTGCCTGGGGTGGGATGGGTCATAGTATGTAGCCCATTTTTACTACTGGTCCAAGCCACACTCTTTGATCAAGCTTTCCTACTGTTAAAGCTGAATTTTAATCCTAATCTGATTTTATTTCTATTTCTCGATTTGTCTAGAACCTGAAAAGAAGGGATAGGATTAATTAGCGTCTTCCATTTCCATCCCTTACGACACAGCGATAACAAAGGAACAAATGCAGCCTGAATATGCTGTCCTAGGTAACTCTGTGCTCCCTCAGATGATTTGGAAACATTGAACTTGTAAAGAGATAGACAACTGAGGAAGAGCTACAAAAACTAATAAAATAAATCAAATGGAAACTTTATAACTTGGTAACACAATGTCCAAAATAAAAAATTTGTCAGATGAGACTGTAAGAGACTACACATAAAACAAGATTCAGAAACTAAAATGCAATCTCTTCGAGTCTGCATTGACTACTGAGCCAGGTATGAATAGCTTAAACTCCACAGGACCAAGAAAATCACGACTAAAGAGCTATATGCTGAACCAATTTCCAGAGGTAGCACAGGGCAAGGGGACATTTGTGCCCCAACTAACCAGAGTGAGAGGTCTCATTGATCACCCAGGGCACTTAGCAAAAACCCCAAAATTATTGCACCATAGTCATAGGGTTTAATTAGCTCTAGAATGAGGCTTTTATAGACCTATCCTTTAAAAACTTAAAATCAAGACTCAGAAAAATAAAACCCACCTGTAATTTATCTTTCAGCCAGATCAAAGCTGAACGTTCTTTAAAGGAACATAAACATACAGATACTCAAATGCGTAACATTTATAACATCCAGTACCCAATCAAAAATTGCTAGAGATACCAAGAAGCAGGAAAAGATAACTTGTCACTAAAAAAATAATCAGTCAATAGAATCAGACCCAAAAGCGAAAGTGATGAAAGGATTAGCACAATATGCTAAAAGATTTAAAAGAAAACAAATACTATGAGGAAAAGCAAGCTATTTTAAAATGGAAGA
>NW_012145079.1:3584808-3586705 GCF_000956105.1 Propithecus coquereli
TCACTCAATAACACAAATGTAGACAACAGATTTTGACAAAGTGCAAAGTCAGTTTAATAGAAAAAGAATAGTCTCATCAACAAATAAGGCTGGAACCATTACTAGAAGAAAGTAGAAGAGAAAAATTATGATGCATGTACAATACCAAAAACATGATGCATAAAAGAAAAAATATGAGTCAGTTGGACTTTATTAAAATTGAAACTTCTTATCTTTTATCTTTGAAAGAGATTGAAAAGAGAAACCACAAATTGCTAGGAAATATTTGTAAAACACATACATGACAAAGGACTTGTGGGTATAATATATAAAGAAGTCTCAAAACTCAATAATAAAATAAGCAATCCAGTAAACAAATAGGCAATCAATTCAGACAGACACATCACTTAAAAAGATGCATGAACATCCAGCAAGCACTTGAAAAGATGCTTAGCATCATTAGCCATCAGGGAAATGCAAAATGAATAGGACCACTCACCATTCAAATGGCTAAAATAAAAGAAGCTGCCTACAACAACTGCATCAATGTGAGGCAACTGGAACTCTCATATGCTCCTAGTGGGATGTTAAAATGGTAAAATGACTTTGAAAAACCACTTGGCAGTTTCTTAAAAAGTTAAAGGTAACACCTATTATATAATCCAGCCATTTCACTCTTAGGTATTTACCTGCCCAAGAGGATTGAAGACATATGTCCACACAAAACTTGTGCATAAAGTTCACAGCAACCTGATTTGTAATGATCAAAAACAATCTAATGTTTATCAGCAAGTTAGTGGATAAACAAAATGTGGCCTATCCACACAATGGAATACCACCCAAAAATATGAGGCATAGACTATTGATACATGCAACAATATAAATAAATCTCAAAACTATGCTGAGTGAAAGAAGCCAGATTTTTAAAAAGAATGTATAGGCAAATTCTGTTTATAGAAAATGTAAACTATAGTGACAAAAAGCAGATTAATGCTTACCTGTGAATGGGGTTGGGGAGAATGGACTAAATAGCAGCACAGGAAACTTTGCAGGGGAATAAAATTGTGCATTATCTTGATTGACTATACACATTTTCAAGAGTCATCAAATCATATGCTAAAATGGGTGCATTTTAATGCATGCATTTTATGCCTAAAATATTAATGTGGATGGCAGTTTGGTAGAAAAAAGATAAATATGAAAGTCTATTCAATGATATGAGAGTTCATAATTCAATGCCAAAATATTCATTAGCGACCTCAGAATAGGCAAGAATGAGGAGGAGCAATTTGGGCTATTATTATCAGGATGGGTTACAGGAAAGATTTACTCAGCAAGAAGATACTGTCTATGAGGAAATAGAATAACTGAAGGGGGAAAAGCCCACAGAAAGTTTGTGTGAAGAGACTTTTGTTTAGTAATGACCAAAGCTTAATGTCTTGGCCACTAGACCCTGCTCCTGTTTCCCTGGAAAAAAACACAAAACATTCCAAATCCAGTCTCCAGGGCAAGATTGACTTACACCTCTGTAAGAAATGAAAACATCCCAGGTACGAAATACTCCAACATCTCTGTGTTCAGTGTTCTTACACCCATGGGGGCTGACATAAATGTCCATGAGTGGAAAACCATGTAAGTCAGAGAGTAACTTGAGGGCCATGGTAATAGCTCATATGTAACAGGATAATGTGACAGAATAAGGAATACATTTTAGGTGGTTGACTGGAAGCTGTATTCAAAAAAAACTTGTTAAAGCCTCATGGAATAGTGAAATAAACTGGACATTCAAACTTGATTCCCTGGTTTCAATCCTGGATCTTATGTGTCTGTTTCTCAGTTTCTCTAATCTTGATCACCTTTTATGGTCTGAGTATTGATTTTCTTTCATCCTCAATGAAATTAGACTCTTATAGAATAG
>NW_012145079.1:3586755-3588157 GCF_000956105.1 Propithecus coquereli
TCCAAGGCCTAGCACGGTGGTTAGCAAATCACGGGTCTCTGTCAAGTAATATGTACCTACCCAAAGCATTTGATATGCCCAATACTTGGATATACCCCAGGAACTCTCATCAACTGGAAACATAATGCACCAAATCAATCTGTCCACAGATTTATATTGTTGTCTAGTGTGATAAAGCCACTTCATAACAACAATTTTTATACACAGACTAGATTGTTATAAGGGATTAAAAATAGGGAGAAAACGTAGCTTCTGTTCTCAAGTGTTATCTGACGGGAAGACCAAAACAACTTAGATGTTATTTTCCTGCTTTAGGAATATTAAGAAAGATCAAAATAACACAAAGTTTATGTAATACTAGGATGGCACAATCAGGAAATGTTCATGGAGGTTGGAAAATGACTAAAGAAACTGGGGAAAGTTAATTTTGAAGATGATGTCTACACTGTAGGAGTAGAAAATTATAATTACAATTGTACTTTTAATGTAATTATAATTACAATGACTGAATGGAGAAACTACCATCCACATCACAGTCCTTCTCCATTAGCCAATTATATGATTCATGATTTCAATGTAAACTAGTAAATATTGGCACATATCAGAGCCTGAAAGCCTCTAATTAATTACCTTGGTGGAAATATTTTTCTAGAAAGAGATTTTTAGATAAGTTTATTTAATGAGGTAGGAATTCCAGCAGTATAGCAATTTAGAATCATTTAAATTGAAGACTAGGAGATTGAAACATATACACTTCTCTATGTATCTCCAGACCCATGTTAAAAGAAAAAGATCTGGTTGTGATATTTATATTTTTACTGTAATTATGACTATTTTATTTTATTTCGGCATATTACAGGGGTACAAATATACAGGTTACATATATTGCCTTTGTCCCACCCTAGTCAGAGCTTCAAGCATGTCCATCCCCCAGACGATGCACACCACAGCCATTGTTGTGAATATGCCAATCCCCTCCTCCCCCCTCCCAGCTGCCCGACACCCGATGATTGTTACTACTATACATGCACATAAGTGTTGATCAGTTAATACCAATTTGATGGTGAGTACATGTGATGCTTGTTTTATCATTCTTATAATACTTCACTTAGTAGAATGGGCTTCAGCTCAATGCAGGATAATACAAGAGGTGCTAGATCACCACTGTTTTTTTGTGGCTGACTAGAGCTCCATGGTACACATATACCACATTTTATTAACACACTCATGTATTGATGGGCACTTGGGTTGTTTCCACATCTTTGCAATTGTGAATTGCACTGCTACAAACATTCTAGCACAGATGTCTTTTTTATATGGAGGTCTAGCTATGTTGCCCAGGCTGAACTTGAACTCCTGGGCTGGAGCAATCATCCTGCCTCAGCCTCCCGAGTAGCTGGGA
>NW_012145079.1:3588207-3589913 GCF_000956105.1 Propithecus coquereli
AGTAGCAGTGTGATGAAATAGAAAGAAGACAATTTTATTAGGAAACAAGGTTTAAATATTTGAATCAAGGGGTTAAAGGTTTGGTTTTGTTCCTGGAGTCCTAAGTTGTTGAGTATGGAGTATTATGTTTTCTTTTTTTTTTTTAAGATTTTTTTTTGTACAAGTAATGAATACACCTGGCATAAAATATAGAGAACAATCATATGGTTAAAAAATAAATCTGCTTCCTATCCACAGCCATTCTTTCCAAGTTCCTGCATTGTCTTCAAAAAATACATATATAAGCCTATCTAGCTATCTATCTATCTACCCATTCTTATACATCAAAGGTAGCATATCAAATCTATGACAATCTTTTAAAATAGTAATATACTGTGAAGATCTTTCCTATCAGTATATGCAGTTACTTCATCCTTTTTAGAGCCCCCCCAAGTTCTGCAGACCTCTTTGACACAATGTTTCCATAACTTGTTACTTAAAACAAACTTTTTCATTAAAGAGGGAAATTTTTAAAATGCACTTGTTTAACTATTGGTCAGTATCTTAAATAGTCCCATAACTGACTTCCTTTCATGTTTACTGTATGTAATAATTTAAAATGTATTCAAGATTGGCATAATTTAATTTAGTTGTGCTTTATTAATTCATAATTTGAGAACCATGATTTGAAATAATGTACGGCAGCTGTCCAGTTTTGAAAATACTCTGCTTTTAAAGAAATAGGGAGAAATCTGGGGAAGTAATTACTAGGTTAAAACTGACATCCATCCAGAAGACTACTTCCCCAGCTGAGAGGTTGTTATGGATTTCACATCCATTAACTCTGAGAGCCTTTACGAATATCATTTGCATGTGTGCATAGTCTTATGGGGATTTGGTCTCCGACTTGACCAGTTTGGGAAGCTGACAAGCACAGATTCTTTAACAAAAGAGTATCCAAACTAAACTGTAATCCTTCCAGGCCAGGCAACCACTTGGACAAAAATGACCAAATGTAGTCACTGTTTTGGAACAGGGAAAAGCCATCACATGAGAAATGTTGAATTACATTCTGTTAGACTCTGTGAGCTACATGAACAACATAAGATTATGTAAAGTACATGTTAGTGAGCAAGATGGAGGAGAAGGAGAAGAAGAAAAAGAAATAAAGAGAAAGAAAGAAAAGAAAGAGAAAGAAAGAAAGAAAGAAAGGAAGGAAGGAAGGAAGGAAAAAGGGAAGGAAGGAAGGAAGAAAGGAAGGAAGGAAGAAAGGAAGGAAGGAAGAAAGGAAGGAAGTAAGAAAGGAAATTATTAATATATGTAAAGATGGTTAATGGGTTAAAGGGCTTTAATCACCAGGTCAGAGAAATTAAAAATAATAATTACTAACATTTGTATTTTTATTACGTATTTTAGGTTTTACAAAGTGCATTCACAAATTCATATTCAATTAATTACTTAAAACATGTGTACTCCATATGTATGATAATAACCACAAAGTGAACTCAGTGATTTGCACATTAACATAATACCATGTCTTCACATATGACCTCTCCCCAAGACTGTGATGAAAACCTTAATAAAATTACTACAGGATAGTGAATCGCAAGGCATTGAGGGTGGGAAGGAAGTTACTTCTGAAATGTCGATAAAGTCTGTTTCTTAATTTGAATGTTCAGTACTTGTATTCAAATCATAAAAATCCATCAACCTATACATTTATGATT
>NW_012145079.1:3592817-3594089 GCF_000956105.1 Propithecus coquereli
AAAGAAGAAATTAGATTGCTGATAGATATAATATGGATCTCCACCCGCATCCTCACTCCATTTGTACGTTCAATGGTCACATGTCAGTGACTACAGGGGCAGCATCCTGAGGGAAGAGTGGGTGGCAGCGGTCCCCTCATTCGTTCATGTTGAAATGTAGCACCGTAAATAAGCCTTCATTAAATGGAAAAAAAGGCTTTAGCAGATAATCCTGGTATTGTAAGCACAAGGTAGCAAAATGTTAAAGTTGACAGGTCTCTGATGGTAGTAGCATTTCTTCAGTAGTCAGGAGGTACAGTTAAAAAATGATGATAAATGTGGGCAAAAATCTGAACAAAAATGGCATTTCTGAAGACTATTTAAAATATGGATTTATATAAACTTATATTAATGACAAACTGCTCTTAAATGTACAGTATACTGAGAATATTGTAAATTATATGTGTGTATATATATATAAGATGTGTACACATACAAACACATATTTGCCTTAATTATACATATACATATATGTACATAACACGAACATGCATATATGTGTGTTTGTATGTATATGTGGGGGGGTGTCGTTCAGAGCTGTAAAGAGTAGCACATAAATTTGCTTGATACGTGTTTGCAGAATGAAATATTAGTTCATGGGATTCTTCAAAGCAACACTGGATTAGTTACCCTGAATGTCTGTTTTTAAGTACTGAGCTTGAAATGATATTTCCTATTCAGATGGTCTTTCTCTCAATTAGAGAGATTTTTACTTGTAAATTTTCCTCAAATAAAATCATCCTAGATTATCTGAAAACAGATTGATTTACCTCATCCTGCTTTAGAACAAGAAGTTGTTTGAATAAAACTCAATTCCAATGTTACCAGATCTTGAGGGACCAAAGCCTGCCACGCAGAAAGTGTAAGGAGAGAGTTACTCTTGTCAGAGCTAAATAGATGGTTTGTTATTCACAGAGTCTCTTCTAGAAGTGGCTCAGAATACATGCCAGACACCTACATGGTTTGAGTCAGAGTTAGATTCAACACTCATATTCACCTAATGCCCACTTTGTAGTCCTAAAGATGTTTGAGCTAAAGTAAATATTGTTCTACTTTGAAGATTCTGGCAATGCTATATCCCAAGGCCTAGTTGTTAGATATAAAAATATTTTATTCATAGAGTCTTTTTTCTTCTGTAGAACACTTACCATTTGTTATAATACTTGACAAATTTGTGCCTTAACAAACAAAAACCAAACATGTTTTCAACTGGAAAGGCCCATGAAATGAGAA
>NW_012145079.1:3594139-3595631 GCF_000956105.1 Propithecus coquereli
AAGCATCTCAGCCGGCAATGAAATACATTCTGGCCAGCCACAAGTGCTTACCGGATGACATGAGTGTCTGATGGCAGTCCACAGTAGGGCCATTGCGTGGTTTATAGGTTTCTTTTGTCACTGATGAGTACTACACTCAGTAAATGCACTTTCCCAAACTTTTCCATACATAATTAAGAATTTTTTTTCTTTGTTCCTCAAATGTCATCTTTACTCTGAATTGAGGATGTGGGTTTTTTGCTGCCTTGCTCATCTTATGTTCTTACATTTTGTGATTTTTGTTTTCTTATTTCGTAAAGTTTTTCTCCAAGAAACATCACTTACACAGTCGATGGCTGCTAAGGGAATTTAGATCCATATACAGTGTTTGGAGAAAGTAAGGAAAAGTAATAACATGTTATCCCGTGGACACATTCCCTAACCTCACCACTGTGCCACAGAAAATTATTACTGTAGTAATGAAAAGTAAACATTTATTAAGGATTTTGCTAAAGAAGATCTGTGCCAGTTCAAGAAGTCTAGAGAATAGATGTGTGTGTGTGTGTGTGTGTGTGTGTGTGTGTGTGTGTGTATCTAGTCTATGAAGCTGAGGACAAAGAAATACCTGGTATCAAAAAGCTTTCGATCAGCTGGAACAATGGATAAAGGTACATTGTATTTATGTTTATACTGAGGGTCTTTTATTCTAATCTTTCAGGAAAGGTATCTGCATCTAATTTCTGGCACTTTCTTTCTTAAAGTAAAATTGACAAATCTCTCTGAGCACCATTATCTTACATTAAAATTACTGGATAGCCTAAATGGCATTACACATGTGAAGAATCAAGAATATGGGTGTTCAGAGAATGCTAGTTTTCCTCCTGTTAGGGGACTTGACAGATTTTATAGCACCAAAGTCACATTTGAGGCCCAAGGTAAATTCTTTCTTTCCTGAAAACTTCAACTTTCTTTCCTCTGCATGGTTTTTATACTGTTTCTTGAATCCCTGTTGTCCTTGCAGATTTATGACTTTGGGAAAGCAGCATGAGGGCAAAATAAACAGGCAAGGGCATAGCAACAGTTAGAAAATGAAACCATTGGAATAGCAGTGACCTGCTTAGCCTGTCAGAGAAGGCCAAATGCCATCAATCAGGAAAGCCTAGAAGCAGACTGATTGTGTCACCAAAGCCTAGAAAGACTTGGGTAATAAGAGCACAGACCTGAATTTCCCAAGAGGAATTTTAGGATCTAAAAGACAATGGATCATTGCTTTCACAATCAGCAATTTGATGTCTTTCAACCCCCAAAGCAAAACTTGCCTAACCATCCATCAATTTCAAGAGGAAAACAATGACTTTCGGGGCATGCAGATGCTCAAGATATTGTCCTCCCATGTACCCTTTGTCAGGAAGTTACCAGATGATATGTAAAGTCATACACAGATATCAGTCAAGGAAGAAGACATGGAATCAGGAGATAAGGAGAAATACAGAGAGAGGTAAGAAATACACCA
>NW_012145079.1:3595681-3597671 GCF_000956105.1 Propithecus coquereli
TAGAAAAGTCAAACTATAAATCCAACACCAAGAGAATTATCATATTTCAGCAATTCTAACATATACAACGTCTTCATATTTTAACATCTCTGAAATAAGGAAGCATCTTACAACCAATGATGACTTACAATCACTGTCACCCAGACAGCTTCTATGATGAAATTGTCACTGCCTCACATCTGACATGTGTGAACTTGCTCCTATCTGCTTATTTCAGTTATGTACTTTGCGCCACACATGCTTCATATAATTGCATTTAAAATATCTTCAAAATATTATACTGATTGTTATTTTGTTCTTAAAGTAATAGTTATGCTCTTCTTAAAGCAGCAGGGAGTAAATTTGATATTATGAAGAATGAAGCAAATATCATTATAGGAAGAAAAGCCACAACTCAATATTTTCTTGCAAAGTAAAACAAAATCCTTTAAGGATTCTAAAGTAAGGAAAAGGCCCATACATTAGAATTTTCATTTTGATTGCAGACAAAAGTAGGAGAAAACACCAAATCCCAGGAAGAGGCATATTTGCTACAAAGCTAATGAAATTCAAGCTCTAAGGACTCTCATATGGGCAGACCTGTTCTAAGTCCCTGTTCCTAATTTTCTTTTTCCACGAAGAGGGATCCCAATACTATGAAGCTGTAAGCCCTACAAAATCTCAGAACAGTCTTGTCCTCAGGATGGATGAAAAAATATTTCAAAGTACAGTTGGCTAGTGTGACAGATTCATGTATCAAGTAGCGCTGTTATAAAAGTGGCAAGCAATAATATCCCAGAAATGTATGCTTAACCTCTCATGTCATGGAATTCAATTGGAGGAAAAATGCAAATATAGATTTTGTTAATTAAAAAAAAAAAAACTGATGAAACCCCATTGTCCTTCAACATGGCTCTAAATCATACTGCCAATGCTAAAGGTGCTAATGAGGTCAAGATCATGAGCGTGAATTACAATAAACAGCATACCACTGTGACTCTATTCATAATTGATGGTCAAAAGTTGTTACCATATTTAATTTCAAACTGAAAAATAATTCCTACGAATGAGAAATTTTCTCAAAGATGTTATTGTACATACAGTAAAGACAGAGTGAGGGGGAAAGAGAGAGAGAGAAATGATGGCTGAGCTAACGAAAGACTGGCTAAAAGTCATCTGTAATAGATTTCAGGGATCTCCACGTTACCCACAAAGTATGTGAGTTCTTATTATATTTTATAAATCTGTACCTAAGCAATTAAAGAATAGACTGACCAAAGTTGAGTGATTTAGTTGTTTTCCCTGGTGGCATGACTAAGCACTTGCAACTAACCTCATGATGACATAAAAATTTATGTTCATATTGCAGAAACTGAAGTCAATTTCCTTCCTACTCTATCTGATAATACAAGTTGACCTCCAAATTCCTGGTTCTGCCCAAATGGATCCCATGTTTTCAGAGCCAGGTGCTCTAAGCCATTTAAGCAGAAGAGATGTACAGTTTCTTCTCAATGATTTTGAATTGATCAAACCCTGGTGAGTTTGATCTGCACTGAGTACAAGTTGTGAAATGTATAATATTATTGCTATTTTTGGTGATCTTATAGTTTCTTCTTGGTGCCAAAATCTCCCCAGTATATTTACGCATCTACTTATTTATTCATGCTACCAGTCTCATCCCCTTGTTCAAAGGTTAACATCTTGGTAATCAACCCTGACTGCAGAGTATATTGAAGTTGAAGGATGCTTTAAATTCTCCAAGTGTCCATTGACACTCCCTTTGTCAGCCTGGGACTTGAAGTAAGAGGACAGAGGTCACTTGAATTTTCACTAAAGTTGATCGACCATCCCAAGGGGAATTGTTAAACCACGAGTTGCATCTGTAACTGGAGTCTAGAAAATTACTTTTAGTTAAAAATAAGATAATTTATTCTATAACTTTAAGAAGTTTGTTATTTAATGCATAACTTGTAGTCTCCATATATTCTGATTCAGTCACCATTTTGGAATA
>NW_012145079.1:3610671-3611885 GCF_000956105.1 Propithecus coquereli
TTTGACTATTTTCTATGTTCCAGAGTTTCTTTATGTTCACTGTAATTGTAGGGTAGATATACTATGTACTGCTGTGCTACTATCTTCCCATCTCTTCATTGCCGCTCACTCTCATCTTGGTTCGTATGTTTAGCATGCATATATTGGATTTCACCATATTAATTTGCAGTTTTCTAATTTTCTAGTCAATGTGGTTAGTCACAACAAGGTCTTAATTCTCTGAGGAGCAAGACTAAATCTTCTCTTCCATTGATATCTCTTACAGTGCACAGAGCAAACAACGAATTCTATGAGAGACAGAAAGCTACACAGGTATCACTGAGGATTCAAAAGTCCCTTTTCAGCAAAGAGGACCACAATATCCTGCTAAGCATGAAGAGACTGCTAGTGCAAACTTCTGATTCTTCATTGTAGGTTGCTCACACCACCAGCATGTTGTGGATATCCGATTCTGCCATGGTCTGAGATTTCCTAGTTAGTCTAAAGATCACACTGGAAGAATCACAGCGAAGACCCAAGAACAATGAGAAGAAGGGGACTTTACCAGGAGGGGTGCAGCAGGGGTATACCCAGGTGATTTGCACCAAGAACAGCAAATTTGAAACTTTAAAGGAAAAAACACAGGGCATGAGGAAAGGAATATATTTTTAAATACACACGTACCTCCAGATAAATCACTGGAATTTCATCATAAGGCCACAGATTTCCACAAAAGGGAAGGGTGTTAGGTCCATCATTCCTATTTAAGCCACTGCTTTCTTCCTCCAAAGCTTAAGTGTGTGCAGGAGGTTGTTCCTTATCTCTTATTTTTAATGAAAACAAAATGCTCCTTGGCTCATATCCTTATTTTTATCTAAAATTTCATATATCTAACTTATCTTATCTCCTGTGGTCAAAGTTTTTTTTCCTTCAAATTCCCAGGCTTCTTCCCAGAGCTTTCTAGTGCATTACACAGACTCATGTTTAAACTCATCTGAAATCTAGATAATCCTTCTCAGCCCCTCCTTGCTCATCACAGAATTAATAAAAATATAATTTCACTATTTCTAGTAAGATGATTAAGAGACATTGAAATGAGGTTAAATTGGGTTAGAAGAAAGGAGTGAAATGCCACAGGTACATTTATAATTTGTTTGTAACTTTAACATATAATTTTTTTTAAAGTTTTCATAGAATGAGTCTGTCATGGGCGTCCTGTCAGTTGATGGGCTATA
>NW_012145079.1:3611935-3613124 GCF_000956105.1 Propithecus coquereli
ATGCCAATTATATGCCAAATATACCGCCAACCAGAGTGTACAAAAACACGATATCTAGCCTAAAATAGATGTTGAGTGCAGTATTCCCACTTTACAGAAGCATCTCCGTTAAGTCCGTAAAGTAACTCATTTACTAATGAAGAAATTACAGCTGAGGGAAGTTAAACAAGAGAGGCAAAATTTAGCCCTGCTATGAGGGGCCGACTTCCAGTCCTCTGAGACAGAAGAGGAGAAAACCAAAATGGGTGAAGAAATAGATGCACTTTGCATATAGAAAAAGGAAGAATGAAACGTACTTAATAAAATTAGAAAAAAAGTTTAGCATTTTTAGTTAGGCAACTTTTAAAGCATAAGATTATGACCAAAATATTTTTCCACTGAATCACAATATTCGATTAATGATCAATAGTGATTATTTTTATGCTTAATTATAACAACTGCTAAATTGTCAGAGTTCAAGCTCAACTAAATGTTCATATTCCTGTTAAAAGAGTTAGGAATAAAATGACACACCAGAGTGTTCAAATTGAGTCTAAATCAAAACAAATCACATTTCTAACAAGTTTCAAAAGTACAAGCTATTTTCCCACATCTTAAAGTGATAGATTTTACTCAGTGTGAGAAAGTCCAGCCTACTTTGCAGAACATGTTGTAAATTGACTTATCTGAATGGTATTTTGTGATTCTAATTTGGAAAGGTTCTTGGTTTAGCAATTTGTCCACATCCAAAAAAGGAAGGGAAACTGCAATAAGAATTGGATTAGCACAAAGATTCAGTCATTGACATTCAGATATGTTCACTAAAATTTTTTTAAACGTTTAATATCTATATTTTCTTAAAGATCCTTGGATCATTTTACTTTTTAAACAACGAGGTTAGATTTAATCAAGTCTGAAATGGTTGGATTTGGGCTAAGTTTGTAAAATAGCTTAAAATGCAAATATGCGACAAAGAGGTATGTTGGAAAACACTTGAAATGAGTGGGCCAGTTGGGGCAGTTGCATAGGTTTACTAACAAATAAGATAAACTAAAGATTTCAAAGAATCTATTTTATAATTATAGTTCTTGTAGGAAAATAGAATCTATAGTTCCTATAGGAAAATAGAACAATTGAACTGGAAACAATAATTAATAAAAGATATAATGAAGAAAACATTGCTGAATTTTAAAAAATTACCTGAGCATAT
>NW_012145079.1:3614649-3617046 GCF_000956105.1 Propithecus coquereli
TGTAAATTTAAGAAAATGGGTAGAGGATTGTATACTGAAAATTACAATGCTGATGAAAGAAATCAAAGAAGATATAAATAAATGGAAAGACATATCGTGTTCATAGATTGAAAGACTCAACATAGTAAAGACGGTAATTGCCCCCAAATTAATATCCAGGTTAGATGTAATTCTTCTCAAAATCCTTACAAGATTTTTTGTATATTTATAAACAAGATTATTCCAAAATTTATATGAAAAGGTACAGAAATTAGAACACTACAATGCTGATGAAAGAAATCAAAGAAGATATAAATAAATGGAAAGACATATCGTGTTCATAGATTGAAAGACTCAACATAGTAAAGATGGTAATTGCCCCCAAATTAATATCCAGGTTAGATGTAATTCTTCTCAAAATCCTTAAAAGATTTTTTGTATATTTATAAACAAGATTATTCCAAAATTTATATGAAAAGGCACAGAAATTAGAACACCTAAATAATGTTGAAAATAAAAGGATTAAGTGGGAAGTAATAGTCTACCCAATTTCAAGACATTACCTAGCTATAGTAACCAAGAATGTGTGGTATTGGTGGAATAATTGACATATAGATCAATAGAGTAAAATAGATAAGCTAGAAATAGACCCACAAAAATGTGCCCAATCGATTTTTTACAAATATTCAAAAGCAATTTAGTAAAGAAAGACAGCCTTTTCAATAAGCGGTGCTAAAGTAATTGGCTATCCATAGGCAAAAATGTGAACTTCAACCTAAATCCCATACTTTACACAAAATTAACTCAAAATAGATAATGGAATTAAATGTAAACAGTAAAACTGTAACACTTCTAGAATAAATCTTAGGAGAAAATCTTCTGGATCTAAGACTAGGCAAAAAGTTATTAGACTTGACAACAAAGGCATAAGCCATAAAAGGAAAAATTAATAAACTGATTTTCATCAAAATTTAAAACTTTTACTCTGAGAAAGAGTCTGCTTTCAGAACTCAATAATGAAAAAAAGAATGCAATTAGAAAATGGGCAAAAGACATGAAGAGACACTTCACCAAAGAAGATACACAGATGACAAATAAGCACATGAAAAGCTATTCAGAGAATAGAATGTTGGTTGCCAGAGGCTGGTTGTGGGGCAGGCTTGGGGAGGTATTAGTCAAAGAATACAAAATTTCTACCATATAGGTGGGAGGCTTTTCCCTAATAAGCTGAGTACATAGAAATCCCATAAACCAACGAGAAAAAGGTAACACGAAATGAAACTTGCCGAAGGACACGAGCAGGCAGTCCACAGGAGAGGAAGTTCAAATTGTCAATTACGCAATTCCTAGCTCAAAATGCACACTCAATATTCCATTTATTTTATGAGATCACATTATTGATTAAAATTAGTTTTTCATTTGGTGTCATATTAAATCTTTTTTCATTGTTCAAAGCAATCGCAGGAAACGTACGAGTCAGTTCCAAACTTTAACCTATTCTGTAAAGGTTTAAACTTTTATCTTCTTAATTCAGGAACAGCCCTCCCTCATCCCTGATTATAATCTTACCCCTAATAAGGAAAATAATATAGATCTTGCTATATGCTAAGCAATGTTCTAAGCGCTTCACATGTAAAAACTAATTTAACTTTCACGGCAATCCTGTGAAGTACGTGCTATTATTATTCTCATTGGCAGATGAGCAACCTGTGTGCCCCAGGTCAGCTGGGATTTAAACCGAGGCAGAATGGCCCCTGGTCTAGGGTCTTAACCTCTAGATTATACTGCCTTTAGTTTACAACTCAGTCTTCGCTTGAACAGCATCCAACCTATTTTAATCATTTTTCTCCCCATGATGTGAGTAACATAAACATTTACCTCAAGTACAAAGAATACAAAGTCTCTGATGAAAAATTTAAACTATGGTCAAACTCAGTGTGAATACTATGAAGAAAATGGTGGGCATTAGGTATTTAATTGTAAAACAACAGATATAATCAGTTAGAGCCAATATTTTCCTCCATCTCTGAATTTCCCCAGTGTTTGGAAAAGATCTAGAAACACTGAATGGGGAGGGGAAGGGAAATTCCAGGCTCAGAATAAAGCTGGACCCAGCAGCCTATTTAAGGAGGCAGAAGCTGTGGCCTGCACAAGATAAGCAGCGCAGACCAAAGAAGGAGCACTAACTCTCAGCGCTGGGTGCTACTAAACCTGCGAATGCATTTCAGCAGTAAACCAGGACCACAGGAATGTGGTGCTTCTCCCCGGACAAAAGATGATTATACCTTAAGCAAAAAAGTCAAAGGTCCTAAATATTAGTATTTAACTTAAAAATCACCTTTCTCTCTAAGATATTTACAAATTGGATTAAAATTGGAAAAAGAGAATTATGGAAAGAAGAAAGAAATACAAAATGTA
>NW_012145079.1:3617096-3619132 GCF_000956105.1 Propithecus coquereli
AGCCAAAGTTCACAGCTGGTTTGCCTCATCTGCTGCTCTCTAAGCAATCTGCTTGAAGTAAAAATGTCTCTTGTCCTTTCTTCCACCCTTTTGTTTAATTCTCATACAATCAATGAGTTATTTTGATGCATGTTTTAAGTATAAATTGTGCTTATTTCATTAGAGTAAGAGAAACAAGTTGTAAAATCATTGCAATACCATGTTCGGTAACCCACACTCAAGAAATTTTTGTACCAGGCTGGCTGACAACATCCCTGACAGTAATATTAAAGTTTTTAGGTTTAGATATATCAACTTTGTACTAAATAAAAGATCTTTTCAAGAATTAATTGTGCACTGGGTTTTTGCACATTTTATTCTATCATTTCCAATGTAATGTTAGAGAATTTTTATTTACCAAAGTTTGAGTAAAAATAAATCTAAAAAATTATAAAAGACATTTTTAATGTTAGAAATATTTTTATTAAAAACAAAGAGAAAAAACTCGATGTTATCCCTTATCTATCTCTAAACATACTAAGAGAAAACATAGGGTGTTTCTATATATAAATTATTACTATTTCACTTGGAGCTCTAGTAATGGGCAGAACTTCTGGTTGTTGTTTATCATGTTTGATTACTGAAAAATCAAGTGTTACTGAGAATTTTATCTATATTAACATGTCCCTAACTTTAGTTAGAAGACAATTTGGACTTTGAGAAAGAAAATGAGATTCACAATAAATGGAACTTTCTTTGCATGTTCAATGTCTGACTATAACATCCCAAAGTAATAAGAGAAAAAAGTGAATAACCATTAACAGAACTTTTGTTCTTAACACATAAATAATAATCTCCATGACATGAATTCCTTTAGGAAGTTTGTTTTATGCAGTTTTCACATGTTCTTTAGTTAATAAGTAAAAAATGCTTGTAAGTGTGAACACTAAAATTTCTACTTTGATTTAGCAGATAGACTCTAATCTAAATATGAAGGCCTTTTGTTAGTCACTTCCCTATCTCGAAGATGTGGGCGATATTTTGAAACTTAGCTCTCAGAATTTTCTGGAAAAAATGTATGATTCATAGAGGAATTTTCTTAAATCATGATTTTTCTTACATACTTTAAACTGAAGAAAACAATATCAGTTTAAAAACCTTATTTTGTTTCAAGCTAAATCAAGTTAATGGAAGAAATAGTAGAGAAAATCAATATTAAAGCTTTTTTTCATAAGTGATAAAAGGAAAACTATGATAAATAATAAAATAATAACACAGCATTCAAATATTTTTAAATGCTTTGGAAATGTATGCCAGCTGTTCAATTTAAAATATAACAGAAAAAAAGTCTTTTGTCTCATGAACATAATAGCTGTGTCTACATAATAGAAAGCAAGGGTACGATTTGTATCAATACTATAAAAAGCCAAAATGGATAATTCAAAAACAAGATTATATGTGAAATAATTAGATGTAAATTTAAGAAAATGGGTAGAGGATTGTATACTGAAAATTACAATGCTGATGAAAGAAATCAAAGAAGATATAAATAAATGGAAAGACATATCGTGTTCATAGATTGAAAGACTCAACATAGTAAAGACGGTAATTGCCCCCAAATTAATATCCAGGTTAGATGTAATTCTTCTCAAAATCCTTACAAGATTTTTTGTATATTTATAAACAAGATTATTCCAAAATTTATATGAAAAGGTACAGAAATTAGAACACTACAATGCTGATGAAAGAAATCAAAGAAGATATAAATAAATGGAAAGACATATCGTGTTCATAGATTGAAAGACTCAACATAGTAAAGATGGTAATTGCCCCCAAATTAATATCCAGGTTAGATGTAATTCTTCTCAAAATCCTTAAAAGATTTTTTGTATATTTATAAACAAGATTATTCCAAAATTTATATGAAAAGGCACAGAAATTAGAACACCTAAATAATGTTGAAAATAAAAGGATTAAGTGGGAAGTAATAGTCTACCCAATTTCAAGACATTACCTAGCTATAGTAACCAAGAATGTGTGGTATTGGTGGAATAATT
>NW_012145079.1:3622072-3662370 GCF_000956105.1 Propithecus coquereli
ACTACAATATCTACTAGCATAGCTATCGGGTTCTCCTTAGTCAAAACTGTCTATTTATTTTCCTCCAAATTCTCCATGCCTTTGCTTGTGTCTCTGCCTTGAATGATTTGAAACCTGACAGCTGTCAGTATCTTCATAAAAAAAATGCATGGAAACCAGAGATGTGACTCCATTCCCCACTATAGTATTAACAATTCTCTTCTACAGAACCTTTTCTAAACAAACCTATGTCTCATTTATTTTTTAAAAGATTCTTAAGCAATCTATAATTAATTCATTAATTATAATTATAATTAATTGTACAGAAGATGTTTGTTCCATTGAACTTTTACTGATTAACCAATAATTTATATACCCCCAAAGCCAGAAACATGATTGAGTAAATCTTTAACTACTGGCCCAATTTTCTTAACATGGGCATTAGACCAAAGGTCATATAGGATTTCAAGGAGGATTATTTGAACAGTGTGGAAACTAGATAGAGGGATCTGTTTGAATGATTCCAGCATCTTTGAATAAGATACTATGGGACATTTTTGTAAAATTGAGCTGACGCCTCTGTTTTTTGATCTTGATGCCTGTATACAAGATGTCTAAATTTTTCCTGAAGAAAAAAAGATGACTATGTAACATCTGGAGGAGAACTTGGACAAGCATGATACAAAAGTAAAATTCCACCAGGGAATATGTTGAAACACATGAGAAGTTATCTACTTCAAAGTCTTCCTGTTTCTTCCAGTTGATGATCTTTGAGGCTGCCTGCATGTGAACACATTGTGCACACAGGGTTTAAGTCAATTTCTTCTTAAGGCAATCCACTTCAATTAAACTTCAATTAAATAAGAATCCTTGCCAATTCATTGTTTTCTTACTCCCCTTTCAAGAGTGAATGTGGTAAAAATCATAGAATGTTAGGACAGAAATTATCTTCAGCAGAATCTAGACTAGCACTTATTTTTAACTCTTATACTTAGAAAACAGTTTCAGATCAAAGTTTACCAGGTAATAAGCAAAGTCTAGAGACAAGTTCTGGATATTTTATTGCAATAGGTAGCCACACACAAATAAATTGCTTAAAATTCTTGGGGTTTAGTTCCAAGATGTTTAAAGCAATTTGTAAGTCAAGGAGTTTGGAGAAATAGGTTCCAGGTCCTGCTTCTGAATTAGTTTTTACAACTCTCCCCAACTACAGAATTATGTAATGATGGAAGAAACTGTAACAAGACAGAAAAATAAAACAACAACCTTTTCAGAGAAAGTCTTGTATTTATTTAGAAGAAAGATTTCTAAACCAAAATAATAAGCCAACTGTAATGAAAAGGATTACCTGCCTAACGAAAGGGTCGTGGTAAAGGTTGTGGTAGTTGCTCTGTAAAAGAAAAGGTAAGAGGGTTTGAGGCTCTGAAGAAAAAAATACGAATGACAAAATACAGGAACCATGAAGAAGAAGGGGAGGATAATGAAGAACAGCAGTGGTGGAAAGATGGAGATGAGAATATTTTAGAGAAAAAACAAATATTTAATGGGAGAGAGGGATTGTGTAAGTGATGTGTCACCCTTCTCTATCTCCTACAGAATCTTTACTTAAATCTATATCAAAAATAATAAATTGGTATCACTTTCATTTAGGGTTTTGTTTGAGCAGATTTAAAGTGAGGAGACATGAAAATGTCCCTATCCAGCTGTGTAAGGAGGCAAAATCATCCATATGAAAGCAGAAACCAGGGGTTGAAAGTAAAAAGCTTTAATCTGGGTTACAGTGAAATGAAAATTTATCTGCTCTATCATAATATCATCTTCTCTTTGATACATCAGTTGACCCTTATTGTATGTATATGTTTCTATGTTATCAATATGCCTTTTCTTTATGCACACACAACTCACAATGTCTTTTACTTTAATCATTTTTACTTTTTATCTTTTAAAATTCAACAAGACTATACCTAAAATATAGAAGTTAATAATATAATTCAAGCCAAGTATATATTTTTGGATGAAAAAATTATAATACCTAAAGCAGCATGTCTTTGACTCAGTTATCTGGATTCTTTCTCAATTTTTATTTTGTCATGCAAAGAGAAAGAGGGAAATAGAAGACACTGTACAATCTCTTGGGTGCTGATCTCACCTCTTCTTTATTTCCTGGGGAAATGCTGCCTTTGAAAATGGCTCCCTTTTCAGCATTAATTGCTTATTTATAATGTGCCTATGAGTCTCTTCTTACACTTAATATGGGAAAAAATACAAAATAGGCACTTTGCAAAATATTTGGCAAATGAAGCAAAGAAGCAATTTTGTTATTTTTTTTTTCCTAGTGTCTCAGACGGGAACTCAAAGAAAATTACATTCTTTACACTAATAGTCACCAGAGAATGAATAAAGACTTAGGAAAGTAAAAGATTCACAAATAAATTGATTTTACATTCATCTGAGAAAACTATTAACTACCTTTGACCTATAAATAGCATTATGCCATGGAAACGGTTAGCCTCCTTGATGCTATCAGAAAAAAATAAATAAAAATTTGAAAAACATAGCTTCCTGAAAATATAAAGTCAAAGGAAATAGAAAACACATTTCCTGACAGATTCAAAATAAATATCAATGAGTAGAAAAGATGGAACATTTCTAACTAAATGGATGTTACTCTGAAATAAATGTAAAATTAGTTAAAAAGAAAAAAAAAATTTTGAATGGTATAGGAGGCATACTTTATAATCAACAAATGTCCAGGCTTGGGAGTTTCAATTGATGATATCTGTATTTCAAAAAAAGACCAATGAGTCTTTCAGGAGCAGTGAAACAATACAATTTATGAAAGAAAGAAAATTATCACCCTATGTTATGTTGCTCTAACCAGTGTGCTGAATTCTCCCTCATGTGAAGACACTGTGAGCAAATGGAGATGCATTGAAATGTTCGCAACTGAGATGGAATGGGACATCATGTCACATGAAGGGAAGTTGAAGGGATAGGATTCAGAACCCAGGGAAGAGGAGACCTAAGCAAAAGCCAGGGACATGAGAGAGCGGCTTCCTCCAAGTGTTAGAAACGTTGTTACGTGAAAGGGTCACACTGTTCTTCCTCTCTCCGAAAAGGAGATCAGGGCTCCAGATAAGGAAACATTTTTTTTTAAAGTCAAAACTGTGTCCTTATGGAATGGTGGTCATATTAGTCAGGTCTCTTTGACTTACAAGTGGAAAAACAAAAAAAAAAGAAAGAAAAGGGAAACATTAACCCATACTTTTGAGAAACGGAAGGCGGAGCTAGCTCTAGGCATAGTAGATTTAGAGGTTTGAATTGTTGCCATCGTGCTCTCCATTTCTGAGCTTTGGTCTCTTTGTGTTTGGCTTCTTTCCCAGGAAGCCTCTTGATGTACAAGATCTAAGAGGGCCACCAGAAGCACCAAGCATACCAGAGTTTGAAACCACAGAGAAAAAGAGAGCAGCCCTCTCTCCCCCACCTTTCATTAGTGAGTTATAATGGAGAACCATCACCGATTTCCAAAGTGTCCACTTCTAGGACCAGTCGCTGTAGACGGAGATGTATTCTGTGACAGACCTACCCTCAGGCATGCGTCTACCCCTAAAAGCCCAGCAACCATAACTGACATCAGCAGAACCACTCTGAGTAGAAGAGAGGAGATTGAGAAGCTGTGCAGACAAAAACAAAAACAAAATTGAATTAAATTATAAAGGATATGTACCACAGCTATTTCTCATCACTGAATGTTTGAGCAGAAGTCTAATAACAACGTGTCAGTGATAAAAGGCCACATTTCCCCTTCTCAACTGTGAGACCCTGAGTGAGTCCTCCCTCATTTACTCCTTTAGTCAACAGGTGAGCGCGGAGCACTTACAAAACAGCAGGACGGGATGGTGCACAGGTGGACGAGGCCCCTCCTCTGTGGGAGCTTACAATCTACGGTCTCTACTCTGTAAAACAGAATGTATTTGTCACACGATATGTGTGTGATTAAAAGAGAAGATGTATGTGGACACTGGCCATTATAAAACAATACATGAATGCACACTAGTAAAGAGCACACTTGCTACATGAACATTGCCACGAGTGGAACACACTCTAGTTCTAACCATACCTCTCTTGGGAAGGTCATGTGTGAGTCAAGGTAAGTCACTTCCTCTTTCTAAGGCTCAACTTCCTGACATGAAAATCAAATGAAAGCGAGCGTGAGCTCACTTAAAAATTATAAAAACCCTAAATAAATTAAAATGATAAAATAATGGAACATTGCTTCCCTGATGCTACCATTTTATTGCCTAAATGAGTGCCAATGTTTCCATTCAAATCCGTCTATATGATGGAGGCAGTCTTAAGACATAAGAATGTACAGTTAACTCATGGAATTCACTAAATCCATGTTAAGTGAAAAAAAAAAGTGATCAGTTAGTCTTTTTGAAGGAGTGGGGAGAGGGTAGTTGGGATATTGGGCAATGTAGAAAAATACAAAGTTGCTCCCAAGTCTCTTAGATCTGCCCTGGATGTATCACTCACGGTCTTTCCCAGCATATATACAGTAGTGACAGCCCCTGATGTATGATAGGAAGTAGCAGGATTCAGGAAAACCTCTAAGTCAGACAGTATTTGCCATAGCCTGGTTTCCAAACCATCTGAGCGGGAAGGTCGGTTTGGACCAGGATTAGATTTGCTGCATGTAGTATTCTTTATGTCTTCAAATCAGCCATTGGCCAAGGGGGATTTTCCCTCTATTTCCAAAATATTGATGTCTTATCGTCACCACAAAAATAAACAGAAAATAATTTTAAGAAATTCTCATTTCGTCTGAGGGAGGCAAATAAGATGTAGAAATTCTGCCCAGCTGACTGAAAATGCAAAGTGCAGGCACAATCACCAGAAAATTACTTCGGAAGGAAAACTTAAATCGGTCCTCACCCCATCCCTAGGTAAGGACCAATGCTTTAGGACTGAAACACCAATGAAATGGCAAAGCCTTTTGTTTTTCCATTCAAAGGTAAAGGAGACCTCTGAGTCAAAGGTTTTTTCTGGATATTAAGTATTCTGTGGCTACTACTGATCAATGGAGTGGGAGGGTGAGTTATGCTTTTTTTTTTAATTTCCAAGTTTCCATTATTGCGTGCTGCAGTCTTTTGGGAATGAAAAGACTAGTTACAAATCACTTTGTAACAATAAACGAATGTCTTGTCAAAGGTCTGCCTGTTCCTTCCCTGTTTGTATTATTCTCCCATACAACATTTTTTTAGGGTGAGGACAAGGGTGTGTGTGCACGCATGTGTGTGGTGTGTGTGTGCACGCCCACATAGGTGTCTTTCATCCTGTCCTGAGGACAACGAAATAGTGATACCTTAAAGAAAAGTATCTTTTAGTCTTCTGACAGTTTCTACAGTTCAAACACTTCCAGTCATAAGCGACCCCACTTCTTTTTTGACAGAGATAATCTATGACCTCACGGCTATGTTTTCCAGCACTTTTCCTAACGGCACACAAGGAACAAATAGGGCCACTCCTGGCTGGCATGGACTAGCTGCAAAAGGGCTCTTGTCAGGAGGATCACTCCAGAGCAGATCCGCCACTCTGACTTTAGACACTACTGCACATGGTCTTTCTCTGCAAGTGATACTGCTAATATGATCACCCAATTTTTCTCTATCACCTTACAGACTTGCATTCTCTTTCTGCTTTAAAACACATTAATGACCAATAAGTTTGGAATGAAGTTCTGTATGGTTTAGTGTAGCTGTCCACAGGTAGATAGCCTGAACTATGTGGGTCCATCTCCATGGGCTGGCGGATCTCTCTAGAGGCACCGTCTCTGATGAGATCCCATCCTGTCTATTTGTGCTGCATTATTCTGTCATTAGGGGAAAGCATGCAGCTCTCCAGTGAAGAACCTGCACCTTACAGTCTCACAGGACTTTCAAAATCAAGGGTCATGGCTTCAGGAAAATGGTAATATTAGACAATTTTGAGCAAACCAAAGAATCGGCATTTCAATGACAAAGACATATAGGTATTGTGGTTTTGATATTTAGAACAGAAAAGAATTAGTGTCAGGAGAACCACCCTTCCCGAAGTAGCACTTGTGAGCAGGGGTGATCAGAGGAGTTTCTGAGGAGTGGGGAAGGGAGGACACTGCATTTGTCAGGCAGTGCTGTAGCTGACTCTCACAAGAGAACATTTTGGTTCTGAGTTTTGGTTTGCATACAACAGTTATTTCAGAGAGCTAATGAGAAGGAAAGGGAGTGAGCCAATCGTTAAGACTACTCATCTTTGCTTGTTTTTACTGCTTCTCAACACAGCATTGGAAGGATTTAGTAAGTGTGAATTCAGTATACAAAAATCTTTTCCTAAAGCATTCTAGCTAATATCAGAATCTTTTGTGAGAGAAGTTTTCCTTCTTGGCTCCTGAAGCAAATTAACCTACCAACAATGAGGTTGCGCTTTCTCAAGTCTTGTTCATTCTTGCCATCTCGTTCTTGCCCATTCTCAAACTCTCACTACATAAAGCTCAAGATCTCAACTGATTTTACTCATGAATTCTATCACACTGTTTGGTTTATTTTTAAGAGAAACAGATCTAGTTAAATCACACATTTCAAAGCTGAGTCTTGTTCATTAAATGTTTGTGAAAGTTCCCTGTTGAATTTCTTTTAAGTGATTTTATCGTTAGTTGGTTTCATTGTTTCCCTGAGGGAAATGATGTACTTATATTTTAAAGATGCTGGTCAAAAACTTGGAACTGCTTTCTCTCTTTTTTTTCCAGCTGAGTGATTCCAGAAATAGATTATAATTCATAGTGAAACCTCAAATGCCTCTATTTTTTTTTCAAATTAGTCTACTTCTTTAATTGAAAAAACTACTTGGCCACTGTCATAAAATTTTGACTAAAAAGATTTAGAAATAATAAAATGCTGATAATAAATACTTGTGCCCTTTAGAATTTGAAAAAAACAATGCCATTACACGCAGAGTTAGCTAGAATTGGGGTGAATAATTTCTGTCATCATTTACAAAAAAAGAAGAAAATCTTAATTAGTAGTTATTTGAAAATCTCATCAGAAAATATTATTTACTTAACAGCTGATTTAAAATACACGTAGCTGGAGACAAACACAGCTCTCAGTCAAGTTCTTTGGACTTTAAAACTAAAAACTTTGAGAAGAAAACCCTTCTGGTTTTCTTCAAATGTCAAAGCAAACTCAATTGCTCCCTATAATTCAAACAAAACCGAACTCACTAAACAATTTGCAAAACCAACACTGTAATATATATTCAGCAAAGTTTGCGTGCAACAATTATTAAAGAATTAGCTAAGTTTCTCTCTTACATGGCATCTGCACATATGCACAAACATATGTATGCAATGTATACATATGGATATATGCAGAATGAAAGCCATCTTTGTGTGAATATTTATAAAGTTTCTTTTTAGTGAATCCAAGTTTAATAAAATGTCATCTGCAGTAAAATATTTGGAAAGGCCCATATAAAAATCAAATGATCTTATTTTCTCAGGTGCTTTCACTGGCAAGAAAAAGAACTCTCTCTAAATGTTCAGAGGTATAAAGAGTTGAGTCTAAAAGAGCTTAAATAATTTCCAACTTCTGGTAATATCATGATAAAATATAATACTCTCCTAAAAATGCTACTGCATTTAATTGCCAGAGTCTGACTAGACTCAGGATGAATTGTTCAGAATGTAGATATTCTTATTTTCTAAGGTTGGAATAAGAGAACAAAAAAATATAGTAAAATGTATGGGATGGAATATCACTTCATCACTGGGCCCTATTGGGTTGAAGTTTCTGGAGAATACTTCTGTATTCTTGCCAACCTCACACTCTTCAGTGAAGCACTCGCTTTTCCTCATTTTTATTATTGCCATGGTTTTCAGAGGTTTTTTCCCAGCTGAGAATGGGAGCTTCTTCTCAATATTTTTATATCTTTCCTTCTATATCTCCTAATAATTCTCCAGGCGGTCAAATCATTATTAGCTGCCATAGGGATTGAGTTAGTTCATGATTACATGATGAGAGCCTTTTCTCTTTGCCCATCTGATAGCATTATTTAAAATTTGCAATAATTCATCAGCTCCCTCACTAGAGCATCAGATTTCTCCCACCTGACACTTTCATCCCACAAATCATCTAATCGAATGCAGTTTGCAAAATGGAGCATTTGTCAGTCCAAGCCTGTGTGGGGCTCTCTCAGCAACGTTCCTCCATTGTACAGACATTTCTTTTACTGAAAATGACTGATTCACCGCAGCTAAACACACCCATGTGGGTTGCCCCAAGTGCCGATTTTAATAAATTGGCCAAGTGAAATATAGGGAATGTATAGTGAGAATACTAATGTGTGCTTTTTAACAAATAACTGGAGTGCAGTTCTATTGAAAATTACAGTGCTAAAAAGAGAGACAGTGCATGCATGCATGGGTGGCCAGGTTTCCATAGAGATAGTTGTTTACCTCATTAATCCATTCTTTCCTTTCATAGTAATAGAATTTTTATCTGGATCACATAACTACTCAGCATAGAGACAATATTTCTGTTTTTCTTGTACATGGATATGTCATGTGACCAAGTTCTGGCTAATGAAATGTCTGAAACTTCAAGTGGAGAGGCATAGCATCACCTTCTCCCTTCCTTCATCCCGCTACCTGAAAAATGGATGTGGAAACAAGCCATGGAAAACCACAAGGATGAGGACAGCACCAGACAGGTGGTGCAGGCACATGAGGAAATCACCTGGGTATCTATCTGACAACCAAGTGGAATTACTTGCCTCTAACTTTTCTCGGGAAAGAAATGAAGCTCTATTTTGTCCTATTTTGTTTAAAACTCTGTTATTTTAGGTCAATATTATAAGTAGCTGTAGCTGTGTGCAATTCTTTCCATGAAGAGCCAGGTTTCACATGCTAGACTTCAGATGGCTGAGAGTCACAGCACACATAGTTCTGATAACCTCATATTTTTATTGCTCTCAGGAACTGACATACACTTTTGGCTAAGGCATCTGGACCTTAAACTTGAAATCTCTAAAATCACTGCTTCAGCACTACCCACTGGATTCTATTATTGGAGCACACAAGGAGCAAGGAGATGGAAATGAGCCCCAAGGGAGTCTGGGTGCTGGACCAGGGTCAGTTCATAGACATAATCACAGAATCAGATTCAGCATTTTACCAAGTTTTACCAGGGACAACAGCCAAGGTCTCTTGAATCTCAGTCTGGTACAGTGATCATTCTCCTGCTATTTTGTCCTTCTTAAAGAACTATCAGAAACTAAATCTTAAGTATATAAACCTCAACCATTTTTTGTAGCTTACCCCTTTTCTTATTTTCTCTCTAACTATGTATTTCTCCTTGTCAGTTCTTTATTCACTAAATCTTCAGTGGCATCTTTCTTACTTAAAACTAGTCCTATGATTCAAAACTAACCCTTTCTGATCCTGTGCCTTCTCTTATGTTGTGAGGGATGAGGCAGGTGGTGGTTATCACCTTTCTTTTGTTAATTCTTTTTTTCCTAATCTTTCTTCTTTTTATTTTTGGCAAAGATAGGGTCTAGCCATGTTGCCCAGGCTGGTCTCAAACTCCTGGCCTCAAGTGATCCTCCCTCCTCGGCCTCCCAAAGTGCCTGGATTACAGGCATGAGCCGCCACCTGGCTCTTGTTAATTTCTTGAATCCGTGACTATCACTATTCTTGGTTTATGAGCGGGTCAGTGTTTCATTGTCAATAGTGTCCTAATTATTTGCTTGACCCCTAAGTGCCATTTAGATTCATTCTTTATGAGGAATTAAAGCGAGGCAGCATTTCACAGAGTCATAGTGTCTTATGTTGAAAGCATCATCCAGTCCCACCTCACAACTAGTATGAAAGTCTCTTCCAGTTATTTGCTAGCTGTGTGTTTGAGTGAATTACTTAACCCCTTTGAAACTGATTCACTCCTGTAAGAGCAAATAAATTTCTACATTATACAGTTAGAATTCAGTAGTAGTAATAATAATACCCAATGATAATATTACCTGCTGTAGTTGCTGTTGTAGTTAATAAAGTTTAGCCTTCCCTAGTTACCTTACAATGAAGCCTTTTTCACACCTAAATAGTTAAAATATTTTAGTTACTCTTTGGGTTAAAATGAGCCCTTTCCCTGTAGTTTCCATTCATTTGCCGTAGGTCTTCCCACAGGGCTTGGAGAAGGACCCTAATCCACATGATGCTGATTTTTCCCAGTGAAGCTTTCCATTCCTCAGGCTGAAATTTTCCAGTGACTGTAACATTCTCAAATATGGTAGATATTCAAGCCTCTTTCATAAAGCGGGATTCTCTCCTCTGGGTGGTCCCCAATGTCCTGTGTCCCTCGGAAGGTACAGTACACAGACCCAAAGCACAAAGCTCAGTGACCTGACTGCCACCTGATGGGAATATCTAGTATTATATAAAAATACCTGGTATAATATAGTATACCTATGTAGTAATATTATCCCTATATATATTATAACATATATATGCAAATACCTGCATCCTCTCAAAACAAGCCCAACCCAGAGGCAAGTGTTATTCATGGTGGAGATGCCTCTGTCCATGCTTTCTTCTTCAAATTTTGCTTTTGTTCTCTTTCTGTTTCATTTGGATTTAACCACTTTGGTGTGACTGAGAAATGAGGACTATTGAATAATCAAAGGATCTGTGAGGCTGTTTTTGGTAGATTCAGTCATTTACTCATTGGGTGAAGTTGGGCAATATACTAATATCTCTCTCATTTTCCAGATATGAAAAATTTCTGCCCTGCCTATCTCAAATTCACCCAAGAACAAATGAAAATATGAATGAGGAAGAACAATATAAATATTATACAGTATTGATAATAATAACAAATTTGACCTTTTTTATTATTTTCCATCCTTTCTGAGTTCCTTTGCTTCTAAAATGGAAATTAAAATACAGAGTTATTTAAGGATCAATTTAGTTAATACATGTACTATAGCAGAGCATAGTTCTTGACACACATTGGTCAATAAATGTGGATTTTGTAACTTACAGTGGATTAATTCTGTCTCTTGAAATGGGACATAACCATTATATCCATTTGCATGAATACAAGTCATTTTACAATCATCTCCTTAGTATTTTTAAGGAGCTAAAACACTAAATCTAAAAAATGTCACCTGGAAACTACTCACATACATGACAGAAGAGTTATATTCACCAAATTATTTCCTTAAAATGAAATCACCAAGAAGTTCTCCTATGGTAGACATTCATAGCTACTGTTATGGCTATGAATGTCAGAATTCTTGCAGGAATAGGCACAGGAAGGGTAAGCCTTCTTAATTCTATATTCACAGCTCAAAAACTCTATTTAGGAGTCAATCAATTACTGAAATAATCAAATAAATTAATATACTTCATGAACAAGTTATCTCTCTGACAGGTGTAGTATTACAAAATAGAAGAGCTATAGATCTATTAACTGATAACCAGGGTGGCATTTGAACTTTTCTGGGAGAAGAATGTCATTTCTGTGTCAACAAATTGGGAAAAATTCAAACTAATTCACAAAATACCTTTTAAAAAAGCCAATACCCTTTACAAACAAGGTAATTCTGGTGGATTCGATTGGTGAGATTTCAAACTCCATGTGTGGTCATGGTTCTCTTGGTTAACTCCTCTCTTAGGACCCATAGCAGATTTACTTTTAGCACTCATTTTTGGACCCTGCATTTTTCACTATTTGACAGCATTTGTACAAAACCAGATTCCAGCCTTTGCCCTTTCCCTCCAGTGAAATCCCTATTCTGCCTCTGCTCTGGTTTTAAGACCATCTGATTTCAACCTCTCTCTCTTAACGACCCTCAATTAGACTCTCAGGTAGGGACAACTCTATAACTCTAAGTCAGAAGGAAATAGTTACAGAAGAACTGACCATCATCCTAATACCCCAGTCTCTGAATCTGTTGATAAGAATAACAATTCTAACCAAAGGAAAGGGGGACTGAAAGGACAGCATGGCTAGTAAATCATCTAACATAAAAACATCACTGCACACAATGATACGCTAGCCCTCATTGCTTTCTTCTTCTTTGACCACGTGTGGCTTAACTTTTTTTTTAAGAGCTTGTTTTGCAGAAGAGCACTAAAAAAACAGCATAGGGCATACAGCCCTGCAGCATCTGCCAGACTGCATTCTGAGAAATCAGGTAAAACCAGCCCAACAGAAAACTACTGCTCTAGAAAACAACCACCTTCCTTTATCATTTTTAAATCAACAAATGCTCTAGAAACAACCACCTTTCATTATGATTTTGCAACAACTGCTCTGCTCTCTAGAACCCCAATAAAAGTCCAAGCCACTCATCCTCTGGGCCAGCATTCTTCTTCCTTTCATACCATGCCCTTGGAAAGTAAAATAAATTTCTTGCTTCAAAACCTATCTTAATCTTTGATTTGAGAATTCTTTCTCATCCCATGGTATGAGCACTCCTAACATCTAGAATGAGTTTGAAGGGAAAAAACTGAAGTCATAGATAGGTTGGATATTCACTATCATGACCTAAATGATAGGCAAAGGGAGTCCGAAAGAGGCTGTAGGAATAAAACAGAGGAGATGGATACAACAAAATGTAGAAGATACAGGACATGGCAACTTCCTTGGATATTGAGAAAGAGAGAAAGAATATTTTTATTCTAAACCTAAGTTATTATTTTAAATTTGTTTCATGGGTAACACTTATGTTGATTTATGCCCTACTCTAATTTCTAAATGGAAAGAGAATTTCTTGGCATTTTAGAAAAGTAGTAAAGAGAAAGATGATTTAAAAATAATATACAAATTAATTGAGCAAAGCCAAAATGGCAAAGTCATGATAAAAATACAATGTGGATAGTTTCCTGGCTTAGTATAGAATAAGACCTCTGCAAAAGGGTGCTTTGTTTACAATATGAACAATAATGAAAAGAAGAAATATACATATTGTTAAGAGATAATGAATCCTCTCTCAACTCATTTTCTGTTGCTGATAATGGAATACCTGAAACTGGATAATCTATAAAGAAAATAAATTTATTTCTTACAGGTATGGAGGCTGAAAAGTCCAAGGTCAAGCGTCTGTATCTAGTGAGCACCATTTTACTGGTGGAGACTCTATGAAGAGCCCCAAGGTAGCACAGGGCATCCCATAGCAAGGAGGCTGAGTACGCTAGCTCAAGTCTCTCTTCCACTTCTTATAAAGCCACCAGTCCCACTCCCACGATAACCCATAAATCCATTAGCCTATTAATGAATTAGTCCATTCATGAGAGCAGAGGCCTCAGGACCCAATCACCTCTTAGAGGCCCCACCTATCCATACTGCTACACTGGGGCTTAAGTTTCAACATGAGTTTTGGAGGAGAAAAACATTCAAACATTCAAAACCCAAATAAAGACTCAACATTTATATGACTTTCTGCCAAACTAATGATGCAGAATTGATTCCACACTTAATTCTGGGCTTAACATTATACTCAGGTATCAAATGCTAAAATAAGTAAAACCTAGGTAAAATTGAGTGACAATAATAAAAATGCCAAATTATTTATTTAAAACAATATAAAGCTAAGCATTCTATTCTTTACAAACATTGCACTTCTATGGTTTCTATTTTCTTTGTCTTTTATTTTCATTTTTAAAATGTCGGAATTGTGTGTGCATCTTATTGTAGACAATAAAAAGTTCACACTCATCCTCATTTATATATGCAATATTTATACTTCCTTAATCATGCTGCAAGTGATACTTTAAAGAATAGTGAATGTCACTGTAGGGTTCCTTCTAGAAAGAGCACAGTAAAATCGAATTTCCTGAATACAATGGTCTTCTGCAATGCCAGGACTGATAAGCAAATGGAAAACTTGCTTCATATTTGGAAAGATTCAGAAATGGAGAAGGGAAATTTGGAAGTAAAACAGATGTAGAGTGAGAAGAATAAACAGTATGCAAAAAAAAATGGGGGCTCAGATTCTGCAAATATATACCTCCTTATAAAATGAAAATACCAATGTTTTCATAAAATGTAAATTTGTGTAAAAGTATGCATTATTACAGTTATACACTCATAGAATTGTAAAAGTTGGACACTAGAAGTGGCCTTGTAGGCATTCTCCCATAACGCTTTATTTTATGGACAAGAAAGCTGTTGCTGAGGAAAGTTAAGACTTCAATCTCTTCTCCCTCCCTGTCCAGCTTTTTTGTTAGTAATATCAGCATTATTAAAATAAACGTTATTTCTAAAATGCAACAGTCCATGTTTTAACAAAGAGCAGAAAAGATTTGAATGTGAACTAACCCTCTGCGATTTGGAGAGGACTCCCATGTCATCATATATTCACTGTGGGAGTCCCTCGCTCGCTAAGGACTCCACTGCTAGCCTCTCTTGCACTTCTGTGCTTCTCCGGTGGCTCAGAGTCCCTCCACAATCCTCTCCCGTGAGCACTGCTACAAGGGCATCTAATCTGGGCCTGGAAATTTGGCGGCGCTTAAGCAAGGGTCTTTGCCACAGTTTACGAGTGTGTAAGCTGTTAATTTACTAGATCAAAGAGTGGAAAAAGCTACAGGCACATACCCCTAACGCTCCTCATCAAAAGCAAGCACATGAGAATGGGGTAGGATGACTCAAAAACATCACAAACTATAATCATTTCCTTAAAGCATTACGAACTAACAAAATGGATTAAGTGGAGAATTTCCTTTCAAAGATGAAAATGACGCGTGTAAGTACAAACACCTAAGACAGAAATAAATACAAAAAGTCAATTTGAAATAGAAAAGGCAATTCCTTAAAAATGGTGTTTTCTGGATACATTTATCTTAAATTAGGTGAAAATGACTTTGAACCATCACTATTAATAATTAAAATGTCAAATATCTGTAGTTGCCTTCATTACTGAAATTCTGTGAAAATAAGATATTTGTAGAAATGATATGTTTTTATATTATTTAGGATTCAGGACATCATTAGGGATAACATATTTAGACAAAGACAATTGTGTCAGGCTATGATATTCTTGCCAAACTAGGTGACATCATGATATAAATTAGACTTGACATGTGATTATTGTGAAGTTCTTTTCTTTCACCTCCACTTTATTTCTATTTAAGTAACTGTGCAAGGGCAAAATCAAAATGTATAAACAGTTTATTCTAGAACACTTGTAGGAAATTTTTCTTAATGTTGGCTGTACTTTTTTTTCATTTGCCCATGAAATACAATAGTGATGTCAGATGAAATGCATTTGTCAGTCCTATTTTAGCCATCATGCCTGTCGGTATAATTAGATTTTCTTGCTTGAAATCCATGCTATTACGTGAATTCGTGGCATGCACTGCTGTGAGCAATCATTATTGAATGTCTATCATGGAATTAGAATGAGACACAAATTTATATTAGCAGAATATTTTTTCCAATTGAAGTCATCGTCTCCTTTTTCTGATCTATAGAGTGAGAAAATGTGACATCCTAAATGATTCCGTGCCACATCCTCAAATGTTGATAACAGATTTTATTGGATAGAAGCATATTTTGTAAGTATTCATAAATACTCAACAAGTGTATTCCATGAGTAAGTGTGAGGGGAAGATGGCCAGAAACATTAAAAAATTTTTGAGTGATAAAAAGTGGTGCTTTAAAAGTAAAAGAGTACATATTATATATGTATATAATACCCTGAAATCATAACTAGGTGGGATCTATTATAACTAGATGGGAAGACAAGAGGATGGTTTTTTAAATGTATAATATTTAAGGTGATTCACCTTGTACAGCGATACTTGAATTCAAATACTGACTGCTCCACTTACTGGCTATTTAACTTAAGGTACTTAATCTCTCTAAAACTTAATTTCTCTGTTTAAAAAAAAATAAAAATATCTACTTCTTAAAATTCATATTCAGCATATAATAAATAGTGTTTCCCCTTCTCCACCCTAGGCTATTACTCTGACCAAGATGGCCTTCATGTTCCTCCCCGGTTCAACTAAACTTTTAAGGAGATTTCTTCCTAACCACAGGCCCCTGGTTTCCCTTTTCTTAGAGCATTTACTTTAGAAAATTTGCAATGTATGGGCTCTCTCTTTTCCCCTTTGAGATGTAAATTTTCTAGCCTCTTGAGGGTTTTAGAACCCAGGAAGGTCTTTCTCAAGGACCTGGGGGCCATCCTTTTGACTTGTAATGATGGCCCAGTCTCTGCGGAAGGGTAGGAGCCTAACTTCAATAGGCACCAATTAGCAAACACAAATGGCCTAATCACACTGAACACCACCCTCTGCTTGTCCTCCAGGGCTTTTCCATTAACTCACTCCAGTGCTTGAAAACTCTCTTGTCTTTTGTTTCACCGGAGTTTAGTTTCCCTTTATTTCAATAGACCTGAATAACTTGTCTTGCTTAACTTGTCCGTTGCAAATTTTCTTTGACAACTCTTGTAGAATTCTTCCTACATGGTTGGGGTGACATGACCCCTGCCTATAGACTCAATACAGATACAGGATCTGGCATCAATTCAATCTTGAATATGATATAAGGAAGTTAAGGAGTCCTAGTTCAATAACTTACAAGTCAGGAATAGGCTTACTTTAACCACACAATTTTTGTAATGGGGTCTTTACCTTGCTTCCAGAATAACACCCTGCTTTGTTCCCATTCATGGGTCAGATCTCTTGGTTTCTATAAGTAAAATTTCTTGCCCTACAGCCTACTTCTCACCCCATTCCTCCAAGGCCTTACCATTTCCATCTTCTTACCCCTCTAAGAACTATATCCCAGTTCATGAACTCTACATTTCTTATGTGACCATTCCTATTTACTTTCATGCCTAATACCAAGAGCCTTAGCACCATTTTCTGCTGCCTGTCTGCTTAGAAATATCAGACTGTCTGCTACCTGGATTATTTCATAATCTGCATTGACATGTACTACTCTACAGCTATTCGTCCTGCAAAACTGGACTTAGATCATCACTTAGATCTTCTTAGGTTCCTAAGCCCCTGCCCTACCTCCTGAGGGGGCCTTGGTTTCTAAGGTTTCCTGCCTGCTGATCAAGCTTACTCCAAAGCACCTCTCCGGTGCCACTCAAGGCCACATTCTATGCTGAGGCAAAATGTTGTCCTAACTGCTAGCACTGGGGATGAAAGGATAGGCTCTGTGTTATGTTCTAAGCTACAGAGCGTGCAAATTGTGTTTTAATATATTTTGTTTCACTTTAAAAATCAATTTAGTCATATCATTTTAGAATGAGTTGTCTTTATAGCTTTATATTCATTTAGGCATATTATAATACTTTAAAATATTATGGGTCTGTGTATTTTCTTTTTTTGAGTAATTTTTATATTATTTTCCAAAATATTTTTAACTAGTATTTTTGGTTACTTTGGAAATCCATTATATTTTTAAGCTTATCTATTTATCTTAACTTTTTCTCACACTTCCCACCTCTGCAGGACCCTGTAATGCCTCAGGACAATTTCTCAATCTGACCTACCAGCCCACATGTTCATTCTGTGATGATATCCACTCTGCCATTTTATCTGCTAATGAGTTTTTTATTTAAAGTATTACATTTTTCATACCCAATATCTCTAATTTGTTCTTCATTATTAATTTTTTCTACTTCATATTTCAAATATCTTCCTTTGCTTTGAGGGTATTTGCTTTGCTTATAAAAGTAAAATTACTTTACTTTCTGGCCTATTAAATCTGCTTCCTCTGATAATCTATTTTTTTTTCTTTTATACTACCTGTTCTCTCATATCTCTTGCTACGTTTCCTTAAATGCTACTTTGGCTGCAATATGCTCCTGATGATATCAGTGAAAGCTCAAGCCTGAGCTTGCTGTCCCTCCAGGCAGCTTATGTGAAATGGGGACAGAGAGACTCTAGCATGATCACCTGGTCTCACCTACTCTTTGTCTCCTGTGCTGTTGGAGGATGGGTGTTCCCCACTCCAGCTTATGTCTTCAATTAGTGCAATTATTGGCCTTTTTCAATTCCTTGATTCACTCCACAACTATCTCATTGGTAAATTTGTGAATATTAAATTGCCATACATAGGCAAACTGGACCTTCTCCTTTTCAAAGAAAGCTCTTAGAGAGAGAGTAAATATTCTCTCCTGCTCTTCTAGAGTTAGGTTGCCTGTTCTGGGTGGGTAAGTACACAAGTCCAGGTCATCCGAGAAGAAGATTCCAAGTTCAAGAGATGTACTGATGGAAAAGACTGTGTGAGGAAATACAGAGGGAGTCACAGGGGCTAGGATAGCTGGAAGACACTTATGTTCTGATATCTGTACAGAAGAGAGGGGGAAACAAGGAAGTTTGGGTAAAAAGATCTTAAACTGCAGTGAAGTTCTATAAATATTTTAGACAGGTTGAAGGGGAGTCTTTGAACCAAAGTCAGAGGAGTTCTCTCTCTCCTGGAAACAGATCTACCTAGTGTCCCTGCCATGCACAGTTATGGGTTGGGAGAAGCCCAGGGGAAAGATACATACAAAATTTAAGTACTACAATGTCATGAAAACCAAAAAAGGAGAGATTTTCAAGAACAACTAATCAAACATATCAACATGTCAAGTACTGCAATGTGTGTTGGGGGGTATATGTGTATTAAACATAAATACAAAATCCACAGTCAACTATAAATCTGATTATTCAGGGATCAAGAAAGAATATTTATTAGCCCATAAAATTTTGTTTTCAAATTAAATAAAAATTTGTAAGATACTAAAGATACGTAAAGCACTTAATTATAATTAAAACATTTGTTTAGCACCTATTACATATAACGTATTCCTAAGGAAGATAATTCCTTATAAATATACAGTGTTTTATAACTTATAAACTACTGCCCCTGCCTTCTAGGAGTTAATTATTAATATTTACCAGGGCAATTAAAAAAACAATTGGCATCAGAAATATTTTTTGTAATTAACACTACGATATATGAATATATCCTCACATTAAGATTATATTAATTTTTAGAATTATTACTATTCTTTGCTTCCTTTCACCTTTTCTTCTTCACAGTCTTAGCAGAAAAGTGAATATTTGCAATGAGCATTTGAATTCTATCTGGATTTTATTTCCCATGGATCACTGAGCAGCAATGACTCAATCATGTCTTTCTCTCCCTCCTTTACATACACACACAGCTTTAGGCTGGGATTAAAGGATTTGAAAATGGATAACCTGATTTTATCATTTCTTCATCTTTAGCAAGTATTATAAACAGGAATTTTGCTTAGACTAACAACATATTCAGCTTGTCATATTTTAGAACAGAGAACTATAGATATTGCCTAGATATATTCAAATGTGATAAAACATGGTAGTTCCTTCTTTAAGGTTTCCAGACTGTATTTCATTTCGACGAGTTCAATCTGCTACTCTATTGTTATATTCCTCATAGAAGAGAACTGATATGACACTAAACCTATGCCTTCTTAAGTGTTAGGGTTTGTAGGTAATATGAGATATAGAATAGAAAAAAAAATTCAAAATTCTTACCATGTCTTTAAAGCCCCTATACAATCTGGCTCCTGGCTATTCTTTCAGGACTTCCAAATCAGGAGAAAACATTTGGAACAGAAAAGAGTAAATTTGGGTTGGGAGAAGATTACAAGAGGAGTATGAGAAGACTAAAGGGCAAATTGGATACATAAGACTCTAGGGAAAAAAAACTGGAAAGCAAGATCCCACAGATGAACTATGAAGCAGTGTCCTAGATAGATAAAGTTATTTTTGGACTCTTTACAGAGATAGCATAATCCAAGTGCAGAGCACAGAAAACACATGGACAAAAACATCAGGGGCTATGGCTGATAGTGATGGCAAGAACTTTGAAGAGAAACTGTATGCAATGGCTTGGGTTCAGGTAAAGCCAGTCACCATAGGATAAAGAGTCAGACTAAGATAAGGTGGAGAAAGCACAGGATAAAATATCCACCAAAATTACTTACAAACTAACAATTTTCTGAGGTCCCAGATGGTCTGCTACTACTTGCTTGATCTTACACAACTTTACTATATTCCTTATTAAGCATCAGTTTGGTTTTGGTCATTTACCTTCTTTTCAACATTTGCACGATATCTCTTATGATACCATGTCCCAGTCATATAAACTGCTTCTCAAGAAAAGTGAGAGAGAATTTTTAAAAAACATGATCCAAATGTAACTGGAACTAGTGGATGCGACTTGGTCTTCCTCCATGATGTGGCTTCAAAATATATACACATAAACATTGAACTGTAAAAGTGCCAAAATTTGCATTGTTTTTTAAAAAGATAAACAAAATTGACAAACCTTTAACTAGGCTAAGAAAAAAAGGAAAGAACATTCAAATAAATAAAATCAGAAATGAAAGAAGAGACATTAAAATTAATGCCACCAATATAAAAAGAATCTTAAAAGGCTACTGGGAACAACTACATGCCAAAAAATTGGATAATCTGTGAGAAATGGATAAATTCCTAGGAACACACAACCTGCTAAGATGGAATTGTGAAGAAATAGAAAATATAAACAAACTTATAAGTAGGAAAGAGATCAAATTAGTAATAAAAAGTCTTCCATCAAAGGCAAGCCCAGACCTGATGGCTTCACTGGAGAATTCTACCAAGCATTTAAAGAGGAATTAACACCAATCCTTCTCAAACTCTTGAAGAAACTGAAGAGGAGGAAATACTTCCAAACTCATTTTATAAAGCCAGCATCACCCTGATACCAAAACCAGGTAAAGACATTGTAAGAAAAGAAAACTACAGACCAATATCCTTGACGAATATTGATGCAAAAATCCTCAACAAAATACTAGCAAAGTGAATTCAATACCACATAAAAAAGATTACACAAAAAATGAATACAAAAAATAGGTTGTATCCCCATTAACAATGAAAAATTTAAAAAAAGAACTTTTAAAAAATCCCATTTATAATAGCATTAGAATTAATAAAATTATTAATAATAAACATAACCAAGTAGGTATGATCATATGGGACTTATTTTTAGAATGCAAAGATGGTACAACACACGAAAATTAATTAATGTAATATACTACATTAATGAAATGAAGAACGAAAGCCACATAATCATCTTAATACATGCAGAAAAAATCATTTGACAAAATTCAACAGCCTTTTAAAAAAAAACCCACTGAACAAACTAAAAATAAAAGAAAATTGTGTCAGCATAATAAAGGGGCCATCTACGAAAAGGACACAGCTAACACCATACTCAATGGTGAATAACTAAAAACTTCTCCCCTAAGAGCAGGAACAAAGCAAGGATGTTCATTCTCACCACATAATACTAGGAATCCTAGCCAGAACAATCAAACAAGAAAAAGAAATAAAAGGTACTCAAGTTTAAAAGCAAGAAGTGAAATTATTTATGTTTTCAGAGGACATGATCTTATTTATAGAAACTCCTAACCCTCCAACACACACATCCAACTGCTAAAACTAATAAACAAATTTGCAGGATACAAAAGCAATACACAAAAATAAGTTGTGTTTCTATACATTAACAATGAACAATACAAAAAAGAAATTTTAAAAATCCCATTTATAATAGTATCAGAATTAATAAAATTCTTAATAATAAACATAACCAAGGAGGTATAAGACTTGTATACCAAAAACTCCTAAACATGGCTGAAAGAAATTAAAGACACAAATGAATGGAAAGACATCTGGGTTCATGGATTGGAAGACTTAATGTTGTTAAAATGTCCATACTACCCAAAGCAATCTACATGTTTAATGAAATCCCTACCAAAATCTCAATGGCATTCTTTACAGACATAGAAAAGAAACCCTAAAATTCGAACGGAACCACAAAGGACCCCAAATAGTCAAAACAATCTTCAGAGGCAAAAACAAAAAAAAAACAAAGCTGGAGGCCTCACACTTCCTGACTTCAAAGCATAATACAAAGCTATAGTAATGAAAACAGTATGATACTGGCATAAAGATAGACACATAGACTAATAGAACAGAATAGAAAGCCCAGAAATAAACTCTTGTGTACATGGTCAAATGACCTTTAACAAGGGTACCAAGGCTAATGGGGAAGGGATAGTTTCTTCAACAAATGAGAAAACTAGTTATTCACATGCAGAAGAATGAAAGTGGACCCTTACTTTACATTATGCAACTCAAAAATTAACTCAAAATGGATTAAAGACCTAATTGTAAGGCCTGCAACTATAAAACTCCTAAAAGAACATGGGGGAAAGCTTTAAGACATTGGATTTGGCAATGATTTCCTGGATATGACCCAAAAAGTACAGGAAAGAAATGTAAAAATAGACAAGTGAGATTGCATCAAACTAAAAACTTTCTGTACAGTAAAGGAAATAATCAATATAGTGAAAAAACAACTTACGGAATGGGAGAAAATATTTGTAAACTATATATCTGATAAAAGGTTAATATCCAGAATATATTAAATATAAAGAAATCACACAACTCAATCACAACAACAACAAACACAAATAATCCAATTAAAAAATGGGCAAAGGACTTTGGTAGACATTTCCCCAAAGAAGATATACAAATGGTCAATGAGGAATATTAAAAGATGCTCAACCTCACTAATCATCAGGGTAATGCAAATCAAAACCGTAATGCAGTATTACCTCATACCCATTAGGATGGCCACCATCCAAAAATCAGAAAATTAAAAGTGTTGTCAAAGATGTGGAGAAATTGGAATCCTTGTGCACTGTTGGTGGGGATGTAAAACAGCGCAGCTGCTGCGAAAAACATTACGGGGTTTCCTTAAAAGCTAAAAGTAGAATTACCATATGGTTGAGCAATTTCATTTCCTGATAGTTTTCCAAATGAATTGAAAACACAATCTCAAAAAGGTATTAGCACATCCAAGTTCACTGCAGCATTATTCAAACAGCCAAGAAGTGGAAGTAACCTTAATGCCCATCTATGGATTAATGGGTAAAGAAAACTCGTATGTATAACCAATACAATACTACTCAGTTTTAAAAGGAAGAAATTCCTGTCATATTACTACAACATGGATGAACCTTGAGGACAGTATGAGAAATGAAATAAGCCAGTCACAAAAAGAAAAAAACTGCCTGATTCTACTTATATGAGATATCCAAGTAGTCAAACTTTTACAAACAGAAAGTAGAATGGTGGTTGCCTGGGTCTGAGAGGAGGAGAAAAAGGAGAGCTGCTTCTCAGTGAGTATAAAGTTGCAATTTTACAAGATGAAAAAGTTCTAGAGATCTGTTGTACATCTATGTGCATATAGTTAACATTACTGTATATATAAAAATGATTAATATGGTAAATTTTATGTTATGTATTTTTACTACAATAAAAATATTGTTGAAATTTGAAGGCTCCAAATGGACATATTTTGCATAATTTGAGCATCAAAACTGATAAAGATAATAGATGATAACACAGGGAGGCCATGAGTCGATAGGAATAGTTGCAAGAGTGAGAGACAGAGATGATAGAGATACAGACAGAGAGATAGATAGAGAGAGAGAGAAAGAGAAACTCTTCTTTGCAGAATAATACCAGCTAATAAATATAGAAAGAATGATAGGATTTTTAAAATGGAATTTCACAATTTCTAGTGTAATAATTGATTCATTAGGGCTGTCAAACTTTTCAGTGAAACGTAGTTGAAGACAGAATTTTTACATGGACCCAAGGTACTGCTCCACAAATTACTCATATTTAGAAAGAGGAGCATATACTTTTATGATGAAGAAATCTGGCATTCAACAGCTTGACCGAATGACAGTTGGACATCTGGTCATTATGTGATACAATAAAAATTATATAACATCACCTATAATTCTTGCCAAAAATGTCTGACCTTAATCTAATCATGAGAAAGCAATCACATAAACCCAGAATGTGAAACATTCTATATGACAACCAGCCAGAACTCCTCAAAAAGTCCGTTTCAGAAAATATCGAGTGGAGAGGAGGCTGTTCTAGGTGGAAAGATACTATACGGACAAAACGCTCAAATGCAAGATGTGAATCTTGATTGGATCCTGGAATATAATTAAAAAAGAACTAGCTATAAAATAAATTTTAGAGATAATTGGAGAAATTTGAGATGGATAGAATTTGATATTATTGAATTATTATTAATTTTCTTATGTGTAGGAGAATCTTTGTTCTTAGAAGTTACATCTAAAGTATTTAAGTAGAGGTATCGTGATGTCTGCAACTTACTTTCAAATGGTTTGGCAAATAACGTGTGTGTATTTAAAGAGAGAGAAGTAAATGTGGTACAATCATAAAACCAGTGGATCTATATGAAGGCTATACACATGCTCAATTTTTTATATTTTCAAAATGAAAAACTGGGGAATAAAATGAAACACAGATTTCTACTATGGTTGTATTGGGCAAATAGAAGAGGCAAATAGATTATACGTAAGCAAACTTCCCAATATTTCCTTTATCCATCTCTGCTCATTCACCCAATTTTAACTCCCTAGCGCAGCTACCACTTTATCTCTCTCATTCTCTCTCTCCTCTCTCCTCCTCCTCCTTTCACTCTTTCTATCTATCGAGCACCCACCAACACACACACACACACACACACACACACACACACACATACACACACACCCCTCTAAACATCCATCCCTTGCCAAATTCATCTGGATTTCCCACTACCCTATACAAAATGAAAGCTAGATAATTTGCCCAACAGCTACATTATAACATGGTACTGCATATATCTTTGAAAGGGGTGAGGTTGGCAAGGTGAAGAAAAGGCAGAATTCATCCCTACCAACAAAGATCCATGGGCTAGATAAGATTCCTGCTTCTTTCTCACTCCAACACATGCAGTCCCAAACCTTTGGCCACTCTATTGGAGAATCTGTGAGAAGTATTTGAGGGACAGCTGGTGGTTGAGATGGTTGACCTTCAAAATACTGCCAACCCCCTGACCAACTGGACTAGAAATGGTTATACTTTAAAGTTTGCCCCAGTAGCAAAGGAAAGAACTGAGTAAAGAATGTAAGTGACTCAAGGGGAACTCCAAATGTACAAATTTAAACCACAAGTAGTACAAGACATCGTACAAGTCACCTCTGGGCCAAAAGATTAGAACGATATATGCTCAGGCAAGTCTGTTCTACCCCATGGACCTTGAATGACATCTCGATTAGGAAGGAGAAAAGCCAGCTAATTGTGGACAGAACACGATGCTTAGGAAGGACTGGGTAGTCTAAAGATGTTTGGTTAAAACAATACTAGACTTTGCAGGCAGACCTTTAACTAAGTTTACACAAGCTTAGTTTGCTGTGCTCTTTCTTCCCCAATACTAGGCAATAGTGCTCGTGCATAAAAGGGGAAGAGTTTCAGCTGACATTTGTTTTATTGGCTTTGAGACATCCATATTTCTAGGCATGACACCAGAAGGTCATGTAGAGTTAGAAATCTTTTTCTGTCCTTGTTGGCTTTCTTTTGCTATGTGTGAGGCAATGCTAGAAGTCTTTTAAAGCTACCTCTGGTCTAGAGAGAGAATGAGTGATGAATAGCAGTTTTCCTTCAGCAACCCCAAATCTGCTGACTTCATGAGCCAAAGCCTTCATGTTAAGTACTAAGTAGTCAAAGCCATGGGCGTCTCCTCACATTTCTGTTACAAACATTTCTCACAAATTATTATTGTGACACAATGCAAAAGGTATGTCCTAAAGCAGCAAACGCTGGCTGACTTATGGACCGATTGTTATTGCTCTACATTTTCAGTCTTTATGCGGTCACGTTTGCCTGTTTGTTCTGTTCTAAAGATGCAGCTACGTAGCCGAAGAAACATTTGTAGAGCAAGTAATGCAGCTGCCACACAATCAGCCTATGCCAATGGAGCAAATTCGCAATAAGTTTATGCAGATAGAATATAATAGATATCTCATATACACATAAAAACAAGCACACCAAAAACAATGAAAATAAGACAGAAAAATATAACTGTATAAAATGAATGTATAAATGACATGATCACCAATTTCGTCTAACTAGAACTGAGTGACTTCTAAGATACTGATTAGTGAAAATTTCTTCTTATTGAAAACAAAATGAAATATTCTCAAGGAAAAAGCTTGATGCTTTTATCCTATTAATAATCAGAATTATGGTGGGCAAAATGGTAAGTGTTTGGTGCTATCCTGCAGAAAGGAAAATTTGACTTGAGGTTTCTTCTAATATGCCTGTGTTAAAGTGGTGTTTATATAACAAAATCAGGTGGAGAACTGCAATAATTAGGCTAATGTGTCCATTCAAGATTATTCCAACTCTCCAATTTCTTTACAGAAATAAATTGAGACAAATTACTTTTTAAATAAAAGTCATTGTGCTTTTGGAGATAGAAAAGATGTAATTTTGTAGTATCGAACACAGCATACCATATTTGAAGTCATGTTTGTTAAGATGTCTCCAGAGCAGCAAGTAACAAAAGGAATTTGAGGAAAAGTAAAAGCATTACAAATTATCATAAAGCATATTACAATCATCCACACTTTAAAATAACATACGTTTAAAACATATTCATGACATAAACTGCCTGGTGATCAGATGTTTATTAAATCAAGTAACAATAAAAACATGAAAGACTGCAGTTTATTGCACTAGAGCTGCATATACTAGGAACAAAAGTCTCACGGGATGTTATAATTAAAACACGTTCTTTCTACAGTCACATATGGGAGGAATTCTGAGTTCTCAGCTGCAGGACTCCTGAGAGATGATTTTTTACAGTAGGTTGTAGAGCTCCGGGAGGCATTTGGCCATAAAAGCCGCCTTCGTGGATCCTCTCCAGGGACTAGCATTCTAAAGACACACACTTTGGAAATTTTTTTCCTGGAAAACAGTAGGCTTATAACGACATTATAGTTGAAACCTCAGAGGTGGATAAAATGGTGTACTAGTTTGCTAGGCTGCCATAACAAGGTACTGCAAACTGAGTGCCTCAAGTAACAGAAATGTGTTGTCTCTGGAGCCCAAAAGTCTGAGATCAAGGCATTGGCAGGGCCATGCTCCCTCTGAAGGTGCTAGGGAAAGATCTGTTCCAGGCCTCCCTCCTAGGTTCTGGGAGTTCCTTGGCTGATGGCTGCATAACTCCAACCTTCCCATGTAGTTCTCCCTGTGTGCTTGTCTCTGTCCAAATTTCTCCTTTTTTATAAAAACACCAGTCACATTGGATTAGGGTCCCACCCTTTTCAAGTATGACCTCATCTTAACTAATTACATCTGCAAAAACTCTATTTCGAAATAAGGTCACATTCTGAGGCTCTGGGAGCTAGGACTTCAACATATGAATTTGGAGGTGGACACAATTCAACTGGTAACAGATGGGATAAAATAAGCCAGAGCTGTGTGGGGGAAGGTGTGGCACAGGCAATGTTCCTAACAATAACTAGGCTACCTAAGTTTGCAAATAATTTACCTTTTTAAATATAAATTAGAATAGATAAAAATTATTCCTATGATCACGTTATTTTCACTTGTTCACACTTCTGGTTGTCTTACTGAAGAGGCAGTGAATGGGGACAGTTCACTGATGCATCAAGAATGGGACAAAACCAGCAGCCCAGACTCCTGGGAGGTCTTGCACAAGGTATCATTGGCCTTGCACGCACAGTACAAGAAAGATTGAACACTGCTGCAAAGATAAAGTTTAGAAAGCAAAGCTCTCCCAGATCTAGCCCTTTTCTAAGCCTCTGTCCCTGACACTCCTTGACTCAAATTTATGTTCTGCTAACATAGACTGCTTATGCTTCCCACCTACATGTACTATTTTTCAACTCCATGTCTTTACTCAGGTGGTTTTCCTGCATAGGCTACCCTGCTATTCCTCCTCAATGACTCCTACTCATTTACTCATTAAATTCATTTTAGGGTCACCTCTTCTCAGAAGACTCTGCCAAGACTGGTACTGGTTTGTGGGCTGTTAAGGACCCGGCCACAGAGCTCTGCCCCCATCCATCCGTGGAAAAACTGAATTCCATGAAACTTAGGAAGAGGGGTGGCACACAGCAGGAGGTGAGCAGCAGGCTATTTCAGGCATCGGTGCCTGAGCTCCGTGTCCTGCCCCTCCAATCCGCGGAAAAATTGCATTCCATGAAATTAGTCCCTGGTGCCGAAAAGGTTGGGGACCGCTGCTAACCGATTCTCCACTGGTGTTTCCACAGCTCCTTATCCATGCATCTATTATTGCACTTATGATAGTTCTTTGGAACTTTCTGTTTACATCTGCCTCCACCCTGGAATGGAAGTTGCATGACGGCAGAGAATATGTCTTATTTGTCTTTCTATCTCCAGCTCCTAATAAAATGCGTGGCCAATAAGTATTGATTAAACAACATAAAATTAAGAAGAATGATAAAATAATCTCAAACTAATACTGCTAAATGTTCGACATTCATTAAAAATATTCTTCATTCAGCATCTTTAAGTTCATTACCTATACTTTAACCAAATACAGTTGGTCCCCATTATCTGTGCTTTTCTTCTTCAGGAATGTGCCTATTCACCAAAATTAATTTGTAACCCCCAAATCGTGACTCACAGTGCTTCCACAGTCATTCTCAGATGTGCACAGTGATAAAAAGTTTGAGTCTGTTGCTGTGCATGTTCTCAGCTAGGTGAAAAAAGACAATGCTTTGCCTTCTTGTTCCAGCTCTCATACCGTAAGCATGTGTCCTTTCCATGGTCTTTTTTTTTTTTTTTTAGACAGAGTGTCACTCTGTTGCCCAGGCTAGAGTGCTGTGGTGTCAGCTTAGCTTACAGCAACCTCAAACTCCTGGGCTCAAGTGATCCTCCTGCCTCAGCCTCCTGAGTAGCTGGGACTAAAGGCATGAGCCACCATGCCTGGCTATTTTTTTTTCTATATGTATATTTTAATTGTCCAGGTAATTTCTTTCTATTTTTAGTAGAGACGGGGTCTTGTTCTTGCTCAGGCTGGTCTCAAGCTCCTGAGCTCAAATGATCCACCCGCCTCGGCCTCCCAGAGTGCTAGGATTACAGGCGTGAGCCACCATGCCCGGCCTCCATGGTCTTTTTAGTGGCATGTTTTTCACATTTTTGTGGTTTTGGTGACTTTACTGTTTAAAATGGCCCCCAAGCATTCGGCTGTCTAGTGGTCCGAAATGCAAGAGACTGGGATGTGCCCTACAGAGAAAATACATATTTAGATTTGCTTTGCTCATCCACGAGTTACTATGCTGTTGGCCATGAGTTCAGCGTTAGTAATCAACAATGTGTATTAAATAAGGTGTCTGTAAACAAAAACACACATGAAACAAGTTCATGTATTGATTTGTTGATGAAAATGTTATGACCAGAGGCTACCAGGACCCTAACCCTGTGTTTCTCGTAGGAGTAACAGTTCAGTATTAGCTAATTCAGTATTCACAGTGAATTTATATAACAGAACCACCATGATTAATGAGGATCAACTGTAATGCTAGCCAGTTTTGCTCTTCACATTGCACTCATCGCAAGCAGTTCTTCTGGTAACTCATGCTTTCATTTACCATTTTCAAAATCTGTAATGGAAAAGAAACCACTGCTACACAACAGAAACGTCAGTGCTGTTTCTTTGTGGCAGCCTTAATATATTCCAGTCACTATGAGCAAGATATCCTGGTACATATTTTGTTATGTTTCCAAGTATAAAACTAGTTTCTTCCTTTTTCTGTATGAATTCTCTAGGCCATATATTTCTCATTACTGACTCATAATATTAATATTTATTGACTCATGCTATGCTCAATAACTTCAAAAAGATTATAAGTTCCTAGAGAGCTACCGTATATACCGTATTAATTTTATATCCTCAGTATTGCCTAACTCAGGTCCCGGTGCATGCTCAGTAGAAATTTGTTAAAGTAATTAAATTATTAACTACTCTCCAAAGACAAATACCAAATAATCATAACTCACAAACTCATCAGAAGAAAACAAGATTGAATCTACTCCCCAAGCCTTCCCTAACTGTAAAACACATATAAAACATATATAAATGTTACTACTTTTTGTCATTGAAAGCTTCATCTCATCAGCCCTTGGCCTCTGCTTTGACACCCACCTGCCCTCCTCCTACACTTTTTGGCTCTTTTCTGGCTTCCTTGGCTGAATCATACCCCTCCCCTCCCCTCGAATGTACTGCCATCCCCCAAGGTTCTATCCTAGGCCTCATTCACATCTCCTTCTAAGTTATCTCCCTAGACAATATCCACACTCTTCACTTGTCAACTCCATAGTAGAATATGGCCAAATAGACATCTCCAGCTCTGACCTCTTTCCTCAAGCCCAGAGACTAATGTCCCATTTTTACTTATCCACATTTAAACTTATTTAACATCCATCATTTCTCTCCTCTCTAATGTATATTTTGGAGGAAAGTATGACTACCTAACCCATTCAATTTTGCTATGTTCCTCTCTTTCTCCTCCTACACTCCAAACATTGCTAAGTTTTAATAATTCCATCTCCACATACCTTCTATCTTTCCCTTCCCTTTCATTATTATTAATGCTGGTTTAGTTAAGACCCCTGGTGTCTTTCCCTGGACTATTACAATGATCTCCTTCATTCTTTTGACTGCCTACCTCCTTCTCTTGCTATTCCAAACTATTCATTAATTTGTAATTTTCCTGAATTTCTCCCATTTGTCCCTTAAAATCTACTCTCCACCCTCCTCCACTTTGATCCTGGAAGCTGAAGTGTGTGGACCACATCAACAAGAGTTCTTGTCCTCTAGCTCCTGGTTGGATTTGACCACTGGGAAATACTGGTAGGAGTTCAAAGGGTAGGCAGAGAGGGAGTTCAGGTTATTTATTCTCCTGATGTCTTTGATCCCACCAGGTGGCCTTCTTTACACAGCTCTCTCTTTTAGAGGTGTGGATGGTGAAACCCTTCCCCAGCCCCAGTTTTAAGTATTATAGGTTTCATTTCTTTTAATTTCCATACATTCTGCCAACATCTTTCACAGAAGCCTTTTACTAAATTTTTCTTGACTTAATTGATTTGAATGTTCCATCTGTTTTCTAACCAATGTACTAGCCAATTATTTACCAAAAACAGATCAAATCATGTCACTCCTTTCTCCCAAAATCTTAGAGTTTTTTTTTCCATTGTCTAAGTTCCAAACTCTCTAGCCAGCATTCAAAGTCTTCCACAGTGTAACCCTGTCCTTCCTCCTTCATTATAACCATACTATACCACTCCATATCTCCCACCCATGCTCAGGCTGAGTTCACTCAAATTCCCTAAGAAGCTATAGATTTTTACACACTATTCCCAGAAGTTCCTTCTATTCTTTCTCTTCCTGGTGAAATGCTATTTACTTTTCAATGCCCAGTTAAAAATATCGTCTTTCAATGAAGACTTCTCAATTGCAATCATCTCCTATTTCTCTGTTCTTCTAAATCTATTGAATTATTATTTATGCTTATATTCTAGCTTAAACCATTATATTAGTAATATTTGAAGGATGATCCATGTATTAATATTTTTGTGTTCATATGAAAACGTTCCTTTATTTTGACGTATGTATTAGGTGCACCAAAGAATAGCTCTCCATATATGCCAGTTTCCAGCAGGAAATGTGGCCTTAGCTAGGAGCTACACTCAACTCTAGTTCTGTTACTTGTGCAAAAGCCACACTATCCCTAATCACATAGCAACTTCTATACTATTAAGCATTACCAAAAAATGATGACATTGAGATAAAAATACAGATGGCAGTGCTAAAATAGGGGCTTCATATGGACTTCTTGGTGAGAGGGAAAAAGTCAGAGACAAACATAATTCTTAGAATGACATCTTAACTTCAGTAGAAAGTTGAGGACATAGGCAAGGATCACAGATGGGGGCTAAGGTACAATATTTTTCTAGGTACAGACTCAACCCTATGAATTGGGAAAGGAACTTGAGAAATGCCCTCAAGAGAACCACAGGATTTCTCTCTTGGTTATTTTGTGCTGAGAATGTTGAATCAATGTCACATAAATTTTTTTCTCATTACTAACATCCAAATTTCTCTGACTATCTGGGTCCACGGTCAAATTTGCAGCATAGATACCAACAACTGCAAAAGATACTAACCCTTGAGAACCTAGTTTCTATCTGAGGTTAGAGTTAAACCCAGGTCATGTTGAGCAAGTAAAATGAGGTTTGATGTATTTTTATTTATTTATTTTTTTACAATCCATACTTACCAGTGCTTACATTACTTGGATGCAAATCTTGAAATTTGAGAGGATCTATACTATAATTAGTGATTAAAGAAGAGGCTTAAGAGGCAATTGTGAGTTTGAAGCTATAGATACTGAACTTGGGGAGAAAAAATGAAGGAAAAGGAAAAAACCTCAAAAACAAAAACAGTCTACCATGCAGGTATTTGGACTATAAGATGAAATACAATGAGACATTTCAGAACAATAAGAATACTGACAAAACTTTTCACTTTTTGTCATACTTTTATGTCTTTATATACCAAGTTGGAGAAATATTACTTAAAACCAGCCCTGAAGAAGGCATTTGCAGCAACACACGTTTGGTGCTTAGTTGGCTATCTGACTTTTCAATCTTACATACATACAGAGGAAATACTCAACATGAAATGAAGGAGGACGGGACAAAAAGCATCAGCAATGCACTGTGAACATCAAAGCCCATCTAGAATTTCCCCTGAATCAGGCTTTTTCTTAAAATATGGGACAGGCATCCAAGGCCCTGTGGGATGACAGCATAAAGTCCAGACCAACCCATGGTGGAAGAAAACACACATGCGAAGAGGGATCTCCCTCATTTTTATCAACCCATGATGTTGCCATCTCTAATTTTGTGGAACTCTTTCTTGCCTTTCTGTGCATTTCTCTTCCCACAATTTCCACAGTTTCCACAACCCACAACCTTTCCTGACTCCCCACCCAAGCCACTGTTGGCAGAACACATGATTAGAATGAAAGCAAACTCAGATGCTGAAGTTATAGTCAGCCCGTCACAGAAAGGACCAAGTTTACTGCCGTTTTTTGATAATCTGTTTAAACTAGAGGAGAATACTTCTTTAGGAAATAACAATCAGAACATAACGTGCCTAGGAATCTAGGTCATTTCTTTGCATGTAGTTGGAATCCAGTCAATTATTATTTGGTAGTCATAATTATTTCTATGAGTTTGATTTAAAATCACATTACTCAGAGACCTGGATTATATCTTCTCCTTGTAAATACATAATTAAAGCTTTAACTTGGAAGAGAAGACTTTGCCTGTAGAAAGAAATAAAAGTGTAATTTAGTTCGAAAGTATAATAAATTCAGTTTTATGAACATCAGCTGCATTCACTATCAAATATTTATCTTGAGAGCTGTTTTCATACTACATTTAAAATTCATACATGATTGTTCTAAACAGTCTTCCTCTTGGTTTCTATAGAGTATGACTCACTACACAGCTAACAGCAAGAACCACTGCATAGGGTTAGTACTTTCATTGGATTAGAAGTCACTTCCATGTTTAAGTTAAAAGAATTTAAACACAAACAAACAGTTTTCTTACTTACTTTCCACTAATCCACTAAAGCGGCTTTGTTTTATCAGAAAGGAATTCTGTATTTAAATTTGTGGTCAATTATCTTTGTTTCCCTTAAAATACCACTACTTGGAATTGTGGTTATAAACAAACTAAAAAAAGTCCTTTTTTCTCCAAAGTTAAAATATATAAAAAATAATTATAGTATCTCCGGAAGAAAATGTATTTTCTGTGAGCAATAACTTTTTGTTAATTGCCAACACAAAATTGAATGAATGACAAATAGTATTAAAAGAAGATATAAATATCCTACCTTAACTATATTAGAAAATTGGAATGGCCAGTTTGAATTTCTTCTGTTAGCTTTAGTTTCTTTGTTTATAAATGAGTATTCCTTATTCCCATCTAGGTCAAATATTGTATTTTTCACATTTCTTGAACATGAGAGAGAAAGCTTACCACTATCTAAGATTACTTTATATCACTATCTCTTGGGAAATGAGCCACATGGTACAACCACTGCATTAAATATATTAATTACAGGCTTGGATTGATGGAACTACCAGATGTAGCACAATTTAGGTAAATTGAGCCAAGTTTACTAATCTAAAAACCACAAAACAACAAAAAAAATTTACTATCAGTATACAAGACAGAGGCCAGTGACACTATTCAAAAGAGAAGTATAAGCTTCTGAACCCCAGAATCCACACTAGGACTATACAGATGGGAATGAAGCATCAGAAAGCATAAGGCCTTTCTTTGTCTGAAAGTACAACTTCCAGTACTTAAGGCCCAGTTTCATAAATAGATATACTTTTTTACATAGGGTGAAATAATTTGCCACATTGACAACTGTAAATATGTGCAGGAGACCTCTTCTTCCAGTCTCAGTGAACCTCATAATACCAAAATTTTGCAGCGAAGGTGGGAGGCACAGTGTGGCACAGCACCCTTAGGCATGGACACAGTTCTCAGTGATTAATGACACACCACCTCCCCAGACTAACCCAGCCTGGCCAGTGTGTGCTGGTCAGTGATATGCAGCCAGGACAAGGGTCAACTACCCAGTTACTCTCTATGAGTCATACTGGCCAGAGAAGAAAATGAGTTAGAAAGATGACAATGCGAAGTTTTCACATTGAGAAGAGAAGAAGAGAGAAGGAAAACCATCTGTGTATTGTTTACTCAGACCTCACACACTAGATACGTGTCCCTCATTTATTTATCTTAATAAATACTGAGCACTTGCTTTATGTCTGGCACTGTTCTAGCAGCTGAAGAGAGAACAACGCGCAAAAGAAAGACTGTTCGCATGGAGCTGACATTCTGTTAGGGTTTTCTTTTGTGTTACCTCAAGGTTATGGGATGTGGGAGAAAGGGCTATTTACTTGACAGACTGCTGGGAAAGTTGTCAGAGTTATGGGGAGTGAACATATGGGAGATGACAGAATGTTCCAGTACAGAATTTGAGTCTCTCCCATGGGCTCATTTGTTAACTTGTAATAAAAGTTTTATAAACTTCAAAATAGAATTGACCTATGATACAGAAAAAGTCATGAGGTAGGGGAGAGGTTATTAGCAAATCACTTAAGGCCAGAGAATATCAGATTTCTTTCTGTAGGATAATAACCATTCTTAAAATTATTGTTAGTTAATTATGATTGTCTTAAAAAATCCCTAGTGTCTCTCTAGAATACAGTCAGAGGTCATAAGAAATGTGTGTGATCGAAGCTGGTGGTGGTAGAAGACAATGAGGGTGGGGGGAGTTATTGTGGAAAGCTTCCTCTCTCTTAAGCCATTCAAACTTACTTTTCAAGCACAGTATGTAGGCTAAGTTTGGCCCAAGGGCCACTGAATTATAAGCTCTGCCATAGTTCTTTGAAAATCTATGCTCTTTAAATTATAAAAATATTAATAATCATTCCTGTTATTATTAGTCATAGGAGTATTACTATTGCACAATTCTTATTTTTGTTACCCAGAACCCAGTAACCCTCCCCTTCATAATCATAACGCATTTTTCCTGAATGGATGGCAAACAATCCATCCTCGATTTTCTGATCATGTGCTTTGAATGAGCCTCCATCCCAGGAAGAGATGGGAAGAGATGGAGCATTTGTGCATAAGCCAAGCAAAGCACTATAATTCCCCAGAAGGGGTGATTCATTTTCTATAATAGTAAGCACATGACCCAATCAGACATAATCAGATGCAATAAGCTTTTATAAAGCTGTTATTATTTGTGGGAAATAGATTTTTGCTTTTTATGTTTGATATGACAAGGAGACATTTTAAGGTCTGAAGCTGTTCCTGTCACCTCAAGACCATGAAAGTACACCCTGTCTGAATTAACAGCATCAGAGTTTGCAGATCTGGGTTGCCATGCCAACTTAACATCTCCGAAAGTTAAAGAGATGGTGTAGATCAGTGACTCTTAGATGGTTCTACCTACAAAGAAGAATAACTACTTACCCTCAAGGAGTGAGGCAGTATACTCCAAAATAGCCTGTCATCAGTGGAAATTTTATTTTAAATAAAGGAACTTTTAAATTTTTATAAAAATAATCCTCAAGTAAAAACTGATGTTTCAGGCAGAAGAATGATGGGTGTGTTTGTTCTCTAGCTTCATCTTACCCTTGGCACATCGTTCTTGCCTCAGAGGTATTGAGAAACATGGGACAAGCCTGTTCACGAAGAAATGCCCGCTGTTAAAAGTCTATTAATTTGCATTTCTGAACACTTGACCTTAAAGACACCCTCTTAATTTACAAGTAAAAAGTAATATTATTGCACTTTCCTATAATTCAAACTAATAAAACATAACCACATAAGTGTCCCTAGAATTCAAGTAGGTCCTTTTCTTCCCTTTTCCTACTTCTCCCCATCACTACCATTCACAAACTCTACCTCTTTTCTTCTCCTGTTTTGCTTCTTAAAATTATACTGAGCATTTAAAGATTGGTACTCAGCTAGCATAAATAAGAAGCCCTGCCTCTCCTTATCCAAGATGAAAATATATGGATCAAGTGTTTTGTTTTTTCTAAGGCAAATGTCTTAGGCTTTTCCAAGTTAACAGACTGTTTTCCCCACCTCATTCCCATCGAAGGAGGTTAAACAAAGCAGTGAGGGGAGTAAAACAAGTTCTTAACTCCATGAGGGCTTTGTTTCAAAGCGTCCAGCTCTGAGGATGCAATACGGCCCTGCCAAGCGACAGGCAAAACACCACCCAAAAACCTGAGGACATACTGCTAACTTGAGAAGTAACTGTGGAAACAGCATGTTACAGAGATACTGAAAACTAATCCTGGATTTTCCATTGTAATGTACATTTGCTGGAAGATTCAACTCTCCCCAGGCAGAAGTCAGACTGTTTATAGCTTTCAGCCTCACTGTTTGTAAATGGAAAGCTGAGCTCAGAATTCATAATCACTGATTAAGCTGCTGGTTTTTACCCAACATTGGGGGGAAAAAAACCTCGTGGGTTCTCTCATACTGAACCATAAACACATGTTACGTTATGTGTAATAAATTCCCTAACATTGCACTTCTTTTGAAGGGTAGAATGAGGGATAGAATAGAACATTTTAAGCTAAAAGCTACAAGAGTCTCTGTCTAGTTGGCATATCAAGTTAAAAATGAAAAAAATCCACATAAGTACCATACCACGTTATTTCATGTGTTAGCATCAGAGAATGCTAAAGCTAGAAGGACTGTAGAGCTTACTTACTCTAATTCCCTCTTTACAAAACAGAAAACTGAAAACCAATGAAGCAAAGTGACTTACTCAGGGTCACATAATGTCAACATAGACAATAGACTCAATTCTCCTGATTTTTAATGCAGCATTGCTTTATGCATAAAGGAATGTGCAGAACATACCTCATGTTAATTACTAATCAGTGCCACATATACAGATCATGTCACACCATTTTGAACACATGAGTTCTTTCACACTAACTTGACTACCGTAGACCTAGGTACGCAGCCATTATGTTCATCTGGAACTTTGCTGGAACTACCTTGCCCACCTCCACATGTCCACGAATGAATGCCTTTGGCTAAGCTAGGAAGCTCAAATAATGTCTGTGAGTAGGTCTGATTTTGCTGAGTCAAGAAGAAAAAGATCAATTATGAGCTAGGGAAAAAAAACAATAGGTCAGGGTGTAATAACAACACATTTTCTAGTTTTGATATTTGATGCTTTGACACCTTGGAGGATGGTCCTTCCAGGGCTGGCCAATTCCCGGAAATAGTGAAGGACTGGCCTACAAGTGTACCTTTCATGTGCAGACCAACCAGTTCAGAGCCACACCCCAGCCACCCTCTTCATCAAGCTCTGACATTCTGGACCACAGGGCAGGAACCAGACAACTAAGGACAGCCCCTAGCCCCCAGAGCCCACTGAAATTACTCAAAATCATCAATCCTATGCCTGTTTGCCCTGCCTTTCCATCACTTCCTACAGAAACCATCTGATAATCATCTTTTGATTAATAATAAAAGGCCCTTGTCCACATTTTCCCCTCACTCTCTGTGCCCCCTGACTGACCCTAGTTCTTCCCCACATGGCCCTGTGTGGTGTGCTGTGGCTCTGTGTGATGTGGCCCATGTAATGTGGTGTGGTGTGGCCCTGTGTGGTGTGGGGTGGCCCTGTGTGGTATGGTGTGGCCCTGTGTGGTGTGGTGTGGCCCCGTGTAGTGTGGCGTGGCCCTGTGTGGTGTGGCGTGGTCTGACCCTGTCTGGTGTGGTGTGGTATGGTCCCATGTGGTGTGGCATGGCCCTGTGTGGTATGGTGTGGTGTGGCCCCGTGTGTTGTGATGTGTTGTGGCTCTGTGTGGTGTGTGTGCCCCCTCCTCTTGGGAACTGTAACAATCTACATTTTCAATGGCAATTATCTCCTGATCTGTTGACCTCACTATACATGAATAATAATAATAAAAACTACATTTTGCAACACAGAGGTCAACAGCAAGAAAACTACAGATGCGAAAATCAGAGATGGGTTTCAAGCAAGCAAGAGGAAATAAGAGATAAGTCACAAATGGGGATAATGTGGCATAGGTCTCCTTTGGGAAGAAATCATGCAAACCTGGAATTCTGATGGGGGTCTGCCTCTGGTGTCCTCCTGCTAATATGGGAGAAGTGTCTTAAAGTGGCACATTAACAAGTTTCTCCCGAACACACTGCTTAATAAATGGCATGTGAGCACTTTTACATTCCTAGACACAGACTCACTGTGTAGCATTCCCATGACTAGTGAGTGCCCTAGTTCTAGTCCATAGAAGAATGTTAAAATAGCCTCTTAGTCATCTCCCTGCTTTTTCTTTCTCCCTTCTTTAATTCATTATGCCCTTCTTTCTAAGTCACAGCTTACAGACTCCTAAAAATCTTCCTTAGTTCCTGATATCTTTCTCCTTTAAATTGAATCCTCTCGTCTGTTACATTCAAAGCTCTCCAAATAGTGTCTTCAGCCTATTCTCCAGTCTTGACTCCTGCTATTCTACTCTATTCTCTGTAATCTGGCAAAATTAAATCATCCATTGTCCTCAGCGCATTTTCCAATGTAGTAAACCACTCCATTATTAGAAGCACCATAAAATGTTATTTTACAACATTGGTTTTGGAGATAAACATAACTAGGTTTACATTCTTGGCTCCCAACAAATTATGGTGTGATATTGGAACTCTAATGCAGGGAGATGGCCATGCTCCCCACAAAAAGTAGGGTCCCTTAGGTAGGGGTTGTTGTAAAGGATAAGAAAAAAATAGAAAATGGAAAATAATGGAAATAAAAGAATACACAGACAAAAGTATAGTTTTATAGATTTATAAAGATTATAGGCAAAGCGGGTACTCTGGAGGCCTTGGGTTTCTCCATCAATCACAAAAGGCAAAGAGTGAAGTTTTACATGGGCATTTATAGGTACAGTGATCGGTTGCCAGGGGTAACAGACTTACATAACAACAGGTGTTCCTCTTAGGTTAAAAGTTTTTCAAAAGGCTTCTTCAGATCCCTTAACTAATTCTATCTACATGAACAAATGGTTACAAAATCTTTCAAAGACTAACTTCTAAGGTCTAAGGTAAATTTATCACTTAGCAGAAGGGTTAAACAGAGATATAGTGGCTCCATATTTTCTTTATCAAATTACTGTGTATTGAGACAGGCAGTCAGGAGTTTAAGCAGGAATTGTCCCTTGGGCTAATTGCTTTTAGCCACAGGTGGCCATCTGTTGGGTGGGCATTCTTTGATCAGCTCTCATCCTGTGGCTCTTAGCAGACCAGCCTTGCTTTTCAAAGCAAGTCCAAACCTCAGATCTGAGAATCGCGGCATCATTGTGAGATACAGCCAGCTACTGGTCTTTTAGAGATGCTCTCCTGAGGTGAAACAGCTTTCGATATGCAAACCAACATGCTCACATATTCCTTCAGGGCAAAGCTCTGCAAAACTCCTGAGACGTTTCTGTCTCCAATATATTTATATTAATTTATGGAGCAACACTCTAAGTCCTTTTAGCTCATGATAAATGGAATTAATAATATGCACATTACAGGATCATTAAACAGGTTAAATGAGATAATACATATATGCGAGGAGTTAGCTACGCTCCCAGCAAAAAATCGGGTCCCCTAGGCAGGGGTCATCACAAAGGATAAGAAAATAATAGAAAATGGAAAATAACAGAAATAAAAGAATACACAGAGACAAAGGTATAGTTTTATAGAT
>NW_012145079.1:3663603-3664959 GCF_000956105.1 Propithecus coquereli
TATGTTGAACCATCCCTGCATCTTTGGGATGAAGCCCACTTGGTCATGATGTACTATTTTTTGATAAGCACATGAATTCGGTTTGCTAGGATTTTGTTGAGACTTTTTGCATCTATATTCATAAGGGATATTAGTCTATAGTTTTCTTTTTTTGCTGCGTCCTCTCCTGGTTTTGGTATCAGGGTTGTCAGAGCCACATCTATGTCATTAATTGCTCATTACTTGGGATGAATATGTACATTGCACTGACATCTGCCTAAAATGTGCCAGTTCCATATGAAATGTTACAGGAGGGACAAACTGCTAAAGTCATTATGGAGGCTCAAAGGAAGATATTAATCAAAAGATTATAAGATGGTCACATAAATTTACCACTAGGGTATATCTAAGGTCCTTCATTACCTTCATTATTTAATCAACTCAAACACTTTGTCTCAAATCCTAGAGACTTGAAGAAGCATTTTCTCCTACACACCCCTAATTGCACATCTTCAATACTTGCTTAATGGGAAGTAGAACCAGATCACATGAGATTCATTATGGTTTTTAAAATATGTGTGTTAGAAGAATTGCATTTGCATGGTTATGCAGACAAGTTGGGAGTGAAGTCATTGTTACTGCACAAAGGGAAATTGTGGTTTATTCTCATGTTTATGCAAACTGTTTGGAAGGAAAGCAAAATTAAAGAGGCTGACATTTGATAATGCCTTAGGCAGCAGAAAGTTTAATACAATACTCCTAAGTATTGTTATACAGTATCTGCCCAAAGACCTGAGAAAGTGCAATATCACAGCATTAGGCAGAGATTCCAAAACCAGTAAAACATGTGGCTTCCATCTGTTCCTTAAGGGCCAGGATTAAGAGGAAAGCTGTCCCAATGAGCAACCCAGAATCTTCCTGTTTGACTCCTGCATTAACCCAGCCCCTCACCTGTACCCAGCCCCATACCACCAAAGGAAGGTTTCCTCTCCCTCAACCTGAAAATATCCCCCCTTCCAAAAAAAATCCCAAAGCTTTTCCTCTAAGATCAAAAATGGCCAATTTAAAAGAGTCTCTAAAATCTGTTGAGAATTCAATTTTCTTCATCTAACATAATTGCATTTCCAAGCATTTTCTTTTTTTAAAGGCATGATTAGGGCATTCCATTGAAGTAGAGATACACTGTTACAAAATTAGGATGACTGGGGAGGTTTCGTATGATTGTATTTTCCATTGGTTATGTGCCCACAAACAATGCTGTTATGACCTATCAACTGTATTTTACTCCTGAGGCACTTAAAATAACTTATAAAAGATATATCAAAACTTACTAAAAATACAAGTATTCAATCGTATATTTCTACATTAAGTATATTC
>NW_012145079.1:3666063-3668361 GCF_000956105.1 Propithecus coquereli
TTCATTTTATAAGGCCAGAATCACCCTGACACCAAAGGCAGACAAAGATACCACTAGTAAAAAAACCTACAGGCCAATAGCCTTAATGAATGTATATGCAAAAATCCTCAATAAAATTGAGGATCAAATCCTCAATTTGCAAATCAAATTCAACAGCACATTAAAAGGATTATACACCATGACCAAATGGGATTTTTCCTAGAATACAAGGATGTTTCAACATATGCAAATCTATAAATATGATATACCACAAAATGAAGGACAAAAACCACGTGATCATCTCAATAGTTGCAGAAAAAGTATTTGACAAAGTTTAACTTCTAATTCATGATAAAAATTCTCAACATAATAGTTATAGAAGGAAATGTCACCAACACAATAAAGGCTATATATGAAAAGACCACAGCCATCATAATCAATGGGGGGAAACTGAAAGCTTTTCCTATGAGATCTGGTACAAGGCAAGGGTGCCCATGCTCACCATTTCTATTCAACATGGTACTGGAAGTCCTAGCCAGAGCACTTAGACAAGAAAAAAGAAATAAAAAGCATGCACATTGAAAAGGAACAAGTAAAATTATGAAAGGTTGCTTTTTCATTCTGTTGATTATTTCCTTTGCTGTATAGGAGCTTTTTAGTTTGGCACAATCCCACTTATCTATTTTTGCTTTTGTTGCCTGGTGTCACATCCAAAAAAATTCATTGCTGAGATCAATGTCAAGAAGCTTTTTCCCTGTGTTTTCCTCTAGTAGTTTTATTATTTCAGGTCTAACATTTGTCTTTGAGTTTATTTTTGTATATGGTATGAAATAAGGGCTCAATTTCATTCTGCTACATGTAGAGACATAATTTTTCCAACACCATTTATTGATTGTTTTGGCCATTTTGGGTATTTTGTGGTTCCCTGTGAATTTTAGGATTGTTTTTTCTATTTCTGTAAAGAATGCCATTGGGATTTTGATAGAGACTACATTGAATCTGCAGATCACTTAGGTGGTATGGACATTTTGACACCACTCATTTTTGTCTGATTATCTCTGCAAATGACCTCACTATATATGTAGAAAACTCTAAAGACTCAAAAAGAAACTATAAGAGCTAATAACAAAATTCAGCAAAATTTCAGGATACAAAACAACACAAAAAAATTGGTGGCATGTCTATACACTAACAATGAACTATTCAAAAGGGAGATTAGGAAAACAATCCAATTTATAATAGCATCAAAAAGAATAAGATACTTAGAAATAAACTTAACTAATGAGATGAAACACTTGTATACTGAAAATTATAAAACTCTGATAAAGGAAATTAAAGAAGACACAGACAGATTGAAAGACATCTTATGCTTATTGATTGGAAAAATGAATGGTGTCTATAATGTAGATAGGTAGATGACAGTTGATAGATGGATGAGAGAGAGGGGGATATTTCTTAGTGGTTCTGCCTTTTTGAATGCTGACTGATAAACTAATTATATAGCACAATGTTTATTCCAATATGATTTGGAATTTTCGACAGCAAGATTTTGTGTTAAATGTTATTTAGCCCTCATAGACTCACTATTTCTATTCAGGATTATAAATATTCTTTAATTATTAACTAAGCATAACCCTAAATTAAACTGGTTTCAGTGTTCACATCTAAGTCTTTTAGTTCTGCACTTCCCAATTCTTGAGATGTTAAATTTATCTGTCTTTTAGCATATATGAGTGATACATTGTTTTATGCCATCCATGTCTGAGAATGTCTTTCTGTTGAATTTACGCATAAATAAAAACTTGTGCATTAAATCCGTGGTTTGTGGAATGTTTTTGCTTCCATGGAAAAACTTAAGCAAAGATATATAATTATTCTCTCATTCTTTTTTCAATGTATTACTGACTTTTCATGACCTGAGTCTAGATAATATGAGAAAAGTTTATAAATTGATATCAACATCACTTAATCCTAAAGTAATTATTCTTAAAATTCTCCTTTTAATGCCAAAGTATCAGGGTAAATCCAGCACTAGTCAACATTATCTGTGAGTTTTATGAAAACAGTGGTTAAAACAACTGGCACAAATCATGGGAAATAGCTCACGAGTTTGTTTCCATGTAATAAACAAGCTGTCTAGTATGTCTGAATCTTTATTCCTGTGATATTTGTAAACAAATGATGTGAAATAATTCCAAAAGAACAGGATGTATTTTATTCACTGGTACAAGTGTCTATATCTAAGTTCCTGCTCAAGTTTAAAAACATAATTATTATTGAGTTATATGAAAACAGTGGTTAAAACAACTGGCACAAATC
>NW_012145079.1:3669826-3675855 GCF_000956105.1 Propithecus coquereli
TATATATTGTGATTAAGTTCTACCATCTTCTTTCTTATTTTCTATTGTTACTACTTTTTCTCTTCCTTTACTACTTTAGGGTTAACTGAGTTTTTTCTTCCTTTTCTTATTATTCCATTTTTCCCTTTCCAACATATATAATTTATTCTTTTTCTTTGCATTTTCTAAAGTAGCAACCCTTGAAATTTTACCAAACATATTTATCATTTAATGATTTCTGAAGTTAACATCTTAAATCATGAACAACATAAGCACGTCAGAACATGTTAATTCTTATTAGAGGAGGGACTGATGAGGCTCAGACATGGACAGAAACAATAGAGTCTTGAAACCCTCCTTGAAGGCATAGCACATCTCATTCTCTGTGAAATATATGAATCTCCCCAAAAGTTCACGGTTCCCTTGTCCCCATTACACTTAACAAATATAATTGTTTTTTGTGTGTGTCACACTGAAGTGCGACTACCTTGAGAATAAGGAATACATCATCTTTATTTTCCTGACATAAGACTCAGCATATCATAGCATATATTTTGTTTAGTGAATGAATTTTAACAATCAACAATTTTATGTTCCTATGCATTCATGATTTTTTATTTTCTCATATTTCATGGTGATAACCAACTTTATCAAAAACTTTACTCAACATGACCACTGATGAAAGAGAACGTCTTAATAAGCTCCAAATGACAATTCTCACATTTTCTATGTGTGTCTCTTCACTTTTGTTATTAATTAGTATTTTGATCTTTGCCCCTAATTAGTTCATGCAAACAGCCTAGCGACAAGGACTTTAGTTTGAGAGAAGCAGGATTAGGACTTTCACCAACTAGTTTCTCAAATTAACTCTGTGTAATGAGGAGTTCCAAGTGTTTTAGAAGCAAAAGAAGGGACGATGACCTAGGTCTGGTGGAGCTGAATGAGCTGTTATTCTTATGTTTATTCATATTATTTTGGAAGAAAAATGAAAAATATCATATGCTTTCTTAAAACATCTCTTGCACTATTTTCTCAAAATTTTATTTCTCTTTGGAATTGTCATGATGTTTTCATGTTCAAAGTTTTTCAAGCTCTCCTAGGACAGAAATCATGGGCTGCAGACCTCTGCATCCTCCCAGGCAGCCAGAATAACATGCAGTGGCCACTCAGTAAATTTCTGACCCTTGTATCTATGAGCAAATGAACTTATGAGTTAGTGAGCAAATGAAGATACATGAGAATAACTGTATCTTCTCTGTCATTTTTTATCTAGCATTTTCTTTGTAATTTTCTCACTATTATTGAGTCTTTAAAATATTTAAATTTATCTGAAATTATTTTAAAACATTATTTCATTTTAAAAAGAACATTTTTCTTTTGTTTCCTTTCCTGTTTGTTTTCAGCCAAAAATCGAAACTGGTCTATAAAAAGTCCATGAGAGCATAAATTAATAAATGTTCTTTTCTTAGTTGTTACAAATGGAGTGGACTACACACCATATTTTGAAGAAAAGTCATCAGGAATGGAGAACAGAGATAACTTGGGAAAAAATAACAGACTGGAGGTTGTAGAGGACCTTCAAAGCACATGTGTGCATCCAGAGCCAGGAAAAACATACATGAGTCATTTCAGATTATTTGGAGTATATTTAGCTTATAAATAAATCCAGCAAAATAGTCTCCATAACCATCCTTCTTTAATTCTAGTCTTAAAATGTCACCAAAAATGGCTTCCCAATATTAAATCAAAACTCCTCCTTATGATAAAAGCCTAAAGTGACTGATGTAATAAATGCCTAATATAGATTGCTTCATTTAGTCCTCTTGATCCTAGGACCTAGGAAGAAAAGAGGAAACTGAGGCTTACAGAGGCTAAGGAATCAGCAGAACCAGGGTTTGACCCCAGGAAATCTGACTTCAGGCTTTACCCTTATAATTGCTATACTCTTTGCTTCCCTGTGCTGTAATAGAAACAGTTTTTTCGTAGCCAACTGGCAGTATAATTAAACAACAACAGATCTCCAGTCTCAGGAGCCCTCAATTTAATAGGTTAAGTTAAATACATTTTAAGGTTAGCTTTTAGAGCTAAACTTCTATTTTCAAAAAGGAGTAAAACAGAGATAAACTATAATCTCTGCTTTTTCCCACTCTCTCCAACCTGCCCCAAACACTCCATAACATTCCCCACCCTCTCTCCATACTTGCACAATATTTTAATCTAGTTAGCATCACTCTCAGGCCATCTCTTCATGTGTTCTGCCATAGCAAATGGAAAGATAAAAATGCCACTAGTATCTGAAACTTCCTGTTCCCAGGACAATCTAACAAGTAGGTGATGCAGGAGGTAAGACAGTTTAGTGACTAAGATTATAGGCTTCAAAGTTTAAGTGTCTGACCTCTAATTGCTACTTCTGATACATAGGCAAGTTTTATTAATTTCATCTGTCCAATGGAAAATAAAACTATTTCCAATTGTTATGAGGATCTAATTACTTAATCACTGTAAAGCTCTTCACATTATACATAGCATGTAGTGAGTAGTAAACTAATGGTAGACACTAATACTAATTTTCATCTGGAAAAAAATCTGCATTATTATTGTTTTTAGCAGATTCTTTATGGCAGCTACATAGAAAATCGACTATCATTCAAATATTGACACATTATTTCAGGGACTCCTTTGCAATTCAGCTCACTGGTACACAGTAATTGCTAGAATTAAATGTGTTACAAGAGCCATATTGAGTTTCTGCTGTGATCACTGTAGGCATTCGAGAAGATGTAAAACACTTTACATTTGAGATGTAAAACATTGTTGTCTCTTTTCAACTTCTTATAAGGATCTAACACTGCTTTTGGGAAAAGTGCTATATAGTGGTAGGCCACCTTATCAAGAAGAGTTGAATAGCTCCTATAAAGGTAAGAAAAAAGGTCTGGAATTTTCATATAGAAATATCATCTCTGCCATCTACACAACCAACACCAATCTTTAGTTTACCTGCTCTAGCTTCTTAAGAGCTTCTTAAGAACAACTTTCATCTCAAATTACCTCACTCAGCTTCTGGTAATGGCCAAACATCTGATAATTGTTGCAGCTATGTATTCCTCTGAAGTCTCCAAGCTTAATTCCCACATTAAACCCGATATCCATAAAACCACAAAATTGAAACATGCTCTGCTTGATCTCATATTACGCCTTCCACTTTCACATAAGCTGTCTCCAAATTGTTGTAAAAATATTATCAAATACACTACTCAAGTTGTCTTTATGAAAACACCCACATCACAAATTTCTCCCTAATCTCAGGGCCAGATTTAAAATATAAATATAGTTGACAAACTGCTCCCCGAGAGTGGATAATGAGAGATTTGTAACACTATACCTTCTAGGTTGAAGCTCTGAATTAAATTTTGAGTTGAGTTACTTTATCTTTCCACTACCATTTTTTCTTTGATTATTTTAAATAGCTTTATATTTGTTAAACAATGTTTAATCTAATTTTCATACCACCCAGTTCAAAAATGATTCCTGCAATCTCTGCCTGTTGACGCACTGAGCTTAATGCTGTCTGTTCTGGTTCAGGTCTCATGCAGCCATTCACCATCTCCAGATCATCTTGCCTGTACCTATGCCCAGCCTTGCTCAACAGATCACATTACTCATCTGTTTGTAGCAAGCTCTGCTAAATTACTAACACAAAAGACGTATGTCCTGATGCAGTCTCCAACCCTGATCTCTGGTCTTCTTCTGACTGATGATCTCCGTTGCCTGTAGATTTCTATCCCATTTCTTTTTCCCTTTTTGTATCAAAAATTCTGGAGGACTCATCTATTTTTAGTGTCATCATTTCCTCAGCAGTCGTTTTCTCTTAAACACATTTAGACGTACTGCTTCATGGTGACTCCTTTTTTCAAGGTTGCCATTCCCAGTTATTAAATACGATGGCCCTGGTTTAACAATGGTTCAACTTACAATTTTTTGATTTTTACAGTGGTTCACAGGTGATACACATTCAGTAGAGACCATACTTTGAGTATCCATACAACCATTCATTTCACTTTCAGTACAGTATTCAATGAATTACATGAGGTATTCAACAATTTATTACAAAATAGGCTTTGTTTTCGATGATGTTTCCCAACTGTAGTATAATGTAAGTGTTTTGAGCACATTTAAGGTGGGGTAGACTAAGCTATGATAATAAATAAGTTAGGTGTATTAAATGCATTTCAACTTACAATATTTTCAATTTATGATTAATCTATCGGTATGTAACCCATCATAAGTTGAGGAGTGTCTTTATAATGGTCAATTCTCAAAATTCATCCTTCTTTAGTGGCATTCAGCACAGGTATTCACGCCCCCCCATACAGTGTCCTCATTTGCCTCTCAGGGACACCTCACCTACTTATCATTGTTCCTTTTGTCTCCTTGGTTATTTCCTCTTCTCTCATTGCTAATGGCAGAGTCCCCAGCAATTAGTTCTTGGATCCTTTCCCATCTTCACTCCCTTCTTTGGTTATCTCATCCGGACCTCAAACTTGAAATGCCATCTATATTCCAATCACTGTCTACTTGACAGAGCCATTGATCAGGAACTACTTTGCCCATCTCAAATGAGGCCAATTCTGTGCTTAAATTTCCTCAGACCTAAAATCCTGTGTTCTCTCTTTCTCTTACACCTTACATCCAATCTCTCAGAAAATACTATTGGCTCTAACTTCAAAATGCATCCAGACTCCGTCACCCTTCACACCTCCACAGACTCCACTTGGGTTTAGGCCACCATAACACCTCACTTGGATTACCAGAGTAGCAACTCACTGATCCCCTGCTTCTGTCATTTTCCTACTACATTCTATTCCCAACAAAGCAAAGATTGGTTCTTCTAAAACATAAGTAAGACGATGTCATACTTCTCAAAAGTCTCCAGGTACTCCCAATTTCGCTAGAGAAATAGCCAAATTCCTTACAGTAGTGTACCATTACCTCCTGATCTCATTGCCTTGCTCTCTTCACATTGGCCTCTGCTATTTCTCTAGCACATCAGGCATGTACCCACTTCAGGGCCTTTGCACAGGCTCTTTCCTTTGCTTAGAATGAATTAATCCCTATTTCTTTCAAGTCATTGCTCAATCCCTCCTTTGTAATGAGGGTTATTTTGACCACTAAATTTAAAATTACAACCAGCTCTCAACACTCAGCCTCTACATTTCTCTTTCTCCTTTCTCTGATTTACCTTTTTTTAAAAAAATTTCCATACAATTTAACACTTTCTAACATGCTACATAATTTGCTTATTATATTTACTATCTATTATCTGCCTTGCCTGGCACATACTAAGGACTCAATAGATATTTGTTCGATGAACTTGGCAAAACAATCTATATTGATCGGCATTGTTAAAAATGACAGAATCCACTCTAGGTAATTTGAGGAAAATTGCTAGGTAGTTCTCTTTATCTTTGGTATAACTGAAGTAAAGGAATAGACCATGACTTTTAACAATTCCTAGAACCACATGGTAAAATTTTCCAGCTAAAAGAGCAGCCACTGTCAAGACCCTGCCCCATAACCAGAATGCAGCCAAGTAAGGAAGCTGTTCTCACTATTCAAGTCCTACAAAAAGAACAAAATCCCTTTGCCACCATTCTAGCCAAAATATCCCATCTCTTCACTCATGACAGCCAATCTAGAAATGTCTACTTGGCCAAAACCTAGGCCATAGACACAAGCATAGCTGAAAGTTAACCTGATAAATGTACCTTTTATTTTTCTTTTATCTTTGAACTTCCAGGAAGAGGTCTCACTCTTGCAGCCACTCAACTTTGGTACTTACATGAACTCCCACACTTCAAGTAACAATAGCCACACACCTTCCCTCATCTAAATGAAAATGTACTGACCTTCTCCTCAAAGGAGGTGATCCAAAATTTCATCAAATATTACATTCACTTCTAAATGATCAGCTTTCCTCAAATTCAGCCATATTCCTCTCTTACCATTCTATAACTTTTAGAATAAATCATTAAGATCACTACTCCCCCAAA
>NW_012145079.1:3676040-3680385 GCF_000956105.1 Propithecus coquereli
GAAAAAAATACCTTAATCTTCAGTAACCAGTCACAAGGCCATGTAATTAATAACTTCCTCCACTGCACACTCCATCTTCTATTTGCTCCCAGGCAGCACTAGGAAGGAAACACACAAAGATACCCTTGAATTATACAATAGATATTTTTCTATCTCCTGTTCTATGTAGCAGCAATCTTTTGTTTATTTGATAATCAAGACCAATCACCCTGACAACAATTTCTTCTTTGCTGTTTTTTGACCTTTTACTTCTAAGATTTAAATTATTTATATGATCATATCTGATATTTCCCTTTGGTTTCTTTTATACATAACAGCTTTTTTATATCCAGCACCTTTTTATTAACATAATTTTCCTTAGCGATGTCATTTTAAAATATTTTAATCTATCTGGAATGTATTTTGGGATCTGGTAATGCTCTAACCTTGTTACCTCCCAGAACAGAGGGGTTCATTCACTTGGAGGTTATCAAGTCAGTAGACACAGCCAACTCAGTTATAGCACAGGGGTTTTTATTACTTGGCACATGGAAGTAGCACACTTAGTTCCCAAAGCTGTGTGTCCCTGAACAAGGGGGTCAGGCTGGTTTTATAGTCAAAGAGTAATGAGGTGTGATCTGATAGGATCTTGCAATGGGGTTGTAATCTCATAACAGGGATTGTAATCTTGCAATAGGGTTGTAATCTTGTAATGCCAGAAAACATACTCGGACTGGATCCTGCCATGGATGACGCCAGGGTTCAATCTGATTGGGTATCGGATCTTGCTATGCAGTGTACACTACTGAATTCAGTCCCCACTCTGGGTCTGAGCACTTAGGTTCTGTCCATAGTTGCACGCCTTGTTCATCTGGGCATGCTCTGGTTTTATGACCTTCAAGCTTAGAGTCCATGGCAACTGAAAACAACTCACACACAAGTTTGTGACACAAAAATTGAATCAGATTCATCTGATGCAGTTATTCTAACAATGAATGATTAACTTTTTACTAGTTGGGTTACAACCTTATGTATTTTATTTCTATTTCAATCCATTCCACCATGTCTATTGGTCCAATATTGCACCTTTATAGGTTTAGAGTTTTATATACTTCTTTATTCATTCAATAAAAATATTATACAAATTTGTAATAGTGCTAGGTGATAAGGATAATGAAGAAATAAGATATCTTTATGGTTACATTCTTGTAATGGTAATGGTTAATAAATAAGCAAGTAAATAATTTCAGAAAGTAGAGCAGTGTTTCAGAGGAAAATAATGGAGATACAGTGATTTATTTTTTAAATATTAAAAACAGAGAATATTCTTTTAATAGCAAGTTCAGGGAAGATGTCTTTGAGAATGCAACATTTAAGCTCAAAACCAAAGAATAAGAATACAGTGATGATGAAGCAGCCAGGTTTATGACAACCTGTTCTACATGTCCTAGGACGGAAAGACTGGGCATAACTTCAGTGTGGTGAGAGCACCATGAAGGAGGAAGACGGCAGCTAGAGATTTGGCTGGAAGAATAGATAGAGTTGCAATGTATAAGATCTTGTAGGCCACAGAATTTTGAATCTATTCCACATGTAATAACAAGGCCTTGAAAGGCATCCTTTAGGGTACTATTCAGAGAATTGACTCTATGAGGGCAAGGTTGTAAATAGGAAGTCTGGTTAGAAAGTACAATCATTATTAATGTTGTTTGCCACACAGGAGATGATTAGATTTCCTGGCACTTTTGTGGTTTGGAAACGTCATGTAACTAGTTCTAGTCACTGAGTCATGAGGCTAGCTGAATACAGGAGGTTATTCCAATAATTTTGTTAAGAGATGGGTGTCACCTAAGCAAGATGCTAGTGGTGAAGTGAAGAGAAACTGACAGATTCAGTATATGTTGCTGGCTGACAGGTCATGCTTAGGATTTAAATGTAGGAGTTGAGAAAAAGGAAGGTGTCAAAGAAAAGTTCAATTTCTGGCTTTAATAAATGAGAACATTTACTGAGAAAGGAAAAAGTAGCTTTAGACCAGGTATGACAGATTAAGTTTGCAACTCCCACTTGGAGCTGTCAGATAAGCAGCTGAAAATGTCCATTTGGACCTGAGGTCAAAAGTGATAATAGCATTTATAAAATTTTGGAGATGTCAGAATACACATGATAATCAAAGCTCTAGAAATGAATGAGACTTCCCTGAAGGAGGTTAGGAAGGCACATCAGAGACAAGCCCTTAGGAACTCCAGCATTTAGCATTTGGTAGAAAAGGAGAAGCTGGAAAAGAAGATTATGAAGGAGAGAATAGTAATTAGAAAATAAATGCCAGAAAATTTAGTGTCTCTGAAAGTACAAGAGAAGGTTTTCGAAAAGAAGGGCATACGCAATTGTGTTAAATGATGGTGAGAATTCAAGCGGATAAGGACTGAAGAGTGTGTGTTGGACAAGTCACTGTTAGCCTGGACAAGAGCACTTTGAGTGGTGTCATGGGTGCAGAAGCCAGACGGGAGTGGGCGAGTAGGAAGTAGATGACAGGAATGGAGAAATGAAGCAGAGAGAGGGCACGTTTCTGAAGGAGTCTGCAAGAAAAGAAAACGGTTTCACTGTGACTACTAATGTAGTTTTGATGGGAAATAAAAGTATATTAGTATAATATGATGATGGAAATGACCCAATTGAGAGAGAATGATATTCCAATGTCTAGTAATATAAGTATTCCCTCAATACTTTTTCAAAAATGACTTCAGCCAGGATTTTGTTTTTCATCTCCTTTTACATTCACTTGTGGGTTTTGTTTTCACCTTGGTTAATTAGGTTGTTGGCAAACCATGGCTATGTGCAAACCTACCCTTGAGTGTTTAAACATATGACCCCTTTCTGAACTGCTTGAGGTTTTTGTTCATTAACTTGAATTGCTTTTATTTTTTTTATGTCAGCAGACTTATCCAGGACATAAAACTATGTGAAACTTTTTTTCTTCTTTATACTTCACTAAATTACAGGGTTTTTTTTTTAAAAAAAAAAAAAAAAAAGAAATCTCATTAGCTGTTAATTTCTTTCCTCTCTCTCCCCACCTCCCCCATTAATGGTGCTACAGGTTTATTAGCACATGGCCCAAAACTATCCTCACTCAGATATCTATAGAAATGCTATATCCACAGCGAAATGACTGAGTCCTTTCAAACTCCAATTCAAGTTCCTAGGAGAGAAAATACAATGGCCTAAAATGGCCTAAATTAGGTTATGTTCCACCCTTTGGTCTAACCAGTTGTAAAGAAAGGACTGGAAGGGAAGGAGTCACGGGGAATAGAGCACATTCAGCAGGGACTGTGAAGGAAAGCTCTCGGTGTTAGTTTTTCTAAGAAAAGAATATGGGTGGGAAAGGAATGGATTGTTGGAGGAAAAGGTTTGCATCTCTAGGATTCCTCTCTGAAACCCTTGAAGATGCTGTGATGATAAGTGGAGATCACAGATGCAACAGTGATTTGAAAATAGATTTAAGTGCTTTGAAATACTGGATGTAGGCATCAATATTATTTTTTCCGTGGCTTGTGTGGCTTGCTCTCTGTATGTAATTGAACATCTTGCATTAATTAACATAAACTCCCTAATACGTAGAAACTGACACTCTTAACAACCGTACACTTTACATCTTTTTACCAAAATAGCATTTTTAAAGTTATACTATTTTGGTCAATGATTTCTTGCTTTTCAGTGTAATGACTTTTCCTCAAAAGATGTAAGAAGTGATATTTCAAAATTATAGTTTTGAGTAAAGACTTACCAATTTACTCAACATGAAAATATCTAGTTAGTGAAGATCTCATGAAAAAAATTGGATCATGTATTACATTGGGATGAACTCTGAATATTGGCTTCGTATCCATGCACCAAGTGAGAGGGGAGACGAGGTCGTATATTCTTTGACTCCTCAGTCTGTTGTAACATTACATGTGCTTCAGAGAAGGTTCATGTTCAGCCTTTATTTTTGCTCTAAAGGCTTTTTCCTATCATGTAGTTTTATTTTTAAGAGATATTTGAGTGCAAGATAACCATGAGTATGGTGGGCTGAATAATGACCTCCCCAAAGATGTCCATGACTTAATCCCAGAACCTGTGAATATATTACCTTACACCTTCCATGTGGTAGAAGGGACTTTGCAGATGTGATTTAATTAAGGATCTTGAGATGGAGAAATTATTCTGGATCATCTGGGTGAGCATAATGTAATCACAAGGGTCTTTATAAAAGAGAGGCGGGGGAGATTTTACTGCAAAGAGGAGCGTCAGAATGAAGCAGCAGCAAGAGACAAACTTGACAAGCCACCACTGGCTCTGAAGATGGAGCACCAGCCAGGAACCAAGGAAT
>NW_012145079.1:3681540-3684013 GCF_000956105.1 Propithecus coquereli
AAAATATTAACATTTTTGAGGTTTCTTTCTATTCATTTATTTTTAATTGACGAAAACTATGTATATTTATGGGGTACAATGTGACGTTTTTATCTACATACACACTGTAGAAAATTAAATCAAGCTAGTTAACATATCCATTACCTCACTGAGTTATTTTTTGTGGTGGGAAGGTTATACATCTATTCTTTTAGCAATTTTGAAATATATAATGCATTATTACTATCTGTGGTCACCATGCAGTACAACAAATCACTAAAACTTATTTCTCCAGTATAAGTGAAACTTTGTACCCTTTGATAAACATCTCCCTTTTCTTCATCCCTCTCCTTCCCCCCAACCTCTAGTAACCACATTTTTACTCTCTCTTTCTATGAGAGTAATTTTTTTAGATTCCACATATTAGATCATATGGTATTTATCTTTCTGTGCCTGGCTTATTTCACTTAGCATAATGTTCTCCAGCTCTGTCTGTGATGTCATGAATGACAAAATTTCCTTCTGTTTTATGGCTGTATAGTATTACATTGTGTATATACACCACGTTTTCTTTTTTCATTTATCTGTTGATGAACACTTAAGTTGATTCCATAACTTGGTTGTTGTGCATAGTGTTGCAATGAGCATGGAAATGCAGACATCTCTTTGACATACAGATTTCAAATCTTTTGGGTAATTATCCAAAAGTGGGATTGCTAGATTATGTGGTAATTGTATTTTTCATTTATTAAGGAACCTCCATACTATTTTCCTAAAATGACTGTACCAATTTACATCCCCACCAACAGTGTACAAGGGTTTTCTTTTCTCCACATCCTCTTCAATACTTATCATTTGTCTTTTTTGTAATAGCCACTCTAACAGCTGTGAGGTGATATCTCATTGTGGTTTTAATTTGCATTTCCCTGATTATTAGAGATGTTGAGCATTTTTCCATATATCTTTTGGCCATTCATATGTCTTCTTTTAAGTAATGTCTATCAGGTCCTTTGCCCGATTTTCAATCGAGTTATTTGTTTTCTTGCTATTGAGTTGCTTGAGTTCCTTATATATTGTGCATATTAGCACCTTATCAGATGTATGGTTTGCAAATATTTTTTCCCAATCTGTGCATTGTCTCTTCACTCTGCTAATTGTTTTCTTTGCTGTGCAGAAGCTTTATAACATTTTTAATTTGTGTAGTGAAATCATGAGGTAGGTACTATCATTAAACCAGTTTTAAAATGCAGAAAGTGAGACATAGGCATATAAAGCAACTAGCCCAAGGACATGACCTAGTAAGCGGTGGAACTGAAATTTTAACCCAGGCTGTCTGTCCCCAAGTCCATGCCCTTAACCACTAAACTGCCCTCCCATTTTCCCAGTATCTAGCATCTACCATCCTACAGATGCATTACACCATGTAATCCTCAAAAGTAGCATATGAATTAATGTATCAGTCTGAACATTTTTAGGAATAAGTGCCTGAAACTCAGGGAGCATTAGCTTAAACAACACAGAAATTATTGGAAGAATATTGTCATAGCTCACAGAACTGAAGGAAGTCATGGAATAAGAGCAAGACTGGATCCTTCAGGGACCAGAAGATGGATTCCATCACTGTCACTCCACCTTCTCTTGCCTTCTCTCTATTTCTGTGCACTACCATCTTCTTCTTTCACTCTCTGTTTTTGCAGATGGGACTTTATCCAGATTATAAAGAACATAGACACTGACTTTCTCTAGCATCACATCCTTCAGCAACTTGTCCAGAGACATTTTTCCACCACCTCTAGAAAGAAAAAGCCACAGAAAGATATATAGTTGGGCCCCTGCTTGGGACTCCAGGGTATCCCGGTGGCCAGCATGAAAGAATTTCACATTTAGGCAGCCTGTGGCAAAAGCCCACTCTTAAAGGTTGGGAGTGAGATTGTGTTAAGCTCTACCCACTGAAATCACATCAGTGGAATAGACAAGAGTAATTTGCTCAAAAGAGGGTGTGGATTGGGAAGGAGACAGAGCCCTTTCTGATGTGTTTAGACTAAATTATTTGTTTCTTCTATAAATGAGTGCTATCATTTTACCAGTAAACTCTGGTAAAGCTCTGGTGAGCTCTGAGAAGTTAAGTAACTTGTTCAAGGTTATGCAATAAGGAAGGGACTAAGTCAGGATTTAAGCTAAAAACAATATGTAAGCTTTTAACCATTAGTCAGTTTGTAATAATAATTCCTCTGTGTAGTATAGTTGTATTTAGATTCATGCTGACTGGGTAGGAAATTCACTGTTTTCTATGCCATTGAAAGAAGGAAGGAAAACTAACATCCTGATAATCTACTTTGAGCCATATGCCTTGCTAAATGCTTTAACATATGATCTTCTCTGTTTCTCATGTCAATCCTAAGAAGGAGGTATGTTTAATTTCCTTTAGAGACAACTTATTGTCAGTTAAGCAATGAGCCCAGGTCCATACATCCAACTTGATGTACACCAATAA
>NW_012145079.1:3685673-3687308 GCF_000956105.1 Propithecus coquereli
ATTCTCTTTGAAAATTAAATTAACCTGAGAGACAGGTGTTATCTTTAAAATGGGTTGGGCCAGGTCTGGTTGCATTCTTGATCTTTCTGCAGTATATTGAGATAACAGAGAGGGGAAGGAAAGGCAATTGTTCTTCATGGGTCCATCTGGTTTTATGCAGATAGAAGGAAAGCCCTTTCCAACACCTGTTGATCTCCAAGGTCCTTTAACTCACAACACTCTTTTTATTAAGCAGTTAATTTTGGGGTGAAATTTCCTGAGCTCTTTATTTTATTTAATGATGATAGATTACACTGTTACCTAAGGTTCTGAGTGGAAGAATCCTCTGCAGTCAAGTCCTAATACTTACCAAGCAAAAAGTTAATACATGAGGCTATTTGTAGACTAAGTAAGCACATTTATATAAACCTAACCACATAGTGACTCGGAAACCAAAACTGACATAGGCTAAATAGCATTAGAAGAATTACAAATGTGATTCTTTACTTTGCCTCATTTAGTTTCAAAAGCCACCTATTAAAAATTTAAAAAAAATAAGTTCAGCTTTTTTAATTTCCACATGCCAAACTGAACACAGAAACTTACTGAAAACTACTTCTAGAAATAAGTATTACCAAAAACATAATTAAAGGAAACATTAAGTATTGAATATTCTTCGGATTTAGAATGAAGGTCATAAACTGAGCCCTTAACTCATACATAATTCAAGTCATTTTGTTAGGTAGATAGTGAGGTATTCCGGTTCTCTTAGGGACGAAAGTGGATGCTGTTGCCTCCATCTTGGTGCTGCCCAACCCTTATTCTGCATACCTGGGGGAGGAGGGAATACCCTACCAATCCGCCAATCAGAATTTGGCGCGCCAGCTGCAAAAGAATGCAGAGGACTCTCTAGCCCACAGGCCAAGCCACATGGGTACCATAAAGTCCAGAAAGTGACCTAGAACCCACATGTGTAGTTAAGGCTCAGGTCATGTGACTCCCAACTGTCTAATCAAAGTGGTTCCATGGAGACCTCTGAACCACAATAAAGGTCCCTATCTGGACACTATAAAACAGGATGCAGACCACAGCCAAGCTCTCTCTTTGCCCTTCCTTTTGCCTGCCCTGATGAGACAGTGGGTCTGGTCGTCATCCGTGGCGTATGAAACGTGATCTGTGAACCTATATCTTGTTCTTGCCCTATAATCCTATCTTTCTCTCTTCAATAAACCTCATTTTCGTGCTTGCCTAACTTTGGCATGTCTGGTCATTCTTCCGGCCATGAGCACGTGTTTCAGACTAAAACCTAACAATTTGTTACGCTGGAATTTAAAATGTTAATTTTATTCCTTATTGTTTATAAATGTCATTGTCAAAGGTAACAAGGACAATTAAGAGCCAAATATATTAATTAAAATAGATTTTTTCTTTCTCTTGGCAAATATTGACATATTTTGAAAAGATATCCTTAGTGAGAAAGCTTCCAAAGTAATGTTTGCACAGACAATAAAATCATAAAGGCTGTCATTATGGGAAATTTGTGACAGGAAGAGGTTTAGAAGATAGCATACCAGAGTCATTTGATTCCACAAGTATTAAATGATAAAAATATGGCTTCAGAGAAGGTAGACTACATTTGTTTTATTTAATATATGT
>NW_012145079.1:3688598-3690695 GCF_000956105.1 Propithecus coquereli
ATATAGTGAAATACAGACTCCTTTATTAATACATTAAATAAAAGGATCTAGCAGATCTAATAAGTACCATAATTTCAAAGTAGTGATGAATATAAATGATATTTAAAGATAGCTCCAACAGCAGTGATGTTAAATGACATTATCTATGGTAATACGTCACGGACTTTACTAACTCTAGTGGTTTGGTTGCTTATATTTATAATTTAAAAATATGGTACATTATAGTTAGAGATGAATGAAAATAAAGATATCATTTTTCCACATCCAAGTTTTTGGATGCAAGGATGATATAGAAACAGTTTACCAAAAATAAAATCCCTGTTGGAAATGGGAAGGAAAAAGAAAAGAAAATCAGAGCAGTCAAAAAATACTAATGAGAATTTCAAATAAAAAAGAAAGTATAGAGAATAGTTCATAAAAATAACATCCATCTCACAAGGTTATTAGACAACATTTAGAGTTTGTTTGTAGCCTACGGTAGAAATAAATGTTAATCAGAGCATTGTTGTCCAGATCTGCCTGATGTATATTTTGACCATCAGTGTCCTCATCTATAAAGTGGAGATAATCTAGCCTGCCTGCCTAAATGTGTGACTAGGATAATAAAATTAAAATTAATCCCTATTAACTTAAAAAATATCATTGAGCACAAAACATAAGATAATGTTTACTGTCCTCTACAAATGTAAAGATGAAAATGTCACTTCTTGCCCTCAAGGTGATCATAGTTTAGAGGAACAGAAATAGGTATCTACAAAACCTGTTGATCGTTGGCAACTGATACTGTCTGGGTGAGACAGGGCAGATACTACACAGAAAACAGAATGGTAGTATTTTTTTCAAGAACAAATAAATATTTGCCAGTTAAAGAATGAGGTATGGAGGTGGGAAGTGGAGAGGAAGGATGTTCCAAGCAGACACTGGAAATATATGGCCTGGTATCACTGCATATCTACCAGTCCCTCTGGTTTGACTCTTTTAGTTTATATGATCCCATCTCTCCTCCCTGGAGAAAAATAAGAACTCAGAAGTGGTTTGTAACAGACACACAGGTATAATCCAGTGCACTTTCTCAAGTGCAAGAAAAATATTCACTATAACCAAAATTCTGAGTAAGAAATCAAACAATTAGAAACATAATGATAAGGTATTATTTTAGGATGGTATCTACACACTGTTCTTTGGAAATACAAACACATATTATAGTATCATTTGATATAATATGACTATATGTAAATACTTTATGCAGTAAGAGCGTTCAGATGAAAAACCATTATAGCAGTTTTTATTGCTGAAATGTAAAAGTTTAAAAATCACTTTAGTAAAACAAATGCAATATCTATAGCAACAATTATTATGTGTACTAACATAAAACATTATGAACTCTTGTGGAAAGAAGTCTTTCTTCTTTCAAACACATTTTATGGCAATAATCATAATTAGGCACATATGTCAATATGAAATAAAGTATTAATATTTTCCATATTGCCTAGTTAGTATCTCCATGGGGTTTTAAATTCAATAGGTGAAATGCAAAGTTCAGATAAGTTCAGTGCTGTTTTCTCAGATGCAAGAAATGTTTTTATGGGACCTACTATTCAGTAGAGGGGGGAAAAGGTCGAATAACAGAGTTGGGGGCCAGTAGTGAAGGAAATAAACCCATTTCATGCTTATATACCCAAAGTGTATGATGAAAACTTTCGACAAATCAGTAACATTAAATGAATAAAGTACACCATTATTAGTTCACTTTCATGTGAACTCCGCCCCTTCCAATCCAAGATTACTATTCCTTTAAAGTTTTGTCTCATTATTCCACTATTCCAACATAGAAGTAAGAATAGAGAATATGGTTTACAAATATTACCTATTCCAACTTCTATGTCACCTAAATATTTGGTAATTCATTTTGGTAAATCATTGGTAAAAATACTGAATAGGTTAGAATCAAAGTCTGAATTGTTGCAATAGTGAATTGTGTTGCCATAAACATTCGGGTGTAGATGTCCTTATCGTAGAATGTTTTGTGCTCTTTTGGGTAGATGCCTAATAGTGCTATTGCTGGATCGAATGGTATTTCTATTTTTAGCTCTCTGA
>NW_012145079.1:3693454-3700168 GCF_000956105.1 Propithecus coquereli
GGGGGGAACCAAGGGCAACACACGTAACCTAAACATCTGTACCCCCATAATATGCTGAAATAAAAAAAATTAAAAAAAAAAACAAAGTCTGAATTGTTAAGACTCCACTATAGACAGCTCTTCAGCTTAGCATTAGGACCAATATTGATTAGATGTCTCATACATGATCAATAAAAGTGCTAAGAGTTTTGGCATATGCTATGTAATTCTCCTATCAGTCATGGTAGCTAGCTATTATAAGCCTTCTTTTGACAAATGAGGAAATTAGAGTTCAGAGTAGCAAAGTAACTTGCCAAAAGTCATAAAATTAGAAATTTTCAGTGTTGGAACTCAAATCCAGATCTGTCTGATAGCAAAGTTATGGCTCTTTCTACCAAAATATACTGAACATCAAATACCTACAAATTCTTCTAATAGTACTTTTTTCTACCCATTTATTCCCTTTTGTCCATGAGATTTTCCTGCCTACATCTGCCAAATCTTTAGAAATTAAGGTATGTTGTGATAATGACAATTTCTACAGCATCTCCCTCAGTTCCCAGAGCACAAGCACAAGGTGTTCTGGAACCTCAGAAATGTGGGGCAGAGAATAAAGGGAAAGGATAGAGAGTGGATTCTGCAAGAATAGGTGGTTGGGACAATTTTCATTCAGATGGTGTTTGCCTTAATATCGGTAGAATTTAACACAGTCTGGGGGGTCCTGGGGTTTAAGAAGCAAGCCCTAACAAAGGCAGAAGGGAGGGTTTTGGTTCCAAGTAGTTATTGAGTTTGTGAAGGACCCCAGTCCAATGGCAAGGTATAAGGCACCATTCACTGGAAAAGTTAGGCAGGATTTCAAGCCCCTGATAAATGACTAGGCACCTATTCCCCAACTTGAAAAAAACAGGAGGAAGAAGGAGAAATGCAAGGGAACTTACAAGGTGCCTAGGGCTCATTCCTAGAACTCTGGATTCTAGATCTAGGCTCCATCACAAGGTTGAACTAACTTGGGAATTCATCTGAGGCTGAGATTGAAGGTGAGGAGCACATGTGATTCCATGTGGAGTCACTGGAAAGGGAAAGGCAGGATAAATAAAGCTAAGCCTTACAGTAACAATGGAATCTGCCTGGATTTTTCCCTCTAAGCTAGACAAATGAAAATTTGTTGTTAGTATAAACATAGACACAAATAATTCTTAAAGCATGGCAATGCAAATGCTCCCAGTTAAATCCATGCATATGGACATTGGGGAGTTGCATAATTTTCTGGCCCCAGAATTCAGAGACATATACATTGGTTAGTAGAAAGATAGAAACTGATTTAGAAGTTTCAAAGCTTAGGGAAAAATTTTCCCAAATATTGTCATACATGGCAATTACTCAATATTTGGAAGTACCAAGGGAAAAATCATATCTGGGAAATTCATATATAAACAGGTGGAATGATTAATTTCTTCATTCATCTGGAATGCAGGATACTGGTTAAATACTATAGAATATGAAACAATGTGCTCCACAAAAGCACTTTTCATGTACGTTTTCTTGAAAAAAATCTCTAAAAGCATTAACCTTTTAAAAGAGACTGTTATGAAATAATGTAGACAACTTATTAGAAACTAATTATATTTTTTTAAATATCATTTTTTTGTCTTGAATTCAACCACTAAGTAAGGATAATGCATTGTCTTATGGGGAGGCCATTTCTAGCTGGCTTCATTTGTTAGAGAATTGTATGGCCAGCTGCAGTCTCCTCACGGACATGTCAGTTTTGTTCATGCTATTATGGGACAATACACAATAGCCTTAACCAAACATCACAAAGATGAACAAGCCAACAGCAAGAGAAGAATCATTCTAATGAGAGAACCACTTGCTAGTATGCTTTTGCATGTCTGTGAGTTTTATTGCATTGTACTTAGAAACGATTGTTCTGATGAGACTTTAGAGGAAAGGCCAGGGTAGAAAGACATTGCAATAGCCCAGAATGGAAGACTTCCTGATGTGGTTCACTGGAGAAGAAGCATATCCATGAATAAGCCATCAGAACGTGGGAGGAAGACTTTAAATAGGCAAGAGAGGGCCCTCCCATCTCTTCTAGTGCTTCCCTAGACTTGACTTTGGACTTCACGAAACCTACACTCATGTTAAAATACCCATGGACAATGTAACAGGATGTTAAATGTAACATTTTCTGTTTTCTCAGAATTTCAACTAAGGGCACAATATTAGAGAAATTAAAAAAATAAACACCAACTACTTCCATATCTTAAAGCAAAGGGTTATGCCACCTAGGCAAGGCAGGCTAAGAGATTTTAAATTAGGTTTTCTAGCTTCGACTCATCACCCTCCTCCAGGTTAAATGAATAGGGAGATGGGCTTGTTTGAGAGGTTGTTTTAAAGAGTTTGAAAATGGCAGTATCAAGGTTTGCTGTGGAGCAATGTGTCAGGGTGTTGTGCATTTTTTTCTCCTCTTAAGGGAGAAGAAATAAGATGCTCCTCTCTCATCTCAAGCTGTGGAACAACTTTGGAGGGGCTAATAGGTATTCCCTGAAATTTGAGGGATGAGGGGACTGATATTGGTCTCCTCCCCAAAAAGAAAGGCATTGGGTTAGCCAATTCTCATGGGGCATTAGAGCAAGGAAAGGCTGCTAAGCTAGGAGCATCCCATGCATTCAAGGCTGTGTGAGTTTCTCTGTGTTAGATGGGGGAACTCCATAGACAAAAGATGGACTGAGTCATCTCATTGGGGCTCTGCTGAAGAGGAAATCCTGGAGGCATGAGAGGATCCAGCAGGAATCCTCACATCCATCTGTAAGAATCCAACGGCCTTGGAGGAAAATTTTAAGCAATTAACAACAGGAGGTCTACCATGTCAAAGGAACTCAGAGGGGTCTTCCAAAGAATCACAAAAAACTCCACAACAACATAAAAACAAAACATCATTTTGAGTTAGTGACTTCCAGAGGACATCGGCACCAGATACACCTCATCAAGGAAGACCTTTCTACACCTTATGTCTCCTCCTGCTCTGAACCCAGAGGAGCCACATGCCCCACAGAATAATAAAGACAATGAAAGAGCAGAAGACGGAAAGACAAAAAAGATGCTGACCATAGTAACACCCTTCAACTACAGTCTTCCAAGCCTGAAACATACCACATCTGCGAGCAGAAATAAACTTAAAATTGCATGAGAGTGTGGGATAATGTGATTACACTGAAATGAACCTTATTGTTTAAAAATAACTGGAAATACCATGGCACTTGGCCAAGATGCAGTGAAAGAGCTATTTGACAAAGAAAGTTTAATGACGAGTGGTGAGAAAGAGCAATGTTGCTGTCTTCTTGCACTTGGCATCCAACTTGTTCAATGAACTGGTGGCATTAAGAATCGTGGTTACTTTCTACCCTATACAGTCAGGCAACTAGCTGAGAGAAGGTCATCACTGTAGTGAACTAGAAATGAGGATAAATAGAATCTGTCTTATAAATCATTTTCTCTAGGTGTATGCTGCTCTCTGGTTATTTCCCCTGTGTTTACGCAAAACATTTACCAATGTTTTATTTTAATGTTCCATCCTGGCCCTACCTAGGTAGTATCTAGTTACTCCAGAACTTTAAAGGGGTAGGACTCATGCCTCCTAGTCAGTAATGACATTAATTAGGGTGAAATCTCCAGGAGAAGGTGCATTAAAGTAGGAACTACAAGGTCCAACTTCCCCACTATAGATGTATAGCTTTTTCCTTCATTGCAAAACTGGGGAGATCATACTGATAATTGTATTAGGGAGCCAGAAAATTTCCTCAAAAATATTATAAAAGCGTGTGAAAGCATACATCTTACAGCTGGTCAGTTGTTATGGTCTGAATGTTTGTCCACCCCCAAAATTCGTATGTTTGAAATCCTAATGCCCAACGTGATGATATTAGGATGTAGGGCCTTTGGCAGGTAATTAGGTCATGAAGGTGGAGCCCTCATGAATGAGAGTAGTGCTCTTATAAAAGAGGGCCAAGGGAGCTCTCCTGCTCCCTTTCAGCCACGTGAGGACACATGGAGAAGTCGGCAGTCTGCTTCCTAGAAGAGGGCCTGGTACCCTGATCTCGGGCTTCTAGCCTCCAGGACTGTTGTTTATAATAACCAGTCTAGGGTGCTTCGTTACAACAGCCCAAATAAGACATAAGTTACATTAGAATAATTCAAGAGTATTCCACACATAGGAGCAAAAGTACTTAGTGTATTAAATTAAGAAAGTATACGCCCAATGTTCTGACACCCGGCAAGTCAGATCATAGGCAGGTGCTGGGGAGCAGCAAGTGTTCCAAGAACTGGAGGCTGCTGGAGGGATCACAGTCCCCACCCCACACCAGCTTGAACAGCAGATTTTACATTTATTTTTGTCCCATTTTGTGACCATCTTGAGGAAGAGTAATACCTCTCAGTGTAACCACTAAGCAACGACCATGAGGCACATAGTGCAGCAAAAGCAAATGTAAGAGAATAACCAGAATTGAGCCATAGTTCAGCCAGGCATTGATGTATCCAGTGTTTATACTCCTCTCCTTCCCAAGCTGGTGTGTTTTCTAGACTGCCCATTATATTCCTGAAACTGGTCTTCTACTTCTGAAACCACACTCTTAGAAGACTAAAATCAATGACCTAGTTGCCAAAGCTGAGGGCACTTTCAGTTTTCATTGCATGCTCTTGTTTTCACATTGTAATTAATCATTGGTGTGACTGCTTGTTGAATGCCTGCCTTCCCTCTGGAGAGTGTAAGGTCTCATGAGGACATATCACTCTAGTTCATTGCTCTATATCCAGCACCAAGCACAATGTCTACTGTTTGAAAACTAAGCAGAGGCTTAAAAAGCAAATTTGTAAATAAATAAAAGGTATTTAGGGGGTAATTTGCAAGGGTTTTGAATGCAGAGTCAAAAAGTGTAACTTTATAGTATTAAGCAATGGGGAGACACTAAAGATTTCTTAGCTTGTTCTCCTCTTAGGTTTGATGACATGCTAGGATCATTATTCTGGCAGAGTGGTGCAGGACCCTCTGAATGGGAGAAAGGCCAGAGTCCTAGTCCCCACCAACGGAGCCCACAGCAGCAGACATCTGACCTCCAATAGCACACAGGTGAACTTCACCAAATGCCCAAGCAAATAAATCAAAAATTATGTTGACCATTTTTGCTATTTTGTGTATTTTTGTTTGTGCTGTGTTTCTCTCACTAAAATAACTTATTGGCTACCTGAATTGATTAAAATCACAGATAATTAGAGATAATGGCCTGAAGCAAAAATCAGATGGAAGTGGTTTCTCACCTATCCATTAGGATCCACTGCTGAAGAAGTCTTAACTGGACTTCAGTTTAGTAAATGTCTGAAAAGGGCCAGAGCATCTGTCCAATTTCTCTTTCCAGTAATTTTACAACCCTTCCAATGAAAAGTCATTAATGTTTCACTTTCTGAACTGGAATGGATGACAGCGTCTCCAAGCCAGGAGAAAAAAAAAAAAACATGGTCTGGCTGGTGAGACTCTGACCTCAAGCTTGGCTATCCCTCGGAAAACAACCTCAGTTACACAAGAAAAAGATCAGGCCATGGGTCAGTCCCGTCAGACTATGGCAGGTTTTTACTCTACAAATAAAGATCACCATTAACATTTCTTCATGTTACCTCCTGCTCCATATCTGTAACCCCATTGTTTTTAGAAACTCATGTTTACTCGACTCAGTGGATTTACTAAAGCTCACCTTGACTCATGAGTCATGAAATCATAGTCTATAAACTATACAGAAAAGTGCAGTTAACTTATTTCCAGTCATTCCTGAACTACAATGAATTTTATTTCAATAAAGATGGTTAGCCAAGGATTCTAAACTCAGCATTCTATATCTGAAAGACCAAAACAAGTAAATTCTATTTTCCAATATTTGAAAGGACTAGGATTGTTTTCTAAAAACTAAATTCCTCTCATTGCCCTAAAATATGAATTTTCAAAACATGATTTCCACTCAAGTTATCGGGACTATATTTATTATACAAATAAAGCAAGTAATTAGAGTCACACATAAAATAATTCTGACAACTTGGTATATGTGCTTATTTTTTGGACAAATAAGGTATAATAAGAGATAGGAATTATGGGTTAAAATATCTATTAAAAACTAGTCATGGGTATCACAATAGTCTTGGTACTTTGGAGTACACTATACAGCCATGACTTAGAGATATTGCAGGTTCAGGTCCAGATTACCACAATAAAGCAAATATCACAATAAAGTGAGTCACACAAATTTTTTGGTTTCCCAGTGACTATAACAGTTATGTTTACATTATACTGTAGTCTATTAGTGCGCAATAGTATTATGTCTCAATACACAATGTACATACCTTAATTTGAAAATTCTTTATTGCTACAAATATTGCATGTTCTTACTCATATGTAAGGGCTATAAAGTCGACCTCATAGAGGTAGAGAGTAGAATGATGGTTACCAGAGAATGGAAAAGGAGGTGAAGGAATGAAGAGAAGTTGAGTAATGAGTACAGACATACAGTTAGATAGAAGGAATAAGGTCTAGTGTTTGACAGCACAGTAGAGTGACTATAGTTGACAATAATTTATCGTATATTTCAAAATAGCTACAGGAAAAGATCTTAAATGTTCCCAACAGAAAGAAATGATAAGTGTTTGAGGTGATGGATATCCTAACTACCCTGATTTGATCATTATACA
>NW_012145079.1:3702308-3718549 GCF_000956105.1 Propithecus coquereli
CTATCTTTCAACATGCCTTCCTCAGTAAGCTTAATCTTTCTAGCTTTTGATTTGAAGTAAAATATGTGTGACTTTTCCTTCCACTTGAACACTTAAAAGCCATTGTAAGCTCATTAAATGTTCTAATTTGAATAAAGTTGTGTCTCAGGGAATAGGGAGGCCAGGGAGAGAAAAAGAAACGGTGAATGGCCAGTCAGTGAAACAATCAGAACACACACACATTTATTGATTAAGTTTGCTGTCTCATATGAGTGTGGTACTTGGTGCCCCAAAACAATTACAATGGTAACATCAAAGATCGTTGGTCACACATAATTATAACATATATAATAATTACCAAAACGTGACACAAAGACACACAGTGAGCACATGCTGTTGGAAAAATAGCGCTGATAGACTTTCTTGATGCAGGGTTGCCACAAACCTTCAATTTGTGAAAATGCACTATCTGCGAAGTGCAATAAAACTGGGTATGTCTGTAGATGAGTTTTATAGCACAGAACTGTCCAAACAAGCGTGTTTTTTTTGCTCTTCACAGTGTCCTTAGTACCTGGTACAGTGCGTGGCTGGGCACTAAAAATATATATGCACATACATACAGACACAGACACATGTGTGTGTATGTCTATATGTGTGTGTATACGTGTATGTTAAATAAACATGAATGAATAAATAAATGGAATAAGTGAACATGAATGAATCCTTGATTTGATACAAATAACTTACAGATAGTAAGAGATAAAGTGTTCTTGTCACACTTCTTTACTCATAGACTGTTGCTATCTGAAGGATATGCTCTCTGGGTCCCCGAGTGGCCTAATCTAGTCCCATGGCCTTAAATACCACCTACACGCTGACAATTTCTACTTCAGCTGGACCTATTCCCTGATTTACAGATGTATATATCCAACTTCCTACTCAAACACTTCTACTAAAGTACGTGCATGTAAATGTCATGTATCCAAAATTGAACTCTTGATTTGGAATCATCCCCTGACAGCCTGTCCCTTTTCAGTCTTATTCATATGAGCAAATTATAAATCCACATCTCAGACAAAAATCTTGGAGTCACCCTTGACTCCTCGTTTCCTCACATTCTATATGCAACTTGTCAGCAAATCTTCTTGCTCTATCCCCAAACTATATCCAGAATTCAACCACTTCTTCCCACTCGAGGACTAATCCTTTAATCCAAGGTCATCGTCTTCTTGGTTTGGACTATTTCACTGGTTGCCAGATGTTTATCCTGCTTCCATTTTTCCCACCCCCACCCCACATGATAGGAATCCTTGTAGAAATTAAGTCAGATTATGTTTTGATCATATTTTCTCCCAGATCTTTCCTTCTTGCTCTGAATAAAGCCAGCAGTCCTAACTATAGCCTGCAAAGCCCTATACAATCCCCTCACTGGCGACCACTCAGATATCCCCATCCACCCCCATGCCCCTTCTTCATTCTACTATGGTCATACTGGACTCCTTGCTGCTTTTCAAATACAACAAAAACGGTCCTGCCTCACGGCCATTGTACTTGCTCTCTCTTCTGACTGGCATATTTTTTGCCCAGATGTTAATGTGGCTTTTCTCACTAAATTCATGTCTTACCTCATCAGATCACTCTATATAAGACAGCACTGTCTCAAGGCACACTAAATCTCTTTACACTGCTTGATTTAATGCTTACCACTAATCGCCACTTGAAATAACGTCATATTTGTATATGCATCATTTGTTTGTTTTCTGCTACTTTAGCCTGGACATAAATTCTATGATCACAGGTGCTTTTTCTAAAACAATGCCTGATAAGACTCTGTGAATTGAACAAGATCCATAGCACTCTTTCTTATTTATCTTGAATACTCATGCTTAAATTTGGTATAAATATTCAAAAAAGATCTGTTGTAGTCCCAGTAAGGTGGCAGTTAAAGCAATAGGATCAGATGAGACTCCAGAGAGCTAAGTCAAAACAGTCAGTCTTGCTTGTGCATTTTTTCTTGTTCATGTAGATAGCTTAGCGTCAAAGTCTATCTAAATCTTAGCTCCAAAAGAGCAACTCCCTTCCTAGCCAGTATATGTCAGAAAACCTAGATACATGTTTTGGACAGAGCTATGCTCTCGGTTTGTCTTGAAACTGACCAAAATTACAGTGGACTAATGATTTCTGCAGGACAGTCTGAGTTTTCAGAGTCTGGTTTGCTAGCATCCTCCTGACCATGGCTAAAGAGTCATTTTTCATGGAAAAATATCCTGCCTTGACAAAAAGCGGTGGAAAGTTTTAGTTACTTTACATTATCTATTGCTTTCCTGAATCTGAAGGTCATGCCGTACTCATTTTACTGTGCTCACCACAAAACATACCAAATTGCTTATTTATGACATTCATTGGAAACAAACATTGTATTAAACAGACAACTTTAAAAGCTGCCAAATTCTATTTTCCAGTACACATAAGTGTTTAGTTTCCACCTTCTCTTTTCATGCTCAGTTACATACTCTAAGCAACAATTCTTAGGAAGAGGCTTTCATTTTTACAAACAGTTTGTACACAAGAAGCATCCACAGTGGTAATAATTACAATCTGAAATTATTCTTCCTCTGCCTGCCACGGCCCTCCAAAATGTTTTAGGTGGAGTGAGAGGAAAGTGCAGGAATAAGATGCATCATCTCTCAATAGGATGGAGCTACTGGATACAAGAGGAGGGGGAGAAGGAGTAAAATAGAAGCACCATTCCATTGTTTTTCATCTGGGCAAAGGACAGGCTGGTAAATAGGAGAAATGAAGACTTCAGAGGAGCTCTGAACCCTACTTTGAGATAAAAAATAAGAATTTTCCAGAATGTCACAGATATTTGTAAACTCTGAAACCATGGCTTTTTCTCATTTGTCTCAAAGAATAGGCTTCCAGTATCCAGGCCAAGGAAGATGCTAACTAATAATTATAGTCATAAAAATATGTATTTTTTGGTTTGAAGAAGGAACAAAAATTCAGTCTAAGTAAGTCAAATCTACCCAATGTATTATCTGTAACTATGTCAAGGAAAGAGTTTCCCTCTTGTTGGAAGGAAAACAGAGAATTTTGATAAGGTATTTTTGATAGGATTATGAACTACACTAGAAAGTATTGATGTCTCAAGTTGCAACAATAATTTATATAAATAAGCACCATCTACCGAAATATAATCATTTTGCAATCATTTATTGATTACAGATTTCATAATCCAGTTTCCTGAGAAATACTGGAGGAATTGGCTGCCACACAAGCTGGACAGATGGTAAATACATATCTTCATCTGTTGGCCCTAAATTATCTCAATCACTAGTGCTTTAATTCATTTGTAAAGAGAATCTAGACCCCACCCATTCATTCAACCAACACTAAATGTCAGGCACTTAGTGGGAGGTAACAGTCCAAGATGTATGGGCACAACGTCCGCTCTCCAAGGGTCTCTCGTGATTCAAATCTTAAATAGGAAACGTAGTTATTTAATCAAGGCTCTTCAACACGAGGAAAATAAAGTAGAGTAACAAGGGCTTTCCTGATTTGCAGGAGCAAACAGTATTATTTGCTTCCTTAGAATTAATAAAATACGTAAGGCAATTTGGGGACCTGAAAAAGCCATTGAGAGCCTTTCCATCACAAAACAGGAATATTTATGATAATACGCTCAGGTTCTTGTTAGAACTTTTGTCAAAATAGGTTTGCAAAAATTCCCTGACAAGATAGCAATTTATGTATTTTTCAAAATGTTTCATGTGAAAAAAAAGCTTCCAGTTAAAATAAGTTAAAATATACTTCTTCCCAGTATATTCTATCATATAAAATCTTACATATTCGTGAGTTTTAGAGATTGCTCTGGCTTCTGGTTTCATTTGCTTTTATAAAATTACCGAGTATTTATGTTTGGTTGAGATAAAGACAGTTTATTTGCAGTCCTAGAATTCAGTTTCATTCCAAATTCTCTTATTCCAACGTTAGTTGTAGTCCCAAACCACTGAACTCCCCTTCAAGAACAGTAAACCACACCACCAAATTCACAAAGAGACACCAAAAACTCGGGAAAAAACAAAGTCAAATGCTTAAAGGATTTTTCACCATCCACAGTCCACAGTCTATATGATACACAAAACTTTGCATCCAAAATAAATGCTGACATTTGAGAATAGCGGCTTAGTATTTATCAGAAATATACCCCTCGCAAAACCACGAGCAAGACTCACAGACTGGGAGAATGCTAGCATTCACAGATGAGAAAGGACTGTAGCTTATTTCCCTTTTTCTAGTTTCCTATGAGGTTTGAATAGTTTCTGATTTACACAGCTAAACTATTTCCTAAGAATATAGCCCATAAAGAAGAAGGCACTGCCATATAGCTGTAATTTGTGGGCATTGATAACTCCAGCTTAAAGGGTAATTTAAATTTCTTGTTTTCTTAAATTTAAGATATAGTGCTATTAACTTGTTTTCCTGCTCAGAATCATTGCACACCAACTATGGTTGATTTGCACAACTCGGTTGCCTGCTTGGTGTTATTCGGAGAACACAAAAAGGGAAAAAATGGACTATTAGTTTTCATCTTCTTGGCTCCTGGTATTTCGGGCTTTTTAAAAAAATTGCCCTACCTATTCTGCCCACTTTTAAAATGCAAATATTCTCGAAGGCACAAAAAGTTATTCGAAGGCACAAAAAGTTATTCCTGTAACACCTCCTTGAGGATCAAAGGATTTCTCTCTACCTTAACAACAGAAATAGGCTCCATCAGGAGCAATAAGCTTCTGAGAAAGGACCCTGGGATGGAAGCCAATTGCAGAAGGAGGCAAAATGGGTTGCTGGATTCAAAAATTTTACAAATACTGTCTATAATTTTTACAAAAGCTCTGCAAAGTTCATTTTTATTTTCCATTTTACAGAAGAGTAAGTGAGGTTTGAGAGGTTCTAAACCAAAATTTGTCTTCCTCTAAAACCCAGATTTTTCTACAGTGGTAAGTTGCTGTTAGAAGGAAACCAGTACTTAGAGAGTACAGGGAATGGTGGCCTAAATAATAAATGACGTCTTTCCCTGTAAAACACCATGTGCTTATATGTAAGTCTGAGAGCTCCAGGAGATAGAGATAGAAAAGAACACAGCATTTTGATGTAGGAAGAAAGGGTTAAAGTCTCAGGTTATTGGTGTGTAACTTAGTATATTGATCTTTCTAAACCTCAGTTTCCCTTAAGATAATCTGATAAAATCATTATTTTTTTATAACTTAATTTTACTATATTTGAAAACTACTCAAAGTCCACTCTAAATTTATAATTCTAAAATTTTTGTCACACCGAAGAGCCAAGTACTGGCAATACCAAACAATCTGAAGAAATATCTGAATGACCAACCTTTTTCTTTTTGATGTTTTTGGCAGGAACAACCTAACTAGAAGAATTAGGATACGTGCAGGGTTATGTAGCTATTTAACCGCATAATATATATTAATTGTTGACATATTTTTCACTGTAATATATATTTAAAAATATGGATATGTAGAATTTGCATATATATATTTATAGCCAAGATTAGATTTCAAACACTACTGGAGAAAAACCATGACATTAAAAGGCACAATATAGATATACCCCAGTGTAATTTGGAATGACTGTTTGCACTTACGTTTGTATATGTGACTTTTTGCAATGTGCACTTTTTTTTTTTTTTTTGAGACAGGGTCTTGCTGTGTCACCCGGGCTAGAGTGCACTGGTGTCATCATAGGTCACTGCAACCTCAAACTCCTGCGCTCAAGAGACCCTCCTGCCTCAGTCTCCTGAGTAAGTAGAACTATAGGCATGCTGCCACCATACCCAGCTAATTTTTCTGTTTTTTGTAGAGATGGGGACTGGCTCTTGCTCAGGCTGGTCTCAAACTCCTGGCCTCAACCGATCCTCCCACCTTGGCCTCTCAAAGTGCTAGGATTACAGGCGGGAGCCACGATGCCCAGCCATTTGCACTATTTTGAAAACAGTAAAGAAATCACACTATAAAATGACTAAAATAAGGTTAAAAAGTTACATAGCTTCTCCATCCTCCTTCAAGAAGATAATCGTATATTGATGTAACATTCAGCCTAAAATAAAATATAATAATCCTGCATTTGTTTTAGCTATCGTTCCTGGATTTGAAAAATAATTGGAAGTTTTCTGCTATAAAATTGCCTGAGGAGTCCAAGCTTCCTGCAAAGTAATAATAAAGAGACATCAAGCCAACAATAATGCTGTGGGAGAGCAGTTAATTACCACAGAGTTGTTAAACCATTTTCACGGATGCCCGAAGCAAGTAACACACTTAAGTGGAGAATCAAAGCAGGGATGAATCCTTAATGGGCCTGTACCCTGTGATAATGGATCTTAGAACCAGGCACAGGGTGGAGGAAAGAGAATTGGAGTTCAGTATGTCTAGCAACATTCCATGTTGGGTAGAGAACTGGTCAATTAAATAGTAATGGATTGACGATTGAATAATGAATTTTCCAATTAACTAAATGTGTCTTACTTAGAAACACAAAGCACTGACTTTTCATTGAGACTATGTGTTATTGATTCGTGTTATCATCACCTCTGGATTATCTACCTAAGGCGTGTTCTTGAATGTCAGACGCGGCCCACCCACAACTCACCCGCGGGAGACCACCTCGCCCACAGAGGCAGGCTGCAGCCTGTGTCCTCTTCTTGTCTCTGGGCCCACTCTGCCAACCAGAACGAAGCCCTCTGTCTGAGAGTGAAGTTAATCGATTTCAAAACATTTGCTCTCCCTCTCTTAGACTGGTAGAATTATTACCATTATCATTTTACGGATCCTCTCATTTCCCAGATACATTTATCCAGATGTTTGCACGTTTCCCCCATTACCCACCCTCGCTCCCCAACCAAACTTCAGTTTGTCCAACTTCCCGCAGTCCTCTGGGTCCTCTCACGGGGCACATTAACGAAGAGTTCTTCTGAACAAGAAATAGATTTTTTTCTTCCCAGTAAGGAAATTGTTTTCTTGATGATGAGAAAATCATTTCTATTTAATGAAGAGAGCTATTTTTCCAAGGAACTTTAAATGAATAACATTTAAAACCACACTTAGTCTGAAATTTCTCATCCTGTCCTCTTCCAATCTGGGTGAGTCATGACAGGAAAAAATATTTCCTCCACCAACATGTGCAGACAATTCTTTCACAATGAGCATGACCTAGATTTCCGGTGGTAAACTAATGAATTAATATATTGGAGGAGAAAGTCAAATATACAATTGTTAAACTACTGTGTGTCTTTGTTCACCTATCTTTGTAACACAGGTATGAATGACACTTTTAAAAATGTTTGAAAATTTTAGATAACAATAAATTAGAAACCCATCAGAGAGCAAACACAGATCACAAATTAGTCTCTTTCAAAAGGCACAATGATGGAACAGCCATTAAAAGCGGAAACCAACTGCATTTAGTTCTATTCAAAAACTCCAAAAATCGGATGGTGATATAATCTCACATCTGTATAATTTAATAACAACTTAAAATGATAGACATTTAAAATGAAGGTCTAGTAGGAAAGTTTACACAGGTGCAAAAAAGCATTTGTATTACATATAGTGCATTTTAATTATATTTAATTTAAAATAAATATTCTGCTCAGGGCCACCTGAAAAATTAGAAAGATTTTGTTACCACATTATATTGAAACTATCTAAGTCCTCTGAGAGCAAAGAACATTTCATATTTACGTGAGTGTCAATGGACCTAGTATAGTGCCTGTCTCCGAGGACAAGGCACACCAGCTGTACTATATTACATGGGGAGTTCAAGTACAGATTTGTAGGTCTCACTTCTCATACCTTAAAACAGACCATTTTGTGCGGATCACGAAAACCTGCACTTTTAACAAGTTCTCCAGATGTTTCTTATGCACACTGCAGTTTGATAACTACTAACCGAAAAGTTAGTAAATGTTTGATAACTTCAGGACACCAATGTATAGAATCTAGAAGAACCACATTCAAACTTCCCACTGGAAAAATGTTATCTGGGCACTAAGCCCAGTATCCCTCAAAGAGACTGAGATACTAAGTCACCAAGCTTTTCATTCTTGTTTTCATTAGTTAATATAAAAATTTAAATGACACTTGCCCTGCCTCACAGACCCTGTCACTGGGTCCTCAGGAACTGCTTTTCTATAATCAGAAAATGTCTTGGAATCCTGTCTCTTTTCCTACCTTCCCCTTCTCCATCCCAGCCTTTCCTAGTCTGAAAATGCCCATTTTCCTGCAAGCCTCACAAATGATGGCTCACACTAAGCACCTCAGCATGCAAAGGAAATGTTGGTGCTACGGACTGAAGGTTTGTCCCCACAAACTTCATATGTTGAACTCTGCACCCGAATGTGATAGTATTTGGAGATGGAGACTTGAGAAGGTAATCAGGTCATGAAGCTAGCATCCTCACGAATGGATTTGTGCCCTTATAAGAAGAGGCATGAGAAAGAGGATCTTTCTCTCACCATCACACGAGGATACAGCAAGAAGGGATCCATTTGCCACCAGGAGGGAGCCCTCACTAGGAACTGAATTGGCCAGCACCTTGATCTTGGGCTTCCCAGCCTTCAGAATTGTGAGGAATAAATTTCATTGCTTAAGCCACCCAGGCTGGGGATTTTTTTGTGATAGCAGACAAAGCTAAGATTACTGATATCCTACTGTTTCTCCACTGCCACTTATAGACCATTAAGCAGATTGATGCAGTAAGCCAGGCAAGAGCACATGGCAACTTAGACTGGAATTGAAGACAGTGAGAAATGCTTAGCCGAGAGACATTTGGGGTATTGGTACTCTGAAGACTTAGAGTTCTCTTTGAACTCTGTGCTTTCTCCTTAGGCTTATCCATGTCCATGTCTTCTATTACCACCCACACATGGATGACTCACGTTTTATCCCCCACCAGCACCTCTCCTCTGATAGTCAGGTTCTTATAATCCATTGTCTACTTGGCACTTCCACTTGATTTTCCCAAAAACACCTCAGAATCAACAGTTCAAAAGTTAAAGTCATAATTTTATTCTCCAAAGTTGAACACACCTTTAACCTGAACACTAGCCTGTTCCTCTTTCAGTGTTTCCCATCTCAAAAATGGTACTCCTGTCCATCCAGGTACACAAGCCATGCACCTCACAGAGTCACCCTGGATTCCTCCTGTCCCTTACCCTATCCTATACAGTCTATCAGCATATCTGTTTGCCTCCTAAATATTGTATGGATAGACTCCTCTACTACTCCATGACCTTTCTCCTCGTCCAAGCCCTCAGCTTCTCTCACAACTCCCCACTAGCTAGTTTCCCTGCAAATCACTTTTATTCCTCCTCCAGTCTCTTCTCCACAGTGATGCAAGAGTCATATTAACAAATGCCAATGGCTTCCTGTTGATTTTATGATGAAAACCAAAACTTTGCTGTGGTTACAGCATGGTCTGGTCCTAAATACCTCTCTATACATATTTCCTAAAATGTTTCCCTTATACTCAGGCAACAAGGACCTCCCCAAGGCTCCTCAATTTAAAATTTTCCCAACATCATAAACAAACACATACACACATACACAAACGCATGGACATATAAAGTACATTAACAAACACATAAGAGCTTCTGTCACTAGAATTAGCACTTAGCCATGATACAGTGCAACCCATATTCCTAAATGTATACTCCAAAATTAACACTCTTGAGGGCTTGGAAAACACTTCTCCACATCTCTTCCACTATGTCCTCAAAACAAAAGGCAATGGCCTCCAAATGCTACCACTGCCAGTGGCAGTCAGGACACTGAGAGTGCTGGAGAACCTTCGGCAAGTTACTTAACCTCTCTGAAATTTGTCATGTCAGCCAAAATGATGATAAACATACCTACCTCATAAGGTTATTTACAAAATAAAACCTACACTTGGTAATTCCATAAATTAAAAAAGATAATGTCGATCTTTACCATGATCATAATTTCCCAGATCCCACCACATTTATTAAGGCTGTGCTTACTTTTCCAAGTTTTCAGGACAGTCTGCCTGGAAATGAAATCATCGTGTGCAATTACACTGGAAAACTAAACCCAATCCATCTTTTGTTTTTGCTGCCAGATTTTTTAAAAAACATGAGAACTATAATGAACCAGTGCAGCTGAATTTTAATTATGGTAGAAATATTCCACGGAGGGAATCTATTGTGCTGACAGCACAAATTGATCCTGCACCACACTGCCTCCCGGGACCCCTCATTTGTAATACAAAGCTCTTTAATACTCTCCTACTTACCTGCAAATGCCTTTAGAATAACGCACAGGAAAATCACATTTGAAATTATATTCTACGTGGAGAACTGATTGTTGGTTGCCTTTACTTTTACCGTACAGCTCTTCAAATGTGATTCCAATTACATTTGTGTGGATACAGATGTCCTTCCAACACTCCGGCACTCAGTGCCTTGTCTCCCTTCCCCGCCAATGACCTTGCCCCTCACCTCATCCCAGCCACTCACTCTCATGGTCCAGGCCTAGAACTTGTCATTACTGATGTTTGCGGACCTACCAAATCTCAATTTCTAGCCATTCCTCTCCTTTCTCTCAATCTCCAACATCTTGTCGCCTATCTTCACAACCCAACTGATGACCTTACTTTTCTATCTCCCTGAGAAAACAGAAGCAGCCCTTCATTCTCTTCTTAATATAGCAGCCAGATTGATCCCATTAAAATGTTGATCAGATTGTGTCATTTCTCTGGTTAGAACCCACACACTAACGACTTCCCATTGTGCTCAGCATAAACATGAAGCCTTACAATGGCCTAAGAGTAGAGTGAAAAAGGAGCATCACTGATAACTATATCAGGACACCAGGCACAAACTGAAAATCTGGGCACACTGAGAAGTGAATATCACTTAATGTGGACCTGGTTTCCATTAACTCTGACCTCATCCCCTACTAGTTTTCCCTTGTTTACCCTGCTACGGCTGCATGGTGCTCCTTACTGCTTCTTGAGTACACCTAAGCATGCTCCAGTCCAGGGCTTTTCCACCACTATTCTCTTTGCCTCAAACATTCTTCTCCAAGACACACTCTCGGTTTGCCCTCTCACCTCCTTCAGGTCTTTACCTTCACAGTGAGGTCAGATGTCCCCTTGATCCACTGTCTAAAACTACCATATATCTAATCTCTTTCCTTCTCCAACTTTATTCTTTTATTTAGCCATTATCACTATCTAATATACTACATATTTTACTTTTTTTGTTTTGTTATTATCTGTGTTCCAACATACCCACTCGAGTATGCAAGCTCCCTTTGAGCAGGAATTTGGGGAAGGGGCTGTCTCAGTAGAAATTTGAGTCTGATGGAGGGTGCACGCACACACACACACACACACACACACACATGCGTATACCACACATATACATGTGTGTACATATAGCCTCACTCATTTAATATGGTCCACCTCACAAGAAATGAGACTTTACGCATCTGAAATGTGGACTGACTAGGTAAATAGAAAGATCAAGGAAAACACTCAAGAGAATAAGGATTATACTTAATCACAACAGGAGTAAAGGAAGGTTAAAAAAAAGGGAGGGGGCCTTGTGGGCTGGGGTGGGAGAAAAGCCTCTCGGAGAAAGACGTGGCTCTTACCCTTGGCCATGAAGAAAATGGAAGCTGAAGGAGAGTGGAAGAAGAAGAGCTTTCTGAGCAGGGAGGGAAAGGTTGGCAAAGCAGGGAGACAGAAATGATGATGGGGTCTTACTCTGGATTATCTACAAGCAGACCTCGCAGGCAAGGTAGTTTATGTGGGTTTAATACCAGGAAACACAGGTGAGGAGAGAGGAAAAGTGACACAGAGAAGGGACAGAAGCCACTGAAGTGAATGATAATGCATAGGTGACCACTGTGGTCAACTGGATTTCAACTCTCCTGGAGAATCTGAGGTGCTGTATTAGTTTCCTGTTGCTGCTATAACAAATTACTACAAACTTAATGGTTTAATATGATGCAAATTTATCATTATGCAGTTCTGGAAGTCAGAAGTACAAAAATGGGTCCCACAAAGCTAAAATAAGGTGTCAACAAAGCTGTATTCCTTCCCAAGGAGAATCTATTTTCTTGTCTTTTCCATCTTCTAGAGGCTGCTCATGTTCCTTGGCTTGTGGCCCCTTCCAACAATGACCTCACATCTCTTTCTTATAAGGCCCCTTGTGAATACATTGGGACAACCAAGAGTATTCCCCCCATCTCAAAATCATTGATTTATTCACATCAATCATCAAAGTCCCTTTTGCCATGTCAGGTAACACAGTCACAGATTCTGGGGGTTAGGATGTGGATATCTTCGGGAAGCCTTTATTCTGCCTACACAGATACCATGTGGAAAACACTTCAGAACCATTCGCCTACCACCAAGGATGGGAAATTTGAGGCATAGTGCACTAATTTCTAGCCCTGGCCATTGGCTGAAGAAGGTTGCTTTGGGTTGTTCCTGCACGCAGCTGAGCAAATTCACAGATGCAAGAGACAGTCCTCAGAGGTGGGCTGGGGGAGGAGGGGTTGAGTAAATTCACACCTAAGAGGTACAATGCACACTATCTGGATGAAGGACACACTTATAACTTTGACTTAAACTGTACAAAAGCAAATATGTAACCAAAATGTGTGTACCACCTTAATATTCTGAAATTAAAAAAAAAAAAAAGACAGTCATCAGGGAAGAAGGCACCAAAGACAGGATGCTGCCAGTGATCAGAAATTTTTCTAAGGGCATCACTATACCTGGTAGCCATGGTGCAGGCAGAGGTTGACTAGGAGGGCATGTGTGAGGAAACCCTAGGAAATATTATTGAACAGATAAGAGTGGCACAGATTATGCAGTGCCCCAAAAGCCAAATAATTGACATTAGAAAAACATGAGTTTTAAAGACAGGGGATGGTAGTAATATTTTAGGGAGACTTATCTCACAGTAACATACACAGCCCAAGATGAATGATGCTCCAGGAATCCAGAGGTAAGATGAGGGAATGCCATAACTCAAAGTAAAGACCTGAGAATTGAGAGGAAGCAGTGAAGAAAAAAGAAAAATAATGCCTGAGGTACTAAAAATAGAGATCAAAGGAGAAAGACAAATCAATGATATCATATGGCTTCTAGTTTAAAAGACTGAAATAATAGTCATTATAGGGAGTTGAAATTTTATTTGGAAGAATAATAGGTTAAATTTAAAGTTCATTAAATTTGAGATAAGTTGGCGGTGGCATGTCCAAATTGAGCTGCCAAGTCATAAAAATGTCTTTAAATTATCCCTACCTACATATATATACCCTACAATAGAGCAAGTAATCATTTAAAATATCATTTTCATGTCATTAAGCAAATTATCTTTGTTTAAAAAGATGTTTATTCTAAAGCTTCAAATTACATTTAGATATTGCATATCTGTACATTAGAAATGTACACATTTCTGGCCAGGCACGGTGGCTCATGCCTGTAATCCTAGCTCTCTGGGAGGCCGGGGCGGGAGGATCATTTGAGTTCAGGAGTTCGAGACCAGCCTGAGCAAGAGCGAGACCCCGTCTCTACTAAAAAAATAGAAAGAAATTAGCTGGACAACTAAAAATATATAGAAAAAAAAAATTGGCCGGGCATGGTGGCGCATGCCTGTAGTACCAGCTACTCAGGAGGCTGAGGCAGTAGGATTGCTTGAGCCCAGGAGCTTGAGGTTGCTGTGAGCTAGGCTGATGCCACGGCACTCTAGCCCAGGTAACAGAGTGAGACTCTGTCTCAAAAAAAAAAAAAAAAGAAAAAAGAAATGTACACATTTCTAATTAAATTGGAAATCTTATTCAAAACTACTAATATCATTGCCATACCATTTCATGTGTAGATGGGCAAATACTTTAACATTTCTCATTCCATTTCTATAAGTATATTTCCAAGCAACTCTCCAAAGTCATCTGTATCCCTTTTATAGCACACTTTTTTTTTAATATGAAAGTAGATTTTCTTGAAACCACAGTTTTAATCTTCTTGTTACATCACTCACAGTATTATTAAGATACTTTCTAACCAGTCTTAGAGTCCAAACATCCAGATCATAATTCTACCTAGCCATACACTACCTAGCTCTACAAACACAGGTCAGTCACTTAAGTGATTTGAGCGTCTGTTTCCTTATTTAGGGGACTGGAATATGTTATCTCTAATGTTGCTCCTGGCCCTAAAAGCCTCAGCTCTCAGCAGACAAACTACTATATTCATCACCAATGTAGTCTAACTGGTAAATTCTAATTAATCCAGTATCATACACAGTTTGAGTATATTATTGAATTGACTGTTTTTTAAAGCCAAAGTAAAAAGAGTTAAGTGAATGCTGTGAATTGAAACTACCATTAAGCCACCTTCATTGGTATCATTAATAATGCCTTATACTTGGCAGCACTTTACAGGGATCTTTTCCACATTCTTCTCTTACTTCATCTTAAAAAGTACTTCATATGTGTGTTAATATTTCTTTCATTTTACAACTGAGGAAACTGAGACTTAGTTGGGTGACTGCTCAAGGTTAAAAAGTAGTAATAGATTCTGGACTCAAATTCAGCGCTGACACCAAGTCCAGTAGTATTTTTCTAACACTAAGAGATTTCTTATTATTCTGGACATACAATGTCTAAATATAACTTGAAGCTTTAGAAGAGAATGTAAACGGTACAACTTCTTTGGAGAAGTATTTTACAGTTTCCTATAAAGTTAAATATTCACCCCTACTACAATTCAGCACTTCCACTCATAGGTATTTATTCAAGAGAAATGAAAGTCCCTTTTCCATGGGGGAATCTCTGTCTTTTCTCTTAATGCCTTTGACTGATTGGATGAGGCCCACCCACAATACACACGGTGACCTGCTTTACTCAAAGCCTACTGATATGTTAACCACACCAGAAAATACCATTTTAGCAATATCTAGACTGGTGTTTGACCAAATAACTAGGTTCTATATCCTAGCCAAGTTGACATATAAAATTAACCATCACAAAGGGAGTTACAATTCTAAAAATGGGGAAGTTTAAAATGTACCCTGTGGTATTGAGTTGGAATTGGAGGTATCAGCGTGAGCACATGTACATAAATATAGATATAGCTGCTGTACAACTACATCCACAAGCACACACACATTTCCTAAGCCCTGTTTCCCAAGAGGGCCTAAAAGCAAGAACAGACCAGTAGCAATGAGCATAGCACTCAGATTATAGTTTCTAGATATCATTCTACATTAAATGGACTCAGGGCTTCTTAGAGAAAAGGCTGGCTCCAGGGTTGGAGCAAGGACAGTACAAATGAGCCTAGAATATCATATAACACAAAAAAGTACTCAAAAAATTATGTGGACATAATAAAAGGATACAGGGGCCAGTGTGAAGGGCCTCCTGTTAGACAATGAAAAAATTCTGGGACAGTGAATAAATGAGTGGAAGAGAAGAAAAAGTTCTTCCTTAGAGTGGAATGCAACTCTAATAAACGTAGAAGAAATAATGAAGACAGAAAAGCATCAATAAATGCTAAAGTTAGTGGATGAAAACTTTAAGGAACAGCATTTACATACTTTCAGTGTATCTCCCCACAAATTACTTATTAAATCAAGGGAAAATAATTTTACAATGGAGATACCTGGCTGACACCACCTTAATAATCAGGAGTATTGGACCAAACCAACATCACGTGATTCCTAATATGATGCAGGACACAGTATCATTGCTGTGATATTTCTGCCAAAATTGGATAGCCTGAATATAATCATGAGAAACTATCCCACATACCTACATTGAAGGTCATTCTACAAAACAACTGGTCCATACTCTTCAGAAATACCAGTCAATATAGTCAAAAAAACTACTAAACTGTTCTAGATTAAAGCTGGCTAAAAACTGATGCAATGAATGACTAAATTGATTCATTACTAATCCACTATTAGGTGTATCCTCGATCCGGGAAAAATAGCTATAAAGGGAATTATTGAGATAACTGATGGCATTTGAATATGGACTGTGGATTAGAAAATAGTATTGAACGAATGACAAATTATCTGATTTCAATAATTAGAGTATGATAAGGTAAGAAAATCTTCCAATTTTAGCAAGTACACACTGAAGAATTTGTAACAGGGTACAGATCTCGAGCTTATCCTCAAATGGTTGGGAAAATAAAGTAAAAACATATAT